>NC_085138.1:66837631-67146031 GCF_035046485.1 Aedes albopictus | reverse complement strand
CAACGTCTAATTAGTGAAAACGTGCATAAGTCCAAGAACTCATCCATAGTAATAAACTTTGACATTTCTCTGCCAATGATCAAGCTGCTCTTGTATATCGCGTGGTAGACACGAACATACACGGAGCATGTAGAGAATATTTCCATAACGAACATTTTATGACTCGAACTCGGGCTCGAAGGGGGACCGAACCACCATTCTAGACCACCTAGACTTTTAGAAAGACTAGGAATTCCTTGCCCATATCTGGGTCCGCTAAGGTTATTTGAGGAATTTCCCAAGAGTCTGGGAATAATTCTTGACTTTTAGAAATGCCAACTACAGTCGCTTACGCCAACCGCAATCTCTCAGCGATCTTGCATCCAATCCACATGATTTTTTTAGTGCAGTTATTGCTTACTATTGACTCATCACAAACAAAATATAAATTAAATTGGTTATAAAACAGCCTGCAAAACGCGGTGGGCGTAAAGTTGGCAGCGTCTAATATGATATCTGATTGTATTTGTTGTCTATAGCTAGGTCCGCTAAGGTAGTTCGAGAATTTTTGAAGAATCTATGCAAAATTCTAGACTTTGAGAAATACTAGGAACTCCTTGTCCACATCTGGGTTCGCTAAGGTTTTTTTTAGGGTTTTCTAAGTGTCTCGGAGTAATTCTTTATTTCTAAAAATATCAGGTAGTTCGAGGGTTTTCAAGGAATTTAAGCAAAACTCTTGATTCTTAGAAATACTAGGATTTCCTTGTCCCCATCTGGGTAAGCGGAAGCTATTTGAGTCCCGAGAAAATTCCTTATTTTTTTAAATACTAGAAATTGCTTGCCCACATCTGGGTCCGCTAAAGTGGTTCGAGGATTTTTGAAGAATCTATGTTCAATTCTTGATTTTAAGAAATACATACTAGAAATTCCTTATCCACATCTGGATTCCCAAATGTAGTTCGAAGATGTTTAAAGAATCTTTGTAAAATTCTTGGCTAACAAGTACAAGGAACTCCTTGTCCACATCTGGGTCCGCTAAAGTAATACAAGAATTTTTTGAAGAATCTATGTAGAATCTTTTTGGACTTTTAGAAACACTAGGAATTCCTTGTCCTCATCTGGGTGAGCCAAAGTTATTTGAGGATTTTCGAAGCTTGTAGTAAAAAATTCTTATGTCCTCGGGGAAATCCTGGAGGAACTCCTAAAAAAAATATTTTTGAAACTTCAAGAGGAATTCCTGGAAGAACTCGTAAAGAAATTCCTGAACATATTCCTAGAGAAATTTCCGGAGGAACTATTGAGGGATTTTTGACTTCTCGAATTCTCCTAATAGAATACCCAAACGAACTTCTGAAGGATTTTCCGTAGAATCTAAGAAGTCCCATTGAACCTCCTAGAGCAATTTTCGGAAGAACTCCTATAGGAGGAACTCATAAAGGAACTTCCAGAGGAACTTCCAGAAGATTTCCCGGAGGAACTGCTCGAGGAATTCCCAGAGGAACTCCTAGAAAGAAATCCCATTGCAACCCGTAGAGTGATTTCCGGAGGAACTACGGCGATTCCCAGAGGAACTCCTGAAGAATTATTGGAGAAACTCCGAAAGGATGTCTCGGAGAAACTTCTAATGACATTCCCGAAGAAATTCCTAGAAAAAAAAGAATACCTGGAGGCACTCCAAGAGAAACTTATGGAGGTACTCCTAGAGGAATTTCTGGAGGAAATTTTAGATGAATTTTTGGAGCAACTCCAAAAGGAATTTCGGGAGAAACTTGAAAAGGAATTTTGAGAGGAACTCATAGAATAATTCTAGACCAACATGTGAAAAGGGCGAAACAACCATTGCACGACTCAGCTTCTTCCGTCCCTCCAAGGCGTATTTCAATGTATTTATTCAAACTTATCCCGTTATCAGATAGAGGGGAATCTGCTTTACCTGTTACTGGTAAGAGATTCCAAAAATATTTGGAAATACGCCTAGGAGAAACGGGAGAAGTAGAAATTCGCAATGGCTATTACGCCCTTTTCACAAGTTAGTATAAAAATCTTGGAGAAACTTCCAGAGAGTTTGCTAAAGAAACTCCTTGAATAATTCAATAAGAAACCCCTACAGAAATTTCCGGAGGAACTCATAGTAAAATTCCCGGAAGAATTCTTAGAGTTTCCCGGATAAATTCCTAGAAGAATAACTGGAAATAATCCTTTTAGTACTCCTAGAGGAATTTCCGGAGAAACTCGTCGAGGAATTCCCGGAGAAACTCCTCAAGGAAATCCCGGAGGAACTCCTAGCCTAATTCCTGGGGGTATCCCTAAATGTATTTCTGGAGGAATTCCTAGAGGCATTTCCAGCGGAGAAACTCCTGGATAAATTTCCGGAGGAACACCACTCCTAGAAGAACTTCTGGAAGAACTCTAAGAGGAATTTCCGGAGGAACCTTGGGAGGAACTCCTTCAGGAATTCTCAAAGACACTTCTAATAGAATACCCAAAGGGACTCCTAGAGGATTTTCCGAAGGTCTGAGAAATCCCATTGAAACTCCTAGAGTAATTCCCGGAGGAACTGGAGAACATCTAGATGAACATCTAGAAGAAATCCCGGAGGAACTCCTCCAGGAATTCTCGGAGGAACTGCTAGAGAATTTCCTGGAAGAACTCCCATAGGAATTCCCAGGAGAACTCCTCTCCTTTCCTGGAAGAATTCCTATAGAAAATCCCGGGAGAACTCCTCTAGGAATTTCTGCAGGAACTCCTAGAAAAATGCCATTGAAACTTTTAGAGGAAATCGCGGAGAACCACCTAGAGAAATTCCCGGGAGAACTTCCCGAAGATGATTCCGGAAGAACACATAGAAAGAAATCTCTTTGGAACTCGTAGAGCTATTTGAGGAACTCATAGAGGAATTTCCTGGAGGAACTCCTTGAGAAAGTACCAGAAGACAGCCTAGAGTAATTCCCGGAGGAACTCCTAGAAGAATTCCTGGAGGAATTCCAAGAGAAACTTATAGCGAAATTCGTGGAGTTACTCCTAGAGGACTTCCCGAGGGAACTCTTGGAGGAATTTTTGGAGGAAGTCCAAGAAGAATTTCGGGAACTCATAGAATAATTCTTGAAAGAACTTCTTGAAAAAAAATCTGAAGAAACTACTTGAGGAATCCATCGAGGAACTAATATAGGAATTCCCAGAGTGGAACTCCTAGCAAAATTCCCAGAGGAACTACCAAAGATATTCCCGTAAGAAATCCTAGAGGAACTCTTGGACTTACACTTGGAAAGACTTCTAGAAAAAAATCCTCTTAGAACTTCTTGAGGCATTCTCGGAGTACCGCCTAGAGGAATTCGTGGATGAACATCTCGAGGAATTCCTGAAGAAATTCCTATAGAAATTCTTTGGGGTACTCTTAGAGGAATTTCTTGAGAAACTCCTGGAAGAATTTCTGGAGGCACTCCTAGAAAAAATACCGCTAAAACTACTAGAAGAATTCCCGTAGGAACTTCTAGAAGAACTCCTAGAGAAATTCCTGCAAGAATTCCTGGAAGAATTCCTTCTTGAACCTTCTAGAGGAATTCCTGGAGGAACTCCTAGAGGTATGCCCGTAGGTTCTCCTGGAGGATTTTTCGAAGGAACTTCTAGAGGAATTCCAGGAGAAACTCCTAAAGAAATTTGCGGAGGAACTCCCCGAGGAATTTCCGGAGGAACTCGTAGAAAAATATCCCATAGAAAAATTTCCTATGAAAATTCCAGAAGTGTCCCCGGAGGGCCGCCTAGAGGAGTTGTTTGAGAAACTTCTAGAGGAAATACAAGAGGATTTTTTGGAGAAACTCCTTGAGGCATTTCCAGAGAAACTTCACAAGGAATTCCCAGAGGACCTCCTAGAGCAATTCCTGCAGGAATTCCCGGAGGGACTGCTAAAGGTCTACGAATTGATTGACGACTATAAATAAAATGAATAAATAAATAAATAAACAAATAAACAAATAAATCAATAAATCAATAAATAAATAAATAAATAAATAAATAAATAAATAAATAAATAAATAAATAAATAAATAAATAAATAAATAAATAAATAAATAAATAAATAAATAAATAAATAAATAAATAAATAAATAAATAAATAAATAAATAAATAAATAAATAAATAAATAAATAAATAAATAAATAAATAAATAAATAAATAAATAAATAAATAAATAAATAAATAAATAAATAAATAAATAAATAAATAAATAAATAAATAAATAAATAAATAAATAAATAAATAAATAAATAAATAAATAAATAAATAAATAAATAAATAAATAAATAAATAAATAAATAAATAAATAAATAAATAAATAAAAAATAAATAAATAAATAAATAAATAAATAAATAAATAAATAAATAAATAAATAAATAAATAAATAAATAAATAAATAAATAAATAAATAAATAAATAAATAAATAAATAAATAAATAAATAAATAAATAAATAAATAAATAAATAAATAAATAAATAAATAAATAAATAAATAAATAAATAAATAAATAAATAAATAAATAAATAAATAAATAAATAAATAAATAAATAAATAAATAAATAAATAAATAAATAAATAAATAAATAAATAAATAAATAAATAAATAAATAAATAAATAAATAAATAAATAAATAAATAAATAAATAAATAAATAAATAAATAAATAAATAAATAAATAAATAAATAAATAAATAAATAAATAAATAAATAAATAAATAAATAAATAAATAAATAAATAAATAAATAAATAAATAAATAAATAAATAAATAAATAAATAAATAAATAAATAAATAAATAAATAAATAAATAAATAAATAAATAAATAAATAAATAAATAAATAAATAAATAAATAAATAAATAAATAAATAAATAAATAAATAAATAAATAAATAAATAAATAAATAAATAAATAAATAAATAAATAAATAAATAAATAAATAAATAAATAAATAAATAAATAAATAAATAAATAAATAAATAAATAAATAAATAAATAAATAAATAAATAAATAAATAAATAAATAAATAAATAAATAAATAAATAAATAAATAAATAAATAAATAAATAAATAAATAAATAAATAAATAAATAAATAAATAAATAAATAAATAAATAAATAAATAAATAAATAAATAAATAAATAAATAAATAAATAAATAAATAAATAAATAAATAAATAAATAAATAAATAAATAAATAAATAAATAAATAAATAAATAAATAAATAAATAAATAAATAAATAAATAAATAAATAAATAAATAAATAAATAAATAAATAAATAAATAAATAAATAAATAAATAAATAAATAAATAAATAAATAAATAAATAAATAAATAAATAAATAAATAAATAAATAAATAAATAAATAAATAAATAAATAAATAAATAAATAAATAAATAAATAAATAAATAAATAAATAAATAAATAAATAAATAAATAAATAAATAAATAAATAAATAAATAAATAAATAAATAAATAAATAAATAAATAAATAAATAAATAAATAAATAAATAAATAAATAAATAAATAAATAAATAAATAAATAAATAAATAAATAAATAAATAAATAAATAAATAAATAAATAAATAACTAAATAACTAAATAACTAAATACGATCAAACGATCAAATCTGACTATACAAGTCAATGGTTGCTACTCCGTGAACTAAATAACTAAATAACTAAATAACTAAATAACTAAATAACTAAATAACTAAATAACTAAATAACTAAATAACTAAATAACTAAATAACTAAATAACTAAATAACTAAATAACTAAATAACTAAATAACTAAATAACTAAATAACTAAATAACTAAATAACTAAATAACTAAATAACTAAATAACTAAATAACTAAATAACTAAATAACTAAATAACTAAATAACTAAATAACTAAATAACTAAATAACTAAATAACTAAATAACTAAATAACTAAATAACTAAATAACTAAATAACTAAATAACTAAATAACTAAATAACTAAATAACTAAATAACTAAATAACTAAATAACTAAATAACTAAATAACTAAATAACTAAATAACTAAATAACTAAATAACTAAATAACTAAATAACTAAATAACTAAATAACTAAATAACTAAATAACTAAATAACTAAATAACTAAATAACTAAATAACTAAATAACTAAATAACTAAATAACTAAATAACTAAATAACTAAATAACTAAATAACTAAATAACTAAATAACTAAATAACTAAATAACTAAATAACTAAATAACTAAATAACTAAATAACTAAATAACTAAATAACTAAATAACTAAATAACTAAATAACTAAATAACTAAATAACTAAATAACTAAATAACTAAATAACTTAATAACTAAATAACTAAATAACTAAATAACTAAATAACTAAATAACTAAATAACTAAATAACTAAATAACTAAATAACTAAATAACTAAATAACTAAATAACTAAATAACTAAATAACTAAATAACTAAATAACTAAATAACTAAATAACTAAATAACTAAATAACTAAATAACTAAATAACTAAATAACTAAATAACTAAATAACTAAATAACTAAATAACTAAATAACTAAATAACTAAATAACTAAATAACTAAATAACTAAATAACTAAATAACTAAATAACTAAATAACTAAATAACTAAATAACTAAATAACTAAATAACTAAATAACTAAATAACTAAATAACTAAATAACTAAATAACTAAATAACTAAATAACTAAATAACTAAATAACTAAATAACTAAATAACTAAATAACTAAATAACTAAATAACTAAATAACTAAATAACTAAATAACTAAATAACTAAATAACTAAATAACTAAATAACTAAATAACTAAATAACTAAATAACTAAATAACTAAATAACTAAATAACTAAATAACTAAATAACTAAATAACTAAATAACTAAATAACTAAATAACTAAATAACTAAATAACTAAATAACTAAATAACTAAATAACTAAATAACTAAATAACTAAATAACTAAATAACTAAATAACTAAATAACTAAATAACTAAATAACTAAATAACTAAATAACTAAATAACTAAATAACTAAATAACTAAATAACTAAATAACTAAATAACTAAATAACTAAATAACTAAATAACTAAATAACTAAATAACTAAATAACTAAATAACTAAATAACTAAATAACTAAATAACTAAATAACTAAATAACTAAATAACTAAATAACTAAATAACTAAATAACTAAATAACTAAATAACTAAATAACTAAATAACTAAATAACTAAATAACTAAATAACTAAATAACTAAATAACTAAATAACTAAATAACTAAATAACTAAATAACTAAATAACTAAATAACTAAATAACTAAATAACTAAATAACTAAATAACTAAATAACTAAATAACTAAATAACTAAATAACTAAATAACTAAATAACTAAATAACTAAATAACTAAATAACTAAATAACTAAATAACTAAATAACTAAATAACTAAATAACTAAATAACTAAATAACTAAATAACTAAATAACTAAATAACTAAATAACTAAATAACTAAATAACTAAATAACTAAATAACTAAATAACTAAATAACTAAATAACTAAATAACTAAATAACTAAATAACTAAATAACTAAATAACTAAATAACTAAATAACTAAATAACTAAATAACTAAATAACTAAATAACTAAATAACTAAATAACTAAATAACTAAATAACTAAATAACTAAATAACTAAATAACTAAATAACTAAATAACTAAATAACTAAATAACTAAATAACTAAATAACTAAATAACTAAATAACTAAATAACTAAATAACTAAATAACTAAATAACTAAATAACTAAATAACTAAATAACTAAATAACTAAATAACTAAATAACTAAATAACTAAATAACTAAATAACTAAATAACTAAATAACTAAATAACTAAATAACTAAATAACTAAATAACTAAATAACTAAATAACTTAATAACTAGATAACTAAATAACTAAATAACTAAATAACTAAATAACCAAATAACTAAATAACTAAATAACTAAATAACTAAATAACTAAATAACTAAATAACTAAATAACTAAATAACTTAATAACTAAATAACTAAATAACTAAATAAATAAATAAATGAATAAATAAATAAATAAGAAAAAAATAAGTGTATAAGTAAATAAGTATATAAATAAATAATTACCTGTAGGTACTCCTAGAGGTAACCCCGGAGGTTCTCCAAGAGGATTTTTCAGAGGAAATCCTAGAGAAATTTCCGGAGACAGTACTAGAGAAGTTCCTGGGGGACACTACTAGAGAAACTCCTATAGGAATTTCTGGATGAACTCCAAGAGGATTTTCTGGACAAACTCCTAGAGAAGTTCCAGCGGCTACCCTTAGTGGAATTCTCGGAGGAACTCCTCAAGAAATTTCCGGAGGAACTCCTTGAGGAATCTTCGGAGGATTTCCTACAGGAATGTCAGGAGGAACTCCTCGAGAAATTCCCGGAGGAATCCTAGAAAAAATTTCATTGAATCTCCTAGAAGAATTCACTGAGGAACTCCTAGGAAAAATTCTAGAGAAATTCCTGGAAGTCCTCATATAGGGAGGACCATATTTAGGAATTCTCGAAGGAACTCCTAATAGAATACCAGAAGGAACTTCTAGAGGATTTTCCGAAGAATTTAAGAAATCTCATTGTAGCTCCTAGAGCAATTCCTTCTAGAGGAAATCTCGCCACAACTCCTGGAGGAATTCCCGCAGGAATTCCTAGTGAAATTCCTGAAAGAACTCATAGAGAAATTCCCGGAAGAACTCCTCTAAGAATACCTGGAGGAACTCCTAGAAAAAAAATCCCATTGAAACACCTAAAGGAATTGCCAGAGCACCGCCTAGAGAAATTCCAGGGGGGAACTCTCCGAGGAATTTCCGGAAGAACTCCTAGAAAGCAATCCCATTGGAACTGGTAAAGCAATTTCCGGAGGAACTCCTAGAGGAAATCTTGAAGGAACTCATAAAAGGAATTTCTGGAAGAACTTCTAGAGGGAATCCTGGAGGACCTTCTCGTGGAATTTCCGGAGGAACTCCTAGAAGAATTGCCGGTGACCACCGAAAGGAATTCCAGGAATAACTTCCAGAGAAATTCCTGGAGGAACTCCTAGAGGAGTTTCCGGAAGAATTCATCTATGAATTCCTGGAAGAACTCCTAGAAAAAAAAATCCCATTGAAACTCCTAGAGAATTTCCCGGAGCCCACCTAGCGAAATTTCCGGGGAACTCCTCGAGGAATTCACGGAGGAACTTCTAGAAAGAAATCCATTGGAACTCGTAGGAATTTTGGAGGAACTCCAAGAAGAATTTCGTTAGGAACTCATATAATACTAGTTAGAAGAACTTCTTGAAAACCCGGTGAAGAAACTCCTTGAAGAATTCAACGAGGAACTTTTATAGAAATTCCCGGTGGGACTCCTAGCGAAATTCCCAGAGAAACTCCCAGAGAAATTCCCGGAGGAACTCCTAGAGGAACTCCCGGAAGAACTCCTAGAAGAGTTCCCGGAGAGACTTATAGAAACAAAAACCCTCTTGAAATACCTAGAGGAATTCCCGAAGGACCACCTAGAGGAATTTGCGGAGAACTCCTAGGGGAATTTCTGGAAAAACTTCTAGAGAAATTCCTGGGGGTGCTTCTAGAGAAATTCCTGGAGGAATTCCAAGACGAATTTTCGGAGCAACTCCCAGAGAAATTTTTAGGGGTACTCCTAGAGAATCACCTGAAGGAATTCTTGGAGAAATTTCCGGTGGAACTTCTTGAGGAATTCTAGGAGGGACTCCTAAAGGAATTTCCGAAGAATTCCCACAAAAAAATCCATTAGAATCGTAGGGAATTCTAGAAAACTCCTAGAACTTCTAGAAAACTCCTAGAAAAAACTCCTGGAGGAATTCCTAGAGGAATTCCCAGGGGAACTGTTAGAGGAATTTTTAGAGAAACTTCTGGAGGAATTCCCGGAGGAACTCCTGGAGAACATCCTGGCGGAACTCGTAGAAAAATAAAATTGAATCTTCTAGAGAAATTTCCGGAGGAACTCCTAGAGGAACTCTCCGAGAGATCCTTCAGGATTTTTTGGAGGAACTCCTTGAAGGAATTTCTCAAGGAATAACCGGAGGACCTTTCAGCGAAATTCCTGCAGGAGTTTCTGGATAAATTCCCGGAGGAACTCCTGAAGAATTATTGAAGCAACTTCTAAAAGAATCCGCGGAGGAACTCCTAGAGGAATTCATAGAGGACAACCTAGAGGAATTCCCGGAGGGTTTCCTAAAGGAATTCCCGGGGGACTCCTAGAGAAATTTCTGGAGGTACTCCTAAAGGAATTTCTGAAGGACCTCCTAGAAGAATTCCCGGAGAGACTTCTAGAAACAAAAACCCTCCTGGAACACCTAGAGGAATTCCCGCAGGACCGCCTAGAGGAATTCGCGGATAAACCACTCGAGGAATTCCCGGAGCAACTTCCAGGGGAATTTCTGCAGGAACTCCCAGAGAAATTCCTAGGAATACTCCTAGAGGAAGTCCGGAGGAATTTCTGGAGAAATTTCCGGAGGAACCTCTTGAGGAATTATCGGAGAACTCCTATAGGAATTTTCGAAGGAACTAAATGAATTGCTGGAGGAACTCAAAGGAAAAAATCCCATTGGAAATCCTACGAGAATTTCCGTAGTAACTTCTAGAGGAACTCCTAAAGAAATTCCTGAAGGAATTCTAAGAGGAATTCCCGGGGGAACTGCTAGAGGAATTTGTAGAAGAACTTCTGGAAGAATTCTGAGGGGAATTCCTGGAGGACATCATAGAGGAACACCTAGAAAAAAAATCCTTTGAAACTTCTAGAGAAATTTCCGGAGGGACTACTAAAGAAATTCCTGAAGGCACCTTTAGAGAAATACCCGGGGGTTCTTCTGGAGGATTTTTTGAAATCCTCTACCCGGAGGAACTTGTAGAAAAAAAATCCCACATGAAAATTCCCAATAAAACTACTCCCAGAGGATCCCCAAAGGACCGCCTAGAGAGTTCCCCGGAGGAACTTCTTGAAGAACTCCTAGAGGAGATCCTAGAGGATTTTTTGGAGGAACTTCTTGAGGAATTTCCGGAGGAACTTCTCAAGGAATTCCTGGAGGACTCCCTAGAGGAATTCCTGCAGGAACTTCTAGAGAAATTCCTGGAGGAACTCCTGACGAATTCTTGAAGAAACTTCTAAAAGGATTCCCGGAAGAACTCTTGGAGGACAGCCTAGAGGAACTCTTAGAAAGCCTCCTAGTAAACTTCTAAAGAAACTCCAGGGGTAACGTTTGAAGGATTTTTTTTCCAGAATCCCTAGATTCTTTCCATATCCATTAGCTATCTTCACGATGGTCTTCAAGAGGATCTTCGTAAATTCGATTTATTTACGAGGACAAACTCCTTCACTTTCAAAACATCGTGTTTGAGACAATCACCGGTGGAACTGAGCCGTTCCAAATTTTTGGAACTGTTATAAATTTGTACCAAAACAAATGGATCACTGCTGAGTGAAAATGACCTGAGCGGACCCAGATGTGGACAAGAAATTACTACTATGTCTGAAACTCAAAAATTTCACATAGATTCTTTGGAAATCCTCGAGCTACCTTAGCGGACCTAGATGTGGACAAGGAATTCCAAGTACATATTTAAAAAAAATCAAGGATTTTTCCTAGACTTTTTGAATGTCCTCAAATGAACCTTAGCCGACCCAGATGTGGGCGAGGAATTTCCAGTATTTCTAAAAATCAAACATTATTCCTTGACTTTTCAAAAACCTTCGAATCACCTAAAATAACTAAGAAATTTTCACAAATGTTTCAAACATTTTCATAGAAAACTCAAATATTCTTCAGATGTTACAAATATTCCTAAGAATCAAGAAATATTCACCGATCCTTCCAGAATCGCCGGGTATGGCGTATAAGATTATTAAGAAATTTGGAGCCTTCCTAAGAATTGGCACTTACTATAGAGCTTTCGAGCAGTTTTTATTTTCTCTATGTACTTCGATGAAATATGTTAGGGTGACAATGGGTATTATCGGCAGGTTTGTTCTCTTCGTCATGGGGGGTTTTTGTCAGCCAAATTGCCTGAAACTTGGCCAAATAATTCAGCTTAGTTAGGAAGGATTTGAGACCAAGTCTGAGTTCAATAGGTTTCAAAAAAAAAAACCCAAAGACGAAGAGAACAAAACGGCCGAGAATAGGCAATTTCCCCTATATGAATTTTAATTAAAAAAAATGTTAAATTTGTTTGTGTTTTGTTTAAGTATTGTGAAGATTTAGTTCACTTTCTCTTAATTTTTTATTAAGTTTTTCATGCAAATTCATGCAATAAATGCAGTGTAATGAATGCAAATCAATGCATTGCTGCTAATCATCGATGGAGTATTCGAGCAACTTGCTCGAACAGCACGAAATCATTTTCATAACAACTAGGTAATTCAGCAGCTACCAAACGCACCCAACCTGCCAGGACGGCATTTGTTGATACCGTTCTCTATTGTTCTCTCATTCGCGTGCATCCACTGGGTTTAGCCGGGAGCGTCATTTTTTTCTCTTCTGCTGCGTTGGTATATATGAGAGAAAAAATAAAATTGGGATCGGTGTGGATCACCGTTTTCATGGTTGCCATGGTTGCCGGCTTCTATCATTAGATAACAGGGGTTTGATGTGCCTCAACATTTATGATTCCATGAAGTGAAATCATATAGTTTTGATATAAATGTTATCACAATAAAATGCTTGATGAAACAATAGTGGCAATTTTTTCAGACGTCAAGCATTACAAGTATAAACATTGCTTATTATGTATAATTAGCCATGCATTTTATTGCCAGTATGTAAGTATATCAATGCATATAACATCTTATACATATTCTGATTCAACTTCTTCGGCGCATCCCAACTTGGACTCACAGGCTTCTCAGATTAGTGTTTCATGAGCAATTGCACAACAAATAACTGAAAGCTTCCCTTTTCTCCTTGGATAACAACGATATTTTATGTATGAAGTTTATGTACTGATCGATTTCAGACACTTTTAGTATATTCTTGATGAATATCCGCACTTTTACTGAGTCGGTTATGTTGACATCTTTCATTATTATATTTGTTCCAATTATTTCCTTTCTCAGTGCAAATCTTGTACTACATATTCCCATGCCAAAACAAACTTGGTAACTGAGAACAAAATGAAAATCTCTGGCGATATTGGACCATACACTCATACCAAACATCAACATGGTCTTGATGAATACTCGTGCTTTTACCGATTTAGTTAGGTTGCATCTTTCAATAGTATATTTATTCTAATAATATTCTTTCTCATTTGATTCTTCATGAGTATAAAGAATCTAAAAATGTTATGGAAAAACATTCAAATGTTTAGAATATTACACAAAACTAACCATAAGCTCATTTCAAAATAATTCTGGCCACCCTGCCAACCTCGAACGGGCGGGACCAATTGCCTCTCCGAGAGAGCTAAAACGTGCTTTTCCAACGGCAACACGTGGTAATTTCAAATTTTTAACGGACGAGCTTGACCTCAGACCTTAATACGTGTCAGGAGACATGCCACGGAAAATGTGTGGTGAATGTGACTGTGATAATGACACAAACTAAGTGCGCCACACAAACTATGCATAATTTGGAAGTTAAATGCATTTAATTTACTCGGTGGAATTAGTGCAAAAAAGGTTTTTTCAACACAGCGGAGTATGAAAGACATTATGTTATTTTTCTGGCAAAATAAAAAGACGGAAACGTGTTGTATGGTTTAATTTGATCTAAAGCTGTACGTGAAATCATAAAATTGAGTAATAATTTTTCTGTACTTACATGAATTATCCCGGCTAGGCGACATATTTTCCTGATAAAACTCTGTGTTCCTGATGATTCCTCCAATAGGGCTAACCCTCCTGAGGTAGTCATAACTGAGCTCATGATAGAACAAGCCGTTTTATCACAGCATTTTTTTGGTTTATGATACGGCCACGAAATCTTTTGTTGGTTTTATGCATTGCCTCACAGTTTTGTGTATTTGTTTACAAAAAAAATCTCTCCGACAACAACCGCAAATGCAAGTTTTATTGAAATGGTATATAATGAGTGATAAAACCAATTCATGTCTACTTGCAAGTCTTTAATTGTAGATGTTTATAGCAGAAGTTATATGATAATTTTATGGAACGCCAAAGGTTCAAAGTAAAAAACTTCCACATGAAACTAATTTAGAACAACTAGCTTTTTGACATGCTCGTATAAGACCAGGATAAAACATGAAGGTTTAAAGGCATGCTGATTGTTACTTGGGTATGATGCCGTTTTGAAAAATCCAACTTATTACGTATATTAGGGTGTTCCAGAACGAAATCTATCAAAAAATCAACTTTTTAAGGTTTTTCTGATCACAAACGTGACAATTACACATCTTTCCTTCAATTTTATTGGCACACGTTGTTCGGAGAAGTTGTAGCAAACAAGTATAGCTTTCAATTTCTGCCGGAAGAATTGAGTTTTGACAAGTTTTTGTGTAGTTATGATTTTTTGAAGTTCAAAAATAGTCGAAAAACACAAAATTGATTTGATGCACCTCTTAATTTCAATGGATTTGGCTGAAATTTTGACCAGTTACTTCTTTTAGGATGCCAATCAAAATATGGGGGTGGACTTGAGAATCAGAGAACATTTTTGAAAAGGTGGACAGGCCTAATGTCCAGTCCAGTGTGTCTTCAGAAAGTTCAATAGAGAGTATTAGATCAGTCAGGCTATCCTAGGTCATCCAAACTGTTCTTGAGTTTAGACCCTAAAGTCTACGGGTGTCGGTAACGGTAACTTCTGAACACTCAATAGACATCATGATATCAGCTGGGGCCATCCAAACTATTTTGGTCCCAAGTAACACAGAAATCATCTTCTAAAATGTAATTTAAAAAAGATGTTGCAGTACTGTATTATAAGTGAAACTGCATACATCTTGTGTTGAAATCAAGTTTTAACTATGTTCAGCAATAACAAGTTTTTGAAAATCTTGTCAATCTCAGAACAAGTTATAATAACGTTTATTTAATGTTGATAACACAAGAATTTTGTCTCATCACCTTTCTTCAACTAAAGATTGTATGTGAAACATCAGCAGCACATATTTATAACCTTTGGGCACAAACATGTTACGATAAAGTTATTTTTATGTTTTAAATACGTTAATATACCAGTTTGGAAGTTCGTATTCTCTTCTCACTCACTAAGATATTCTTCATGAAACATGTTTTGCACTGAAAAATACGAGGCAATTCAATTATGATATTCTCAATTTAATTGAAAATCGGAGTTTTCGACTAGCGAAGTTGGGGTTTTCTCCAAATCCGTGCGTCGGACCTAACTTCGGAAGTGGTACGCTGTATACTAAACCTGGCCAGCTATACAGCGCACTACTTCCGAAGTTAGGTCAGACGCACGGATTTGGAGAAAAATCCAACTTCGCTAGTCGAAAATTCCGGGTTTCAACTGCATGGAGAATATTCTTCGCACTTAAATGTCAGGCCAATAACAGCAAATGTTCACTTAAGGTACTTACGTGTCGACTACAGCTCACTTCGAAGCACAGTTTATTCTTTAATCACTGGACAAATTAGAATTTATTTATTTTATTTATTTCTACGTCTTCGGCAAAACTGCCGTACAGACTGATAAAACAGAACAATAAAATTAACTTATATTTCTAATACACGTTTTGAATTGTGTTCTACTAATATTAAAATCAAACCAAGGCAAATCGTTGACGAGGGCGAGGCATCTTTCCAGGGGATGATTATGGCCAAATACTGTCGTGTGCCTAGTAGCGTGGAACAGTTGACGCTGGCGGAGACGGCGAGCAGGAACATAAAAATTGACGCATTGCAGGAGCGGTGCACAGTCTAGATGTCCACTCACTATGTCGAAAGCAAACATTCTTTGATGGTACTCACGACGCTGGCGTAGAGATTCTAATCTAATTAGCTGGCGGCGGTGGTCGTATGGTGGCAATCTGTGCGGATCATTCCATGGCAGTCTCCTCAACGCAAAACGAACAAAACTACGCTGAACTCTTTCGATCCGCGCCATATGAAGTTCTTGGTACGGAGCCCAGACTGGAACGGCGTATTCTAATATGCTTCGCACAAGACAACTGTATAACGTTTTCAAGACGTAGACGTCGTCAAAGTCCGCAGCGTTGCGGCGAATGAATCCTAGAACCGCAAAGGCTTTAGCAGTTGTCGTCGAGATATGCTCACTGAAGTTCAGTTTACAGTCTATCGTAACACCCAGGTCTTTGATAGAGGACACACGATCTACACTGTTGCCATTTATGCTGTAGTCGAAACTCGTAAGTGGCGTCGTTCTACAAAAACTGATCGTTTTGCACTTTTTGATATTCAACTCCATGCCATTTGAGGAACACCAATCTGCTACGGCGTCGAGATCCTGTTGTAGCGCAGCACAGTCGATTAAGGATGAGATTATTCTGTATATTTTAAGGTCGTCGGCATACATAAGGCAGTGAGAACGGATTCGGTGGCATAGGTCGTTAGCAAAAAGGATAAAAATTAACGGACCAAGGTGGCTACCCTGCGGTACGCCGGTTGGCGTTGTGTAGAAGTCGGATTTTACGTTTTTCATCTTTACAAAGGCAGATCTACCAACCAAATAGGAACGTAACCAGCTGATGATCCAATCCGGAAATCCTAAGCGCTCCAACTTGGTCAGGGTAAGGCCGTGCGGGACTTTATCGAAGGCTTTCGAGAAGTCAAAATAGATACTGTCCACTTGGCATCGCTTTTCCAGGCAGGCATGAAGTGTGCTAGTGTAGCACATCAGATTTGTTACGGTGGATCTGTTTTTAACAAACCCATGCTGGTACTCCGATATTATAGGCTTAGCAGCAGAATACATCCTATCATGAATCAAAAGCTCCAGTACTTTTGCGAGACAGCACAATATTGATATAGGGCGGTAATTCTCCACATTGTGAATGCTACCAGTCTTATGTACGGGAGTGACTGCTGATAGTTTCCATACGTCTGGAAATACGCCTTGCCCAAGCGACATATTAAAAAGTAGGCATACGGGTGGCCCTAGCGCACTGGCACATTTTTTAATGAATGCAGGAGGCAACTTATCAGGTCCTGGACCCTTTGATGGATCGAGTGAGCTGAGAGCACCGGAAACTTCTTCTATTGAAAAAGTAGGGCGTGGAAAATTGATATTGTACGATGGCAGGGAGTTCACGACCTCCGGCGAAACAGGAGGAGTATTGGCGCTGTATACAGATTTGAAAAAATTGGCAAACATTGAAGAATTGTTTTTGTTCCAGGAAGAACTTCGCTCAAACTTTGTTATTGTTATACTTTAGTTCAAAACAGGTATCCAAAAACAAAAATCATCGTTGGAAACGGATGTTTCAAATTCGTTGCTACAACGTTTTTTGAATGTATTTCACCCAATTGAAGTAGTTTTCGGCAAGCATGTTATTGAGAAGTGCTAGCGATGTAATTTAAACGTACTTCTAATGTTTTGAATTCTTTCCTATCAGTCCAGATAAATTAAAGTGCCTGCTCAAAAGTTTCATACTAATCATTTTATGTTAAACCGTTTGTCCATCTGCAAAGGTTTTCTATTATTATTTCTTATGACGTTTTAAACATTTATTGAAATAATATATTTTACTTATTTGTAACGAACGTAAATTCTACGATCTAATAGCAGATCATTATTACAAACAGTATTCTAAAACTTCCTGACCGTACTGTGTCATGAAGCCCCCATGTTGCATGTCTGAAAAATTGTTCGAAAATCTCACACAAACCCAAGAAATGAAAAAACTTCCTTTCTTATTTTCAATCGGATGTATAGCCAATAAATTAATGAAGAGTGAATGCGTTAATTTCACCATAAATTTTTAATGGCACATGAAATTATGTCATAGTGACCAAACACTGAGATGGTAAATTACAAATAGAATGTAAGGTTCGAAAATTATTTTGAGCCATTACCAAATACCACATAATAGCTGTCACATCAATTTGCACGGTTTGCGTTTTTCAAATTACTTTTTTTTCTTGCTAGCAATAAATTAGTATTTGGAATGTTTTTGAGAACATTATCAATACATATTCTTATGTTATAATAATGTATAGAAAAACATCTTTAGCAACATCGAAGATGTTATATAAGCCGCCATTTTTTGCGCTTTTTCGGTTATATAAGTGTACGAAATTAAGTTTCGCACTCGAGAAACAAAACATGGGCATTTGTATGAAACATGTATTTTAAACATTAATATAACAAGTTGTGTTACTTGGGGTGTTTATTATCTAGCATCTACAGCAATTGAAGCTTCTGTTTTGGTTATAAAGAGTTATGTTGTATAATCTTTTATACTTACTGGAGCTCACAGAATATAACCAGAGACTATGGCATAGTAGTAGTTCGGGATAATCTGAACTCCAAGATAGTTTGGCTGACCTGGAATGTTTCCATAGTGTCTTTAAATAACTTTTATGATTTTAAGAACTTCACGGATCTCAGCAGATTATGCTATGCTGTTATTTATGGCGAAAACACAAAGTTTTTCTTGTAGATTTGAAGGACTCCATTTTAGAACAGTTTGCCCGATCCTGAATGTCCTAAAGGTTAAAAATAAAAAGTAGCCTCCAGATTGGTCCACTAATCACAGATAAATATGCAACGTTACTTAGTATTGCAGATATGGCTGTTTTTACGAATGTAGACCTGAAGTTCTGAACTCCAAGGTAGTTTGGCTGACCTGAAATATCCCTATAGTGTCTCTAAATGACATTTGAGATTTTAGGAGCTTCAGGGATCTCAGCAAATTATGCAATACTATTATTTGTGGTGAAAATACATAAAGACATTGTTGTAGATTTGAAGAACTTCATTATAGAACAGTTTGGACGACCGTGAATATCTCAAAGGGTTATAATAAGCAAGAAGACTTGAGATTGTTCCAGTATCCACGGTTGATTATGCTTTGTTACTCAGTTAAACAGCTATGGCTACTGTTACGAGTGTAGACCTGAAGTTCTGAACTCCAAAGTAGTTTAGCTGACCTGGAATATCCCTATAGTGTCTTTAAATGACATTGTAGTTGTCAAGAGCTACACGGATCCTAGCAGATTATGCAATACTATTATTTATGACGAAAATACATAGAGTTATTCTTGTAGATTTGAAGGACTTCATTATAGAACATTTTGGATGACCTTGAATGTTCCAAAGGGTTATATTAAGCTAGTAGACTTCAGACTGCTCCAGTAACCGCGGTTGATTATGCAGAGTTACTCAGTATAACAGATATGGCTATTGTTACGAGTGTAGACCTGAAGTTCTGAACTTCAAGGTAGTTTGGCTGACCTGGGATATCCCTATGGTGTCTCTAAATGACACTGTAGATGTCAAGAGCTTCACGGATCACAGTAGTTTATGCAATGCTATTATTTGTGGCGAAAATACATAAAATTATTATTGTAGATTTGAAGGACTTCACTCTAGGACAATTTGGAACACCTAGAACATCCCAGAATATAAAACATCTTTTGATATTCTTGACCAAGGGTTAATGAATACACATAAACGTAACCCATATCCAAGTTCGGCTTTTAGAACAACTGTGTCGCCGAAGCCCCTCGGCGTCGATACCACCTTAACAATACCGACCCTGCCAGTCGACACAACTGTCTGTATGACAGCGCGTCACGGATCGGCTGTCAGGGCAGATGAGATGGCAAAACAAGTTGAGGATAAAAGTGAAATGAAAAAGTGATATGCAGTCCACGAAGATCACATTAATCGCTACTTAAAAGCTAATTTTCTACACTAATGTTATAAACCTAATTACTATTTTTCATTTAAAAGTGAATTCCAAGAACCTATATATACAAACTTAACCTACAGTACGGAGGAGTCGAGCAATCTTTAGGCTTGATTGATTCATCCTACGAGGACAGAACAGTAAGACAGTGCGCAGGAAGTTAGTGCCGGAACCAAGACTAAAAGACACATATATGCACTAAACGTAAGGAACTATAAATTAAAACCTAACCCTAAAACATGCCCTAAAATGTTATTTACTTGCACAGGAATTAAAAACGGTCCCAAACTTCGGACGAATAAAGGCCGCTACGAATTCGGAAACCATACATGGTCTTTTATTGTTACCGCGATACGCTAGTAACAAACTGGTATGTCAATTATTTCGTTTTTCCAAATTTCAAGGTGTTCAGGATGTTCTAGGTTGTCAATGGAGTCTCAAATACAAATATTCCCATTTTTCCTTAGAAGAGGACTCAATTTGCAGACAGTATTCTGTTTTGCTTAATTGGTGAATTTATACAGCCGTTTCTATGTTGGGGTCATATATGACCCCTCCGGCTCCAAAGGGTTAAAGAAAATCTACGAGGAGTTTATAAAAGAAGTCCCTGAAAGATTTTTTTTTAAGAATTCGCGGGAGATTTTTCCATAACATCGTGAAAGATTTTTTTAAATGAATCCAAGGATGGGTTTAAATAAATCAGCAAAGGTCCATGAAAGGTTTATCGAAAAATCTGTGGAAGTTTTTTCAAAGTAACCCTTGGAGAATTTTGTAAAGAAATCTCTGGAGGAAAATCTGTAGATAGTTTCTGTAGAAATTATTAGTCAAATTACTAATAAAAGCCATGGAAGATTTTCTGGAAGAATCCTTCGAAAAAACTGCAACGGAACACCTAGGGCAGTTACCATGGGAATATTTGCAGAATATTTCTAAATGGATCGAACTTTTTTTCCAAAGGAGTCCCTGGAGTTATTTCCAAAGAAATCCCAGGAAGATTTTGTGAAACAAAAATTCAGATTTTCAAAAACAATTTCTGAAACAAACCCCGGAGAAAGTTTTGGAATAAATGCTTGGAAGATCGCTTGTGTCTCCTGTTAGCCTAGTGGTTAAGGCTATGGATTGCCAACACAGCGCAACATTTTTTTGTCTCAAGAGCAAACTTATGTGTCTCTGGAAGATTTTGGGCCGCTGAATCCGAATCCGGGCTCAGATTTGCTTCTGCACGTCAGAATTTTGAGCTATACCTCAATTTATAGGGCAAAATATGCGATTTTGGGCTTTTTTGACTGCCAGCCATTGAGCATGGAAATATTTTTTTAAGCAATCAAAAGGTAAATTGGTCAACTAACATCTAAATTAACGACTCATGCAAAATATTTTGTTTTACCAAATCGAATTTGATAGTTTTGAGCGATTTATGTTGGGTACGATACTTCCCATACAAGTCACCCTCCAAAAGTTGCATGCAAGTTTACTTACTAAGATAAAATGCATAAAACTATCAAAATTGATTTGGTAAAACAAAATATTTTGCATGAGTCGTTCATTTAGAGGTTAATTGGCCAATTTACGTTTTGATGGCTTCTTCTTCTTCTTCTTTATGGCTCTACGTCCCCACTGGGAACTTGGCCTGCCTCGCTTCAACTTAGTGTTCTTTGAGCACTTCCACAGTTATTAATTGAAGGGCTTCCTCTCCCGAGTAGAGGAAAAGAGCTCAATAATAGCATATTTTGATATGGAGATCAAAAAGTAATATGGGTTTGATTAACATAAGAGATAAAAGATCTAAAAATAAAATCAAAAATTTACTCCTGGTACATCATTATCAAAACATATTTAGATTTTGTAAGATCTAACCAATAGCAGCGAGCTATTCGTATGATCTTGAAATATCAACTTTTGATATTGTTCAGATGTTCCAGGAACATTTACTAGATATTATTTTCAGATCTTTTATCTGTTATATCAATCAAACTAATATCATGTTTTGATCGTCAGTATTTTACCTCCACCCGGGTTGCCTGCCATTGCATGAATTTGTATATTGTGAGGCAAGTACAATGATACATTATGCCCAGGGAGTCGAGAAAATTTTCTCGACCGGAACAGGAATCGAACCCGTCGTCTCCGGCTTGGCGATCCCTAGCCTCAACCACTAGGCTAACTGGAGACCCAGTTTTGATTGCTTATAAAAAATATTTCCATGCTTATTGGCTGGCAGTCAAAAATGTCCAAAATTTCATATTTTGCCCTATAAATTGGGGTATAGCTCGAAACTCTGACGTGATGGAGCAATTCTAAGCCCGGATTCGGATTCAGCGGCCCAAAATCTGTCAGAGACACATAAGTTTGCTCTTGATACAGACCAAAAGTAAAATTTCGTTACGCTGTGCAATCCATAGACGGCGGGTTCGATTCCCGTTCCTGTCGGGGAAACTTTCTCGACTCCCTGGACATAGTGTATCATTGTCCTTGCCTCACAATATACAAATTCATGCAATGGTGGGCGAAGGAAGCCCTTCAATTAATAACTGTGAAAATGCTCAAAGACCACTAAATTGAACGAGGCAGGCCAAGTTCCAGTGGGAACGTAGAGCCATAATAAGATGAAGATCACTTGAAAAAATGCTAAAAGAAATTTCCGAAGGATTGTTCAGAAATAAATTCAGAAAAGTCGCGAAAAAATAGGGCAACTGAAGGATTTCTAAAGAAGTCCCTGGAGGCTTTTTTGCAGAAACTCATACACAACTTTTTGTGAAACTTCTGAAAGAATCCCTGGTGGAATTTCTAGAGAAATTGAAAGTTGCTGTGGGAATTTCTGGTGAAAACCTTGGAAGAACTTCTAAAGTAACTGCAGTACAAATTTTTGAAGGCTCTTTTAAAACATTTTCTGAAATAATCCGGAATAGTTTCTGGAGGCATCGCTGAAAGTTTTATTGAAGGAATATCTGGAAGAAACTTATGAACAAATGTCCGAAGAAATTTCTAAAGGAATCTTTGAAGGAATTTTTGTAAGAATCCCTGGAGGAACTCCAATTGAAATTCATGGATATTTTTTTGGAAAGAAATGAAGTAAATCATTCAAGGTGCCTTGAAAGAATTGTTTGTGGAATTTGTAGAATAGAAGAAATTTCTAAACAAATCTTTGAAGAAAATTTCCGAATGAATCCATGGAAGATTTTTTAAAAGAATTCGTGAGGGAATTCTTGTCCGAATACTCGGACGGAAATTGTCGAATTTTTTAAGAAAGATTTTTGGATGAATTCTTGAAGCAATTTTTGATAGATTTTCTAAAGGAATCTCCAAATGGATCCTCCAAACGAATGCCTAGAGAAATTTCTAAATAAATATGCAGAGAAATTTCGGAAGAAATACTTCCCGAGCAGAAGAAAATAACAAGTGAATAACATATCAAGGTATTTATCTTAAATACTATCATACCTTGATATGCCCTTCATTAGGTGGTAATAAGAGGCAAAATAACAAAAACGAATACCAAAATTTTGTATAAATAACACCTAGAAAATAACAAGTCTTGTTATTTCAATAATCAATACATACCTAAAATTTCAATTGCTGTATTTGTTATTCCAAAGTTATTGAATAACAAACTCATAACACTTCTTGTTATTAAATGATTCATATGTTTGATGACTTCATGATGTAATAGCAAATCTTGTTCTTCGGCTATTTTCACTGCTAAACTAGCAAATACTACATCAATACCAAACTCTGCTCAAATACCTCCAACTGTTATTGTGACGTTCTCATAACATTTCGTACAATAACGCTGCAATAACAATTTTAGGTATTAGAGCACATGTTGCTCTTCGCATGGTATTTGTTTGGTATGCCTTTCTGCTCGGGTTCTTCGAATTTCTCAAACAATCTCTAAAATGATTTGTGAAAAATGAAGGAGGTGAAGTCATCCACGCCAGATTTCGTAACAGAATTCTTTGTGTTACTACTGCTCACTTCCAACAAAAAATACAAAAAAAAGAAATAAAACAAACAGAGCTTCAATCCTTTGTTTTTGTAGGATGGAAATGGAAGCCACATGTTTAATAAGGGTACCAACACCCCAAAAATATGGGCTTCGATTGTCAAATTTGATTTTATAGACATTTCCTAAATTGAAATATCTATAATATCGAGGTATATCTGCAGCCATTAGGCCGGAACATTTCAGTGATCCAGACTAGCTCCGGTGGAACTGGCCGTATGTGAAACTGAACCAAGCCCCATCAAGCGACACATCAAACTGCGGAGATTTTTGTAACCTTTAGCATGGTTGACGAATTTTATGCGATTCAGATCAGAAATTCCACAATGTTAGTCCAAAATTCAAGATTGCGGCTCCAAATTCAAGATGGCGGCTGCTCAATAGAGTTTTACGCTCTAAAACCATGCAATATGAGTATATTTGGTATGAGGAAGATGTTCGGAGTCCTAATATCCAAGATGGCGATCTAAAATCTAAGATGGCGGCTCTAAATTCAAGATGGCAAATGTTTAATGGAGTTTTAGGACCTTAAACCATGCAATATGGTATGGTATGGTGAAGATGTCCAGAGTCCAAAAATGGCGACCAGACTATCCAAGATGGCGGTTCAACATTCAAGATGGCGGCTGTTGGATTGAATTTTAGGCCATGCACCATGCAATATGTATATATTTAGTATTGAGAAGATGTCAGGAGTCCAAAAATGACGGTTAAAATATCAAAGATGGCGACCCAAATACCCAAGACGGTGTCTAAAAATTCAAGATGGCGACTGTTTAACGGAGTTTTAAGATCGGAAACTATGATTCTTCCCCATAGTATGGGGAAGAAGTTTGGACTCCAAAAATGATAACCAAAATATCCAATATGGCGGTCTAAAATCCAAGATGGCGGTCTAAAATGCAAGATGGCAGCTCAAAATTCAAAATGGCTTCTGTTTAATGGAGTTTTAGGCTCTAAAACCATGCAATATGGGTATATCTGGTATGGGGAAAAAGTCTGGAGCTCAAAATTGACAATTAAAATATCCAAAATGGCGACCGAAATATCAAAAATCGCGCCTCAAAATTCAAATGGCATAAACTTTAAGATGGCGGCTGTTCAATGAAGGTTTAGGATCTAAACCCATACAATATGGGTATATTTGGTATGGGGAAGACAACCGGAGCTCAAAAATAGCGACCAGAATATCCAAGATGGCGTCTCAAAATTCAAAATGATGGCTGTTTAATCGAGTTTTGGGCTCTAAAACCATTCAATATGGGTGTATCTGATATGGTGAAGAAGTCTGGAGTCCAAAAATGGCGACCAGAATTTTCAAGCTGCCAGGCTAAAATCTAAAATGGCGGCTCAAAATTCTAAATTGCGGCTGTTTTTCAAGAGTTTGAGGCTCAAAAATCAAAAGCCAGATAAACTATATGATCATCGATGCCATGAAATGGATTTCTGTTAATCGTATGAAAGTGCGATATTCATCAACATGTCACTTGAGTTTTGTTGAAATGTGTTTTCGAATGCACGATCAAAGCGCCATCACCGCTAGGTGGATTAATTAGGGTCTTTCTACACAATATGTAAATTCAATCAACCTTCTTCACGCATCAGAGATCACAGCATAAAAAACATACTACAAATACAAATTCAATAACCGCAATCCACTGCAAGCCCAGCGCAAAATGGCTCTCTTTCCGGTAATTAAACGTGATGGCGGACGCTAGCTGCTATCTCTCGCCATTTAATTCCGGTCGTCTGCCATCGCCGCCACGAGTGACACTCAATAAATTTTGCAAATTAATTAAACTAGCAGTTTTCACGTTTTAATTAAAATCGAGTGCCTTGAATCACTGCCCGAGGGCGGCGTGTACTATATGATACAACGGTACGTGTCGCGGAAAATCTAATTGCGGATTTGGGTGACATGATCCATAATGCTAGCTCTCCGATGGGGGTTTTAGTACTTTGACATGAAGAGCTAGCTCGGAAAAATTAATCTAATAAAGCTTGTTGTGGGTTTATTGGATCAAAAAAGGATGATGCAGTGTTTCAGGTGATGATGTGGAAAATTAATAATATTTGCGTAATACATGCGTTTTTTGTTCACTAGGGACTCTTCTAGCCATTTTCCAGAACTATTAGCTCGACCAACCGTGTTCTTCTAGTAAATTTACCAAACAATCCATGTAATACAAAGACTGATTAGATGTGCCAATATTTTCTGACAAACATCCTCTCGAACTCCAAACAATGAAAACTTTATCTCCCTGCTAATCACCGGAAAAGTTGTACCTTCAGCTATTATTTACTCACCGCACGGAGCTTGCTCCTGACATCAAAATCCATCCCAAGCCATCCATTGCCAATTACTAATTGCTTCTTTTTTTCCGTTGTATTACAGCTTGCACAAGTTGCCAGATTTCGCCTGAATTCTCACCCAATAAATACATTGTTGCGCCTTTGATCTCGTCCTTACCGACCGACCTCCAGCTTCTCTGCAGCACGTCAGAACTTTTCTTTCCGGCGGTGGTAGCGGTTGTACACCAACAGAACCGGCTTCTCCGGGCATGATGGATCTACTTCCATTAATTGAATCACATAGGGGGAAACCCCATGGCCGGCCACCAACATTCTCCCTACTGGAGAAAAACTTTTGTTTCGCAACAAACTGCCCCCTGAGGGGGAGGGACGGAATTCTTCCATTCCACCGCGCCACCGCGCTCGTCTTCCTTGAGGAGGAAAAGTGAGAGCCAAGACAAACAAAGACATCAATTAGGACCTCTCCAGCGCCACCGAACTGACATGCCATCGTGTAATGAAACATAATTTTCTCGCTGGAACTTGTAGCTTTGGTACACACCGCATCGCCGTGCTGCCCCTCACATTCGCTCCCCATAATCCCATTAAGGGGTTGTGGAAAATTAACTGCCTATCAACACGTGTGAGTGGGGGCGAAAGTCCTACCAACCGTGTGTGAGTGTGTCAGTCAGTCAGACGACTGTGATTCAGTTTGCACAGAAGTTTTCTTCGCATGGGAACGCGTTCCATGAGCCACCTATGTGTGTTAGACGGGGTGGAATGCACTTCCTAAAATTACAGGGACTATTTTTTTTTCTAATAACTTTGCTCGACAAAATTTTACAAAATTTGGTGTTATGGGATGAGACAAAAAATAACAGGGGTTTGGGACCCTAAAGCCTGCGCACTTTAGAATCGGTACGCTTTCTACCGGCTGCAGATCAAAAACGGTTTAACCTAGAAAAAAATGTTGTAAGAAGCAAATGAAGCTTATTTATTGTATTTTGTAGGAAAAATATGAAAAAAACAGTTTTTATTTCTTCAAGATAAAATTTTGACCTAATTGTGAAATTCATGCCATTTTATTCTGCACAAACCAATGATCGTCAAAATTTTCAAATTTCACAGCTTACGGGCTGATATTTCAAGAAGAAACAAAATTATACTCATCAAACATATGCTCAAAACAAGTTACGACATTAAACTCTTAACAAATATGGTTCACAAGACCATAATAAAATTATAGCCTTATTGTCCATTCACGCTTTATTCATAACATTACTCAAACTATTTTTTTATGAAAAAATATTACTGAGATCGGGGATCTACAATTCCCCAATTCAAGTGGCCCAACTTAATTCATATCGAAACCTGGATTATTTTTGGAATTATTAGCAGTTTTCCCTCACAGTAGTCAGAAATTAACAGTAATAAGGCTAACTCCTCATAATTAGCTTAAAATAAAATAGTTTTCATGGATAAAACACTGAAAACCATATAGATTATGGAAATATAGATGTGATTCTATTATCACAAATAAAAAACTTCTGAGTAAATTCAGTTTTATTTAAAAAAAAAATGTTAGATATTTCACGCCATCAAAACACATCCAATGAATTTCGTCAGCAACAGTCCATACATCTTTCGAGCCACGATTATTTATATTGTTCTGCATCAAATCATTGGTTTCTTGTATACCAATACTATTCGTATAGTATCCTTCCCGTATGCGTATTTGCCGAACTAAAGCTTATGCGAAAACAACTTTTTTGACCTTAAATATCTATGCAAGTCTTTGATTTTCCATAAAACCCTTTGGCTTACCATAGCTATATTGAAAATTTTAAAACACTCATGGAATATTTTACCTCCCTTAATCAACAATCATAATACCAAGAACTATTATATACTGCGTAATTGGTGGGTTTGATAATTATATATTCCTATACAAATCTTGAATCTGACAATGATTGGTTTTTGCTCAATGTGTGCAGAAAGAAATAGGACTACTTACGACTTCAGATAGTTCATCTAAAAATATAAAAACAGAAAATTTTATATTTTTCCTACAAACTAAAATAGATAAGCTTCAATTGCTTCTAACAACACTTTTTTCCAAGTGACACCGTTTTTGAGCGGCAGCCGGTTGAAAGTGTACGGATTCTAAAGTGCGCAGGCTTTAGAAGTGTCATAGTGAAAGATTTTTTGAAAAATATTGGACCGAGCCTTCACAACCGAAGTTTGTATGGAGAACTTGGGGTGTTCAATTGATATATGCATTAGAACGTGCCGTGCATATTTTTGGGCGTTTTCGATATTTGGGTAAGTTTCGTTATTGTCTAACGCCTAAATATATGCACAGCGCGTTCTAATGCACATATCAATTGTACACCCCAAGTTCTCAAACTTCGGTTTGAACTGTGAAGGCCCGGTCCAATATTTTTCAAAAAATCTTCCACTATGACACTTCTAGGGTCCCATACCCCTGTTATTTTTTTTCTCATCCCATAACAAAATTTAGTGTTGAACGGTGTAATCGAAAGACACCTTTCAAATGATCTGGCGTAAAGCAAAAAAAAATCGTATTCCGACAGTTGAGCCTGACTCGTCGCATTACACAGATTCGAATGGTCTGGAAAGTTATTTCGAGACTTTCACACAGTTTTGCGTCCGTCATTGCAGTCTGATTAGCTTACCAAGACAGCCGTACTTGACCATGACTTTACGTATATTGGCTTGAAGACGGTGTACAGATGATGCGTTGGACGTTGAATTCACGCATTTCTGAGGGATTCTGGAGGTGCATTGTTCAAGACCGACGAAAAGGTACTCTACATTACGCTTTGTGTAACAGTAAAGTTACTTTGAAGCCAACTGTATCAGACACACAGGTGGCCGAAAATACTTCAGCGTCAATTTTATAATGTCTACCCCTATTCATATGGTTTATGCCTTATTATATAAAAAACATGTTGAACATGCCATACATACTTCTTAGTAGTCCCGAAGCGAAGCTTTACGAAACTACGTACTTACCTTACCGATCAGGCTAAGGCTACATAGTAGCCGTCTCTATTTCACTCGGTCCATGGCTGTTTGTCTCCAGTTCCGCACTCTGCGTAGGGTCCGCAGATCGTCCTCCACTTGGTCGATGCACCTAGCTCGCTGCACACCACGTCTTCTTGTACATGTAGGATGACTCTCGAGAACCATTTTAGTCGGGTTGCTATCCAACATCCTGATGATGTGACCCGTCCACCGTAGCCTCCCGATTTTCGCGGTATGGACGATGGTTAGTTCTCTCAGCAGCTGATGCAGCTCGTGGTTCATTCGCCTTCTCCAAGTCCCGTCTTCCATCTGCACTCCGCCGTAGATGATACGCAAAACTCCGGTGGAAAACTCCAAGGGCGCGTTGGTCCTCTGCACGTAGGGTCCATGTTTCGTGCCCATAGAGGACGACCGGTCTAATTAGCGTTTTGTAGATGGTTAACTTCGTGTTACGGCGAACTTTATTCGATCGTAGAGTTCTGCGGAGTCCAAAGTAAGCACGATTTCCTGCCACAATGCACCTCTGAATTTCTCTGCTGGTGTCGTTGCCGGCGGTCATCAGTGAGCCCAAGTACGCGAATTCTTCAATCGCCTCGATTTCATCACCGCACGTTGGAGTAAATATCGAAACTAAAGATGGGAAAACTGGTTCAGTTTTGAGAGTGAATCGTACCTGATTCACTCCGAAAAAATAATCGACTCTTTTGGTCAATTTAGTAACTCATTTTCGGAATTAAAAAAAAATGCAAATTTTAATAGGTATGTGTATATTTCAGAAGTTTATTAATGTTTATCCCTTTCGTGACGGAGCGCAAAAAAGTGAAATATCCATACAAAATGCTCAAATTTGGCTCTCCAGAACTATTAGATTTCCCAAAAAAGCAACGATTATTTTCCCTCATTCGAAAGAACTACTTTTTATCTTTCGATTTCAAGCTTTGACTACCTAGATAAATCGGAAATAAAAAATATGCGACAGATAAAAATTTTTCATGTTTTACAGTTTTTGCCCACTTTTTGTTTACCTCGTTGTGGTAAATTTCACAGGCAATGTAAACAAAAGTTTGTTTACACACAAACAAGTATAAGTAATGGCTGAATTATTGAAACAGTTTACATCACATAAAACAAAGTATAAACAGATGAAAAAAATATGCAAAACTGTTACCGCTCAACAGCACAATTGTGCTGGTTCGTCACGAAAGGGTTATGCATGTTTTGTATACATGTGTTTCTCTATAATGCTTCTACTTCAATTGTCGATTCAATGCATGTTGTACTTAACAAAAATATTTTTTTCCACATTTTTCGATGTGAGCCGGCTTCTCCTTTCCGTACATAGGGTAAAAGCCCCCTTCTTCGGCCTAGTACCTATATTCATCTCATTTTTTCTCAAAGATTAGAGATGTGCGCCGTCGAGATTTATTACTTCACGCCGCCGGATGTTTTGATTTTCTAGCACGCCGCCAGCTTAAAACTCATCACGCCGCCGAACTTAGAATTTCCCCAATAATCTTCAGAAAATAATCGATTTAAGTTTAAACGCTCCCAAAATGAATGCATGTCATTCATTGCCGAATAAACAAAATATTTCGTTCAATCATCCTGTTGAGATTTTAGTGACTCTTTAGTCACTTATATATCATCATATAAAAATCCTAGCAAATATCATATTCTTCACACAAGGCGTATAAAGCATGCAATGACAGCATGCATGCTTTTCCCCACGTGACGTCATAACGACGTTCGTTTATAATTGAGGGGGTTAGAAGCAAAGGGGTGTAAGTGACAAAAACCCACTTTCGAGTAAATGAGGTTTAAAATTTTTCGTCAATTTTTCATTACATACATACACAATGTGATGAATTTCAAAATCAACCCAATTTTCTCCGATTTATTATAAGTTTTTTTTAATCATCGTAAAAATAATCTTAAAAATGTTCCTGAAAGCTTGAAACTGAAGAATTCAGGTCCTAAAATAATTCAATTCATGCCATAACTTAAGAATTATTAAGGCAGCATCCATTTATTACGTAACGCTAAAATTGATATTTTTGCGACCCCCCTCCCCCTCCGTAACGCTTTTTTTGTATGGAAATCCAAAATTTTTTGTATGGGCCGTAACGCTTGGCCATACTACCCCCATCCCAAAGAGCGTTACGTAATTTGTGGACTGCGCCTTATGGATTTTTTTATTTATTATGGAACGTTTAATTGTCTGCCGCACTATATACGAGTGCGCAATTACAAGTTACTACACTAAAACCTCAATTTATGCACATGGCTGGGGGTGCATAAATTAAAAAAGGCATAAAATGAGGGAAATTTGTGCATGAAAAAAACTCCTCCATAACGCTTCCGTAACGCCTCTGAATCCCGCCGAAAATGCTCTGTAACTTCCTGAAATGGCTCCAAAATTCCCCTTAAACCGCCTCGGACCCCATGTAACGCGACGCTCCAAAACCCCCGAAATCTCCTCCGTAACGCTTCCGTAACGCCTCTGAATCCCAAACCCCAAAATTCATCTTAATAAGACACTCCGAAACCCCCGAAAACGCCTCCGTAAGGCCTCTGAATCCCGCCAAAAATGCTCTGAAGCTTCCTGAAATGCCTCCAAAATCCCTCTAAAATCCCCTCGGCCCAATGTAACGCATCTGAACCCCCAAAAACGCCTGCCTAACGCCTCCGAATCCATCTAAGACCCACTTGTACCCGTTTAACGCACGTGAGATCCTCGGAAACCCCCGAAAACGTACCAGTAACGCCTCCCAACCCCATCAAAAATTCTCTGAAACTCTCTGCAATGCTTTCGAAAACCCCCTCAGACCCCCGAAAACCCCCCGGAGATCTCCTGGTACCTCGCGGAAACCCCTGGGAACCCCCTGAAACTCCCCTGTGACTTCCATTTGCTCATCCTTATGAACACTCTTTAGCCGCCGTTGCAATAGTTACCGTCATTATTAAATATTCTTATGCACAATATTGGTTCTGAGTAGCTTTCCCTTAATTTATGCAGGTCATAAAAAAGGTGCATAAATTGAAAAGTGCATAAAAATAACATGCATAAATTGAGGTTTTAGTGTATTTACATTCTCATATGCAAAGTATAGTTTGTTAAAATGTTTCGCTATATGAGATGTAAAAGAGCGAAATATTGAAAACTCATTTTTAACGCCGCCGCCGCCGACGACCAAAAATGATGTTTTAACCGCGGCGCACATCTCTGCCGAAGCACCAAAGCAAGTATCACAGCGGTGCCAGACATCAAGAAACAAGTAGTTAATTGAATGAGATTTGGTCACTACAAATACGATGTTTTTTTCAATCAGAATATGGTCGTTTCTACCAGAAGCTCAACGCATCCCGCAAAGGCTACGTGCCGCAAGCCGAATTATGCAGGGATAAGGACGGGAGCCTCCTGACGGACAAACGTGAGGTGATCGAAAGGTGGAAGCAGCACTTCGACGAGCACCTGAATGGCGAAGAGAATGTAGGCACGGAGGACCAAGGCAGCGGAGGAAATGACTATGTTGGTGCAGCAGAGGACGGGAACGAACCAACTCCCACGCTGAGGGAAGTTAAGGATGCCATCCACCAGCTCAAAAACAACAAAGCGGCTGGTAAGGACGGTATCGCAGCAGAACTCATCAAGATGGGCCCGGAAAAGTTAGCCACCTGTCTGCACCAGTTAGTAGTCAAGATCTGGGAAACCGAACAGCTACCGGAGGAGTGGAAGGAAGGGATAATCTGTCCCATCCACAAGAAAGGCGACAAGTTAATGTGTGAGAACTTTCGAGCGATCACCGTTTTGAATGCCGCCTACAAAGTGCTACCCTCCAGAAATACCGGCAAATCCTCCATAAATGCCGTGAATGTAAAGTAAATGAGTTTGTGGGAAGTTACCAAGCCGGTTTCATCCACGGCCGGTCGACAACGGACCAGATCTTCACCGTACGGCAAATCCTCCAGAAATGCCGTGAATACCAGGTCCCAACGCATCACCTGTTCATCGACTTCAAAGCGGCATACGACAGTATCGACCGCACAGAGCTATGGAAAAATATGGACGAGAACAGCTTTCCCGGGAAGCTGACTAGACTGATAAGAGCAACGATGGACGGTGTGCAGAACAGCGTAAGGATTTCGGGTGAACTATCCAGTTCATTTGAATCTCGACGGGGACTACGAGAAGGTGATGGACTTTCCTGCCTACTATTCAACATCGCCCTGGAAGGTGTTATGCGACGAGCCGGGCTCAACAGCCGGGGTACGATCTTCACGAAATCCAGCCAATTTGTCTGTTTTACGGATGACATGGATATTATTGCCAGAACATTTGGAACGGTGGCAGAACAGTACACCCGCCTGAAACGTGAAGCAGCAAAGGTCGGACTGGTGGTGAATGCGGCTAAGACAAAGTACATGCTGGTAGGTGGGACTGAGCGAGACAGGACAAGCCTTGGCAGCAATGTTACGATAGACGGGGATACTTTCGAGGTGGTAGAAGAATTCGTCTACCTCGGTTCCTTGCTAACGGCTGACAATAACGTGAGCCGTGAAATACGAAGGCGCATCATCAGTGGAAGTCGTGCCTACTATGGGCTCCAGAAGAAACTGCGGTCAAAAAAGATTCACCCCCGCACCAAATGTACCATGTACAAGACGTTAATAAGACCGGTGGTTCTCTACGGACACGAGACATGGACGATGCTCGAGGAGGACCTGCAAGCACTCGGAGTTTTCGAGCGACGGGTGCTAAGGACGATCTTCGGCGGTGTGCAGGAGAACGGTGTGTGGCGGAGAAGGATGAACCACGAGCTCGCTGCACTTTACGGCGAACACAGTATCCAGAAAGTGGCCAAAGCTGGAAGGATACGGTGGGCAGGGCATGTTGCAAGAATGCCGGACAACAACCCTGCAAAGTTGGTGTTTGCTAACCATCCGGTTGGTACAAGAAGGCGTGGAGCGCAGAGAGCACGATGGGCGGACCAGGTGGAGCGTGATCTGGCGAGTGTTGGGCGTGACCGAGGATGGAGAGCTGCAGCTGCAAATCGAGTATTATGGCGGCAAATTGTTGATTCAGTATTATCATGAATTTGATGTGAACTAAATAAATGAATGAAATGGTCGTTTCTTGGTTTAACATCTTGGTAATCGAACTTCTACGCAAATCGATCAATAATTTCATTTTCCAACGCCATTTCTTTCAAAATATTTGGTTTAGTTTTCATCTAAACATGCTGCTACCGCTCAAGCTTTACGAACTATCATCCAGTTTGGCAGCACTGATTTGCCAATCAGCTGTGAATGTATGCGAGTGCAAAACGTGGGGAGCGAGCATAGACGATTCGTCGCGCCGCATATTGTTGTGACTTCTCCTTTGCGAGAGAGAAAAACAATCACTATGAAACTGTCACCTGCTAGGGGAAGGGAGTGCGTTAGTGGGTGAGTGCAGAATGCTCTACGATGAGAAAATGTGAGAGTGGTTGTGGATTTGCTGTAAATACTGTTGAGATGAAAATAGGGCCACCCGGTGGACCGCGATGAGATGAAAATTTTACGGTGTGCTGAAGATAGGTGCGAGTGGCTCGCGATTTGTGATCGCAATTAAATCAAATATTGAAGATAAATCCCACTCTAGTGCATCGTAGGATCAACAGTGGAAGTGAGCACGTGTGTTAAAGGTTTGTATCATTAAGTTTGAAGCGTATACATTGCGCTGTGAGTGATTTTTCATGTTGCACATCCTTAATGAGACTATAGGCACAAATACCCTATTTGCCCAGTTTTAGAGAAAATCCACTCGCATGATACTGATGTCGACGTTTAAACGTCTGAGCATAACTTCGTAAAGAGCAGGATGCATCGACTTTCGTTCTTGCCACCAAACAACCGGGTCACTGGTGCGAGCGAGAAGTGGCTCCGATAAGTATTTGTCGAGCTCTACCCTTGCTGCAACTGTAGGATTTGATGAAGCTTGCTAATTAGAAGCAATGGTGTCAAAATCTCTCCGAATGCTTGTGGATTGAACAATTTCAGATGTAGATGGCTGAGGTTCAATTGGAGTATCGTCTCTGATATACTCCAATTCGTGAAGCAGTGACTGGTATGCAGATTGGTAACACTAGTCCTCACTGAATCCATGCTTCTTGAACCGGGGATCCAGTAGTATGGCTTGCGAAATAAGGTCATTTCCTTTTCTTCCGGAAAATCGACTTTCCAAGCCCGAACCGGTCGGACCCATGCTCGGATGTTATCGGTGGTGGGCCGATCCGAAAACTCTGAGCATTCTAATAGATAGGACTTGATACTTACTATCTTGTCGAAATAGTGGGCAGTGAGGTCATAGAAGCTAGTGTTAGTAACACTAGCCCATCCATCGCAAGTCAACGCAACACCTACAGCAGCAGTAAGATCCCGTTCTACATTTAATTTCAATTCGTCATAAACTGTAGGCAACAGACTCGTTGTTAAGGTTTTGCGGCTGGGGAACTTGTGGGAGGGATTCAGCATAGCGACAAATTTCCGAAACTCCTCTTCTTCCGCCAGGGAAAATGGTTGTTAACAGAGGTTCAATTTTCTACGTACAATTACCGGAACATGGTAGGGTGCTCACCCGGAAGACCTCATAAAACTTTACAAAACGACTATTTGCTTTATTCTTGAGTTATGGCTCTTTCTTTTTCTTCTCAGCAGCAAACTGCCATCACTTAATAAAGTTAGAACGAATTCAATACCGTTGTTTGGGTATTTCCCTCGGCTGTAGGCACTCAACGCATAATGCGACCCTAGAGGTACTGGCAGAGGTGAAACCTCTCCAGAATTGTTTCTCTCGAAGGTTATACTTATCAAGTGTGTAGTGAGCAACACTTGTTATCGAAAACATCAAAGAAACGCTCAGTCTGAACACTCAGTCAAAATTCATGAGAATCTATCTTTTCTACATGTCATCTGATATAATGACAGTTCTCTGTTGAATATGATGAAGAACTCTCCATGAAACAAGCTATTCATGGAATACCAGATCAGCTCCGGTGTATATCTATTCCCCGCGTTTTTGACGACAAATACTAATATGTCAATTCCGGTAAGAGATTCTTCACTGATGCGTCTCACATTAATGGATCCGCTGACTTCGGTGTCTTCAATAAAAACTCCACCACCTTCCGCATACTTCGGGAACCTTGTTCGGTTTATGTTGCTGAGCTGGAAGCAATCAACTTCGCTTCTCGGATATCGTTAGTTCTATTGAGGCACTTCGGTGGATGAAACATGTAAAGCACGCATCTTACTTTCTTACAAAAATAAGAGAGCAGTATTACAGTGGTATTCGACTGATAGATTCTGATACTCGGAGTTTTCGGCTATTCAGTCTTAAGATTTCAAACGGTAGTTTGTTGACTGCTCGACGTTTCGGCCCGAAAAAATAGTAGGAAACTTAAACCACCCACAACTGTATCAGTAGGTCGGCTCTAGAGGCACGTTCTCCTCCATTCGGGAAATTTGTGCCATGCCCACAACTGTAAGCCAACATAATTCTACACACAACAGACGTTCCCAACACACCACTCTATCTCCCATATAGATTCACGCTAAAATAAACAATAAGCCAACACACGATATACAGGGGATACTCAAAATAACTAGGACAAGTAAAATTTTCACTTTTAAAAAATGTTCAACTCGGTGTAACTTTTCGAAAAGGGCTTTAAATATTCTCAAATTTTTACTGTTAGTTCATCAACTAGTTGTGTATCAGTGGACAAAATTTGGAAAAGATCGGTCCATTCTACACAAAGTTATAAAGATTCTAGAAAAAGGTATAATTATCCGATAGCCAACTATGAGCTGTTATATCTCCGGATTCAATGAACCGAATGCAATGAAATTTTGATCATTTATGACTAATATAATGGACTTTGAAAAACAGTTGATTTGATTTGAAATTATTTATAAGAAAAAAAGTTATAGCGATTTCATTTATTCTATGATTTTTTAGTAAATTTATCTATTTGTCATGTGCATGCCATTACTTTTTCAATTCAATGCCGGCTATTTGGTAGCTTTCCTTTGAAACATAAATATATTCAAGTCAATTAGAGGGAATTTAAATGAACTATATTTACTATCTCGAATTTTTAAACGATGATGAAGTTTTGGATAAATTAGTATTATATCAGAAAAATAATCAATTCGTTATAATTTTCTTTTGTGTAAAGAATTTTAAGTTATGTCAAAAGTTTTTGATAGCTCATTATATAAGTCATAAATGATCAAAAATTCATTGCATTCGGTTCATTGAATCCGGAGATATAACAGCTTAAAGTTGGCTATCGTATAATTATACCCTTTTCTAGAATCTCTATAACTTTGAGTAGAATGGCCCGATCTTTTCCAAATTTTGTCCACTGATAGACAACTAGTTGATGAACTTACAGTAAAAATTTGAGAATATTTGATGCCCTTTTCGAAAAGTAACACCGAGTTGAACATTTTTTGAAAAGTGAAAATTTTACCTGTCCCAGTTATTTTGAGTATCCCCTGTATGTTCACAAACGTAAACGGTAGATCTAGGTATGAAAAAAAATTAATCAGACGTCGAGCAAAAAATTGAATAAAAACCCCCTTTTAAGTTTCCCTTTGAAGAAGGCTGCCAAATACAGCCGAAACTTCGGGCAGTTAACAAACTACCGTTTGAAATCGTAAGCCAGAACAGCCAAAAATTCCGAGTTTAAGAGAGCAGATGTGTGCGCTGGACGACAGATCATACAAGATAACCTTCCTTCTAAATTAGTTTCTTCGAGTGTCTGGTATAAAAGTTCAATTTGCTTGTGTTTTCTCCCACAGTTTTTTTCCTCTGTTTTGTCCTCTTTGTGTTCACAAGTACGTCCTGGCCATCCGAAGGAACAAACAACGCAACTAGTTGGTACCAACACCAAAAGGCGCCGAGCACTCTAAAATATGCGCAGCAACACCCAAACCTCGTTTAACCAAACCTACCCCCCCCCCCTTGTGCACGGGCTTGATACACCCTGAAACCAACCATTTAGGGGGCATTCCTTTTCTACAGTTCATTAAAAACAACGATTTTTTATGGTACGCCTAACAATAAAAATTATATCACTTTTTCTTGAAGGGAAATTAAATAAATATTACTTTTTTTCAACGTCGTCTGGTTGACACAAGCTACAATCTATCATATCCTTTCCACATCTGAGAATCACTTAGGTCAATGTTGGTATTTTGAGTGAAACAGCTTCCTTGAATTTTGGCCCAAAGTTACCCTGACAGTTACTTTTGTGGAGATTTATCCGGATATTATTTTGAGAATTTCTCGGCAAATAAGTCGGGAATTACAACAGGTTTTTCTTCGAGAATCCCTTTGAGAAATGATTTTTAATTTGCTTGGGCAATTTTGTTTTAAACGCAATTGGTTTATAAATTGTTTGAGTAAGTATAATTGAAAATTTCTGAATTAATAAAGGAATTGTCAAGAATAGATGAAGAAATTCACAAAGAAATAACCGAAAGAATATACCGAAGGAATTGTGAATTGTGATTCACCTAAGAAATTTCCAAATTAATGGTCCAAAAAATTTCTAGTTGAATTGCCTTTAAAGTTTCTTTTGAAATTTTCGAGAAAGATTTGGAAAAAAAACTGAAAAATTTTTCGAAAAAATAAAACAAATATCGAAAAAATTCTAAAAGAAATTGTTGAACCTCTAAGTATTTCACAAAGGGATCGCCGAAAAAATTAATAATGATATGCTCAAAGAAACAACCATCCAAACAAATTTTCTCAAAACTTGCCGATAAAATGTTTGGAAGCAATAAATATAAATACAATGAAATCGGAAAAAATAAAAAAAAACACACACACACATTTGCCGAAGGAAATGTAAAAGAGATAGCTATTTCAGAGAAAATGCCGTTGAAGTTTCTGTACAAATTTCCAAATAAAATTCCAGAAGAATTGAAACATGCCGAAAGAATCCTGAAAGAAATGGCCAGACCGATATTAAAAGAAATTTCCAAAAAAAAGACGAAGAAATTTCAAATAATTTCTGAAAATATTTCTCAACATATATCTGAAGAAATTCCCCAAAGAAATTGAAAAACAAATTTTTGAAAGCATTTTTAAGAAATTTTCAAAGCAATCACAAATGAATTTTCACAGAAATAATCAAATTAACTCGCAAATATATTGCTGGACAAATTACAATTGTGGTATAGGATGTCCCAGAAAGTAGGTGCACAAGTTCATATAGTTAGAATATAATAAATTTCCAAACAAACAACTATGTTTATGTTTTTGCATTTTTTTCCAGATTTTCATTGATATATTGAACAAGTTTAAACATTAAACGTGCCACTGGAAAATCATATTAAGAGAATTCTAAATAAAATAATCAGCTTGGTTAAAATTGGAACAATTTTGGTGCTAGTTTTATAGAACATAAGTTTGTTGGTTGTTCTTACCAGTCCAAAAAGCCAAAACGTTAGCTTTGTTCAAATACGTCATAAAAACATGAATTATCGTGTGGTGTTTTCAATTTAATTTTGACTGTTAAGCACAAATTCCAGAAGGGGCCAAATTTATTTTAGTGGATGTCAGGCATCCCTGGAACCCCCCATCTCCCTAGCAACATCAATGTAAATTACAGAATTTCTGAAGAAATCATAGCAGAAAGTTTCAGAGGTATCTCCTGCGTAATCCTGGATAGGAATTTCGAGAGGAATACAAACGAAAAATTCTGTAGTAACTCTTGGAGGAATCCTTGGAGATTTACCTGGAAGAGTCCCTAGAATGGCTGGGGAAATCCCCGGCGAAAACCAAAAAAGTATTCCTGGAAGAATTTCTGTCATAATTCCTTAAAAATCTATGTAAAAGTAACATGAATTCCTAGGGGAATTCTCAGAATATTCCACTGAGGAATCATTGGCGAAATTTATAGAGAAATCCATACAGAAGTTTCTTAAGAAAACTCAGGAGGAATTACTGGAGCAATACTATCAAGGTTGTGAAGGATGACACTTGAGAAATCCCAGCAGGAATTAATCTAGAAACTCATGCACAAATTTAAAGAGCAATACCACCAGAAATTTCTGGAGAAACTCCTGGATGCATACCAACAGAAAATTTTGCTGGGATTCCTTGAAAATGAGACCCTAGAGCAACTTCTAGAAGAATTCCTGGAAGAATCATAATAAAAATTATTGGAGAAACCTACGAGGAAATCCTGCAGGAATTTATACACCTCCTTCTCTTGGCTTAACTTCCTAACTAAGATTAAGCCTGCTTCTCAGCTAAGTGCTTTATGGGTACTTCCACAGTTATTAACTGAGAGCTTCTTCTGTCAATGATCATTTTGCATGTGTATATCGTGTAGCAGGCAAGAAGATACTCTATGACCAAGAAAGTATATGAAATTTTCTTTACAAATAGATTCTGGACCGACCGGGAATCGTTAGTTATAATCAGCAAAGTCATGCTAAATATCCGTGCACATACCTTATAATCAACAAAAATTCCAGGAGCAATATCAGCAGTTTTTCTGGAGGAACAGCAAGGAAATTTCCGGGAATAATCTCATGAGGAACTTCTAGATAAAATTGCTTTAGGAATCCTGAAAGAACTCCCTGGAGAAATCCTAGCAGAACTTGCTTGAAATGTTCCATCAGGAGTTCCTAAATAAATCGTAACATGAATTCCTAAAGAAATCCCAGCAGAAATACCTGAACGGATTCCAGGAGAAATCTTTGGAGGAATCTGTGCATAAATAGCTAGACTAGATGAACCCCTAGAGGAATTTTTAAGAAATGTCCATCATTTACGATTGCTGCTCGTTTGACCCCAGGTGCTAATGCTGACTAATTTCTGTGATAAGGAAGATTCGTGACTCGTAAAATTCGAAAGGATTTCGATTGGGGCCTTATAAGCATGCCAAGATTATCTTCTAAGCTGGCTTGGTCGTTGAAACTTCAACGAGAACATCACTTTCTAATTCACTGCCAAAAAGATTATTCGTTTACTGCCTTCAACACGATGGATAGTAGTGTGGGTCATCGGAAGCGTTTTCTCAGATCAAAGCTTTTTTGGTTCCGTTTCGGGTCCTGAGTATCTGTGCAAAATTTGAGCACGATCGGTTGCGTCTACACTTTGCGCATTGCAAATGAAATTTGTGTGGGATTTTGTATGGGACAACATACTTTTTTGCATTTTAGCCATAAGTTGGAAAAGTTTGTTTGAAACTTTTTAACCGACACTGTAAATTGATAGCCTAGGATGTTCTGAAGAACTTTGTTGATGACCGCAAAGCGATCCGATGCTTGTGAAAATAGTTATAACCAACGAACCGCATGCATGTGTTTATGTTTTAACATGTAAAGGAATAACAATAGCAACAAAATCATGATGTTTCGCCAAGCAATGTCAACGCTATAACTTTTTTCATAAACATCAGATCACTTTGCGGTCTTCGACAAAGTTTTTCAGGACACCCTAGGCTATGTTTTCACTTTAACGGTTACACGGTTTTTAAAAAAAAAATGAGCTTGTTATGAGAGAAATGCAGAAAAGTGTGTTTTCCCATGTAAAACCCCATACAAACTTCAAACGCGATGCGCAAAACGTAGACATAACCGATCGTGCCCAAATTTTGCACACTTATTTGGGTCCTCAAATGGTATCAAAAAAGCTTTGATCTGATGGGATACCGTTGAATTTTTTACTTTTCCATATAAACGATGACCCACTCTTGGATAGTGCTTGGCGATGCAGCGCGAGATGGTATATCCTCGGAGTACGAGGTTGACTTGGCTCATTCACACTCGCCTTTTATACCAAAAGTTTTAATTCTGAACACTAGGATTATCTGAATGGATATAGTCCCCACAATTCCGGCATGTGGCACGCTCTCCAGAACATGCCACATACAGTTACGTTCAGCACCAAAAACCGATTTCCTTGTGTGTACAGTCTTCCATTTCACCTTCAACCCCATTGGCGCATTTCATACCCATTGCCCCCGCCATATCCGTCTTAACCCACAAATCGCTCCGTTTTGCGACGGTGAGGTGCGTTTCCGTTTTCGCTGAGCACTCGATTATTTATGAGAGAGATATTCCCCGTACGGCTCCGGCAATTCATTACACGACAATCGACCGTGCCACGCCGCGCCGCGTCGTGGTCGGACTGACATTGGGAACGATCATGTTCGTTCACATCGCGTCGGTCGCGTGGTCTTGGAAAAGTTATGCGGTGGGAAAACGGTTATCCGATTGATGGCTTCTAGACCGAGTATAACCATGACGGATTCGGAAACGTGGTGTGGAATTCAATTAAACCAAGCTCTAATGGATGATTAGTCGGATTAGTTGTGATTAATTGATGTCGGTTATAGACAAATTGTTTTTGATGGGTGCCGGCTGTAACCGGAGGAATCGATTTTTTTCGACAGCATTATTCTAGCGATGGAAGGAATTTCTCAGCAAAGAACATACAACAGCCTACAGACAATTAAGATTTGGTAGAAAAGAGGTGTCTGTTTCTTTCTGTGTGTTTATAGCATTACGTATCATTCTCTGGTAAAAAAAACAAACTGAACTCACAATTTTATTCTTGAGTAAATCTTGTACCCTGTATTTGACTTTCTCTGTTCATGATGGCCCGGAATGACAAAGGCAACAGAAGAAAAACTGTTCTCGGCTAGCTATGAACATTCGAAAGAAAATCCAAACAAGAAAGGATAAACCTGCTCCACTTTTCCTGACAAACTCTTACGTTCTACGTGTGTATAAATTCCACTTTCCAGTACATGTTTCAAATTCTTTCATTACTGCACATATTGTACTTTGCCGTTGTTGCAAGAATCTCATGCATCTCTCCTGCCCGTTCGTAACTCGTTCGGATCCTTACCATTGCAATGTATAATGTAGCTACAGCCAAAGTCGTCGCTGCCGGAAAGTTTCAACCATCGAAAATCGTCTGGGCCCGTCCGTTCGTCAGCCAGCACCATCATCGACGTCATATTTCGAGACTTGGCCCACCATACTGGCATAGAATGTTCTTCCTAGAGCTAGAGCTCTTGACAGCAGCGCCACAGCAGCGGGAAGTCTTTTAATATGCGAAAAACTTTCTCAAATATTTAGTTTTTTCATTCATGGGGTTCTTCTTCCTGTATACACGAAGAACAGGGATCGGTTTCTTCGTCACCACTACCTACAGTGAAACCGGAAGAACACTTCTGGGGAGGGAAATAGAGGGCAATCAACGTCTTGCGGAAAACCACCCGCAAAGTCGAGAACAGTTCACGTTGTTTTCAGTAAAAAAATCAGACCAGGTCCACTGGTTTTGGTTCGGGAATTCCACCACTTTACGGTTAGAAAACGAGGTCAGTGTTAAAGGATGGGCTTACATATTGCACCCGACGCGACAGCCTATGGATGGTCAAAGGCGTGACTAGGAAAGGTTTATTTGCAAGCTCCACTTGAAGGTGGCGAAAGCTACCATGTTAACTGTTAACAGGATATCACTCGGTGCTGAACATTATAGTTTTGTCAAGACCATCCTTGGACGTACTATGTCAGTGATAGCATCCGTCCAGTCTCCGCAAATTACAAAATGTTTGAATTCATCCACTCTGGATCGAAACCTAGTACAAGCCCAGCAGGAGTTTTGGGAGCTAGAGATCGTTGACGTATAACGTATACGTCAACGACCTTCAGCTCCCAAAACCAAGTTCACGACAGAAGAAATCATTTGTAAAGAACTATGCCATCACCTCATTCATTCATTTTTTTGGTATTATATCAAATAAATGATAAATTACATCAAATTCAAGATAAAACTGAACCAACAATATTGTTCCATAATACACGGTTCGTGGCTGCCGTTCTCCATCCTCGGTAACGCCCGATGCTCGCCAAGTCACGCTCCACTTGATCCGTCCATCGTGCTCTCTACGCTCCACGCCTTCTTCTGCCAATCGGATCTGTCGCGAACGTTAACTTTGCAGGGTTGTTGTCCGGCATTCTTGCAACATGCCCTGCCCATCTCATCCTTCCGGCTTTGGCCACCTTCTGGATGCTGGGTTCGCCGTAAAGTGCAGCGAGCTCATGGTTCATCCATCTCCGCCACACACCGCCAAAGATCGTCCTTAGCACGCGTCGCTCGAAAACTCCGAATGCTTGCAGGTCCTCCTCGAGCATGGTTCATGTCTCGTGTCCGTAGAGGACCACCGGTCTTATTAGCGTTTTGTACATGATGCGTGGGTGAATCATTTTCGACCGCAGCTTCTTCTGGAGCTCGTAGTAGGCCCGACTTCCGCTGATGATGCGCCTCCGAATTTCACGGCTCACGTTGTTGTCAGCCATCAGGAAGGATCCGAGGTAGACGAATTCCTCCACCACCTTGAAAGTATACCCGTCTGTCGTAGCACTACTAACCAGACGGATCCGCTCGTGTTCGGTTCCACCTACCAGCATGTACTTTGTTTTTGAAGCATTCACCACCAGTCCGACCTTTGCTGCTTCGCGTTTCGGGCGGGTGAACAGCTCTGCCACCGTTCCAAATGATTTGGCGATAATGTCCATGTTGTCCACAAAGCATACAAATTGACCGGATTTTGTGAAAATCGTTTCCCGGCTGTTGAGCCCGGCTTGTCGCATAACACCTTCTAGAGCGATGTTGAAGAGTAGACATGAGAGTCCATCACCTTGTCGCAGTCCCCGGTGAGATTCGAATGAACTGGATAGTTCACCCGAAACCCTTACTAGTCTAGTCTACACATACACAGCCATTCATTGAAAGAATCCTGGAAAATGATCGAACTACTTCCATCATTTTTTCTTGTCATTATTATTGCTTGCAGTACATCGTAGATGTATTACAAGGATTAAAGCGCTCAAGCCTACTGTGCGGCGTTTTGTATTTTTTTTTTTTATTAATGAACGGGGTCATCATGTATCAACCGCTCAGTTTTATAAAAGTAGAACACGTGAAAATCGGTGGGAGTGACGTTGCTAAGAAGGTTAATGTCACTCCTGGGTTCATTATTTCCGGGGATGGGACACAAATATTTACCCCCATGTCCTGGCCCTTATTCCTAGGCTTAAGCGCCATTACTTGCTCTCTGAAACGAAATAAAATACTATTCCCTCCCACTATTAAATAAAAGTATACAACCCAGGTATAAGAAAACAAATATGTCACCAATAAAATTGCGAAACAAACTCACCAAATCATCATCATCTGAGTAACGCAAACCAGGGTGTCACCCAGCCTTTTGATGATAAAATTCACGCTCAATCATTCGCTGTATATCATGTGGCAGTGGGAATCAATGCTTCCAGTCTGGCTTCAAGTAATGAGGTAGTTGAATTCCAAACTTGAACACTGTTGGTAATCCAAATTGACTGTTAATCGAACGTTTGACAATTAATTCTTATTTTATTCCCCTTTTCACGATGTCGTTGTGGTCCTTAAAAGCAATACAACAATATCAGAAGCAATATTCCACATGACATATCCAATATCTAATTCGCCATGATTAACTGAATACTTACTCATATATAAAATATTTTATCATTTCCAATCGAGTACCTTCAATTCTCAAACTACCGACAGCAAGACCTCTCGTACGACCCATCACAATTTACGTATCACTCATAAAATACACATCACATTTTTTTTATAGTTCACCGAAACCCTTACGCAGTATTTCACACCGTTCACCGTTGCTTTAATCAGTCTATTCAGCTTCCCAGGAAAGCCGTTTTGGTCCATGATTCTCCATAGCTCTGCGCGGTCGATACTGTCGTATGCCACTTTGAAGTCGATGAACAGGTGATGCGTTGGGACCTGGTATTCACGGCATTTCTGGAGGATTTGCTGTAAGGTGAAGATCTGGTCGTTTGTCGACCGGCCGTCGATGAAGCCAGCTTGAAAACTTCCCACGAACTCATTCGTTTTAGGTGATAGGGGACAGAAAATGATCTGTGATAGCACTTTGTAGGCAGCATTCAAAATAGTGTTCAGAAATTCTCACATTCCAAATCGTCGCCTTTCTTGTGAATAGAGCAGATAACCCCTTCTTCCCACGCCTCAGGTAGCTGTTTGCTTTCCCAGATCCTGACTATCAGCCGGTGCAAACAGGTGGACATATTTTTTGGGACCATCTTGATGAGTTCAGCTTACCAGCTGCTTAGTTGGTTTTGAGCTGATGAATGGCATCCTTAACTTCCCTCAGCGTGGGAGTTGGTTCATTTCCGTCTTCTGCTCCATTGGCGTCGTCATTTCCTCCGTTGCCATGGTATCCCGTGCCTAGGTTCTCCACGCTATTCAGGTGCTGATCGAAGTGCTGCTTCCACCTTTAGATCACCTCACGTCCGTCCGTTAAGAGGCCTCCGTCTTTATCCCTGCATATTTCGGCTCGCGGCACGAAGCCGTTGCGGGATGCGTTGAGCTTCTGGTAGAACTTCCGTGTTTCTTGGGAACGGCACAGCAGTTCAATTTTTTCGCACTTCGCTTCTTCCAGGCGGCGTAGCGTTTGCAACGTTCCACGTTCTGTCGGGCCACTTGCTGCAGCATTACCGCCTTCGCTGCGTTCTTCTCCTCCAAAACCGTTCTGCACTCTTCGTCGAACCATTCGTTCCGTCGATTCCGTTCCACGTACCCGATTGTGCTCTCAGCTGCATCGTTGATGGCTGCTTTCACTGTACTCCAGCAGTCCTCTAGAGGGGCCTCATCGAGCTCACTCTCGTCTGGCAACGCGGCCTCGATATTCTGCGCGTATGCTGAGGCGACATCCTGTTGTTTCAGTCGCTCTTAGTTGTACCGTGGCGGTCGCCGGTACCGTACATTGTTGATGACGGAGAGTTTTGGGCGCAGTTTGACCATCACCAGATAGTGGTCGGAGTCGATGTTGGCGCCACGATAGGTCTTGACGTCGATAATGTCGGAGAAGTGCCGTCCGTCAATCAGAACGTGGTCGATTTGAGATTCCGTCTGCTGTGGTGATCTCCAGGTGTAACGATAAGGGAGGCTGTGTTGGAAAAAGGTGCTACGTATGGCCATATTTTTGGAGGCGGCGAAATCAATGAGCCGTAGGCCGTTTTCGTTCGTCTGCTGGTGGGCGCTGAACTTTCCAATCGTCGGTCTGAATTCCTTCTTCTGGCCTACCTGAGTGTTTAAATCTCCTATGATGATCTTGACGTCGAGTGGCTTGGGCAGCGATCGTACTCGCGTTTGAGCTGCGCGTTAAATGCGTCCTTGTCATCATCAGTACTTCCGGAGTGTGGGCTGTGCACGTTTATTATGCCGATGAAAGCTGTTCCCAGCTCGCGTGTGTTGCCGCAGCTCTGGTAGATGGTATGATTACCTCTAAACACGTTCGCACCATGGATCCTGTCCAACACACCTCCTGCAGAGCTACGATGCCGAATCCACGGTCCTTCAACAGATCGGCGAGTATGCGGGTGCTCCCAATGAAGTTGATAGATCAGCAGTTCCACATACCGAGCTTCCAATCACAAAACCTTTTTGTTCGCTGGGGTGGTTGCCGTTGGTCTCGGTTCGTATTATTCTGTTGCTGATTTTCCGTTACAATTGGATTTCACGGCTGGCTCGTAGGGCCTGACACCAACCCCCTACTATCCGAAGAACCATAGTGCACAGTTGAACTTAGAGTCCTTCCCAGGCACTCGGACGTTGAACAGCCGCCCCTAACGTGGGGATCTGACAAATCGAACATTCAAAGGCGTCAAGTGTGGGTCCTATAGGTGTTTAGGTAGGCTGACCAGATTTGTCTCGTTTAAATACGGGACACATTTCGAAAACTCAACAAAAAGAAAATCAATGTCCAAAAACAGAACTGCATGTTATAAATAATGATATTTCAGCTAGAAAGAATGAATAATTGAGTCAAAAACGTTAACTATGCTCCAATGACGAGTGTTTGAAAATTTGGTTGTCCCGTTAAATACGGGACGGATGGTCAGCCTATGTTTAGGGAGCTTCTGGAGAGATTCAGAAAGGTGTTCCAGATGTCAAGGGTGTTCCAGTCAGAGAGTAAAAAGTTCGAAGATTGAAAGTGAAGATTGACATTCTCATTTTTTCATTCGTGTTTGGCCACATTCATTGTCAGCTGAATGCCTCTCTTTTTTCATTCAATTCTCTGTCACGAATATTTTTTCGCACGTCGTAAATGTCTAATTTCTGTTAACAGACGCACAATTCGACTTAATGGACAAATAGAGAACATAATTAATATTCTAATTAACTACTATACACAAGTTTTGAGGTGATTGGATGTATAATCGGGAGTTACGGTCCAGTTCTGTTTCTCAGTGAAAATTGTCAGTGACAGAAAAATGAATGAATAGGTGAAAAAATTAATTCACCAAAATAAATTTTATTTTGATCTCTCAGTTGAGAATTTTTAAAATTCATTTTGAATTTCATTCATTGATTAAACTCTGGTTCCAGTGGACTTTAGAGGAGTTCCTGGGAATCTCAGGGGGTTTAAGTGGGTTGTGAATCACATGGCGTTCATGAGGTTAATAAGGTTTCAGGCGGTTTCAATAAAGTTTACGTGATGCTTACGGCAGCCTGAGGGACCCTAGGTGGATTCCAGAGAGATTTCGGGGTTCCGGGTCATTTGGCCAAACGCTATTTGGCCGAATGCCGTTTGGTCGAACACCATTTGGCCGAAAGCCGTTTGGTCGAAAAAGTAACGATAAACTTAAGTGATCATGCCGCTGTTTTCTAAACCAGTGTGAGTTGAAAGAACAGCGTATGATTCAAAGAAGGAAAAATCTCTGCTAAAAATGTTCACAGTTTCAATGCCAACTAATCGCTCAATTGTAAAACTAGAAAGAATAGCCTATGATTTAAATAAGGAAATATTTCTGATGGTCATATTGGCAGCTAGAATGTAATCCAGAGTTTGCCCATGCTTCAAAATTCTTTTGATCAGAATTCGACCAAACCAGCCCAGACCAGATTTCATAGAGGTTCGAAGGCATTTTTCCAGAGAAGTTCCTGAACATTTCAGAGAGGCTTTAATGTATTTCAGGGGTTTTCAGAGGGTTTAATTCAAGTAATTCCAACAATGAATGTCGTTTAAATTGATTGGGTTTGTTTCATATACAAACAAGTTTTCGGTGCTTGACTCGTGCGATATAGGGCCATATTGTCACGCTCCGTATCATCCTGGAACAAATCAATGAATTCCAAGAGTCTCTCTACCTGGTGTTCATTGGTTACAAAAAGCTTTCGACCGTCTCAATCACGGAAACATGTGGAAAGCCCTCAGGCGCAAGGGTATCCCTGAGAAAATCATCGGCCTCATTGAAGCACAGTACAGGGCATTTTCATGCAGAGTGCTGCACAACGTATCTTGTCCGATCCCATCCGGGTCGTTGCTGGAGTGAGGCAAGGATGTATACTATCATCGTTACTGTTCCTCATCGTAATCTACGAGATCCTGGTTGGTGCGATTGACCGTGAACCAAATCGTGGATTGCTGTGGCAACCCATTACCATGGAGCACCTAATTGACTTCAAACTGGCAGACGACGTTGCTCTCCTAGCTCAACGGCGTTCGGATATGCAGAGCAAGCTCAATGATCTTGCCAATCGCTCCTCAGCGGCAGGTCTTACCATCAACGTCAGCAAGACCAAATCGTTAGATGTAAACACGGACAACCCTTCCAACTTTACGGTAGCTGGTTAATCAGTGGAGAATGTTGAAAGCTTCCAATATCTTGGTAGTCAAATGGCGGCAGATGGCGGCACCAAGATCGACATAGGTGCAGTGCATGCATCAAGAAGACGAGGATTGCTTTTGCGTGTTTAAGAAATGTATGGAAAAACAACCAGATCAGTCGACGCACCGAAATCCGAATTTTTAACTCGAACTTGAAATCTGTGCTGCTATACGCCAGTGAAACCTGGTGTGTATCAACGGAGAACACTCAACGTCTGCAGGTCTTCATCAATAGATGCCTGCGGTATATAATTTGTGCATGGTGGCCTTACAATTGGATCTCCAACGTGGAGTTCCATAGTCGATGTCATCAAAAACCGATAGCGACAGAAATTCGGGAGCGAAAGTGAAGGTGGGTCGGCTACACTCTACGCAGGGGCGGAAACGAAATCTGCAAACAAGCGTTACCTACACTGGAACCCAGCAGGACATCGCAGCAGAGGCAGACCCAGAGGCTCATGGCGGCCCAGCCAACACACGATCGCATATGGTCGGGGTTCTGCTAAACCGAACCAAAGACCATTTTTTGAATAATTGAGTTTTCTTTACCATTGGTGAAGAAATTGATGATCCTCCTTCTATGTACAAATGCAGTAATTCTGTCCGCTCTTCGTGGAGTAAATTCAAAATTTCTGTTTGGCAGAACATACAAAAAATAAAATTGCATCCAACCAGAGTGAACTGTAAACCATTCCATAGAATCAACGAAATGTTTTAGTGTTGGTCCAGATGAAGAACATTTCAAGTTATGCTCATCGCCGTCAAATTTCTAACTTCCAACCGACTCATAGTAACAATTTGTGGGAGAATTGAACACGTTATTAGAAATACGGATGTTGGAGGATACAATTATGCTTCGATGGTGCAGATCGCCATTTTTCCAAATCACATTCAGCCAGACCGAACCAAGTCCACTGCATTTTAGAATCTATTTATTCTCAACAAAACAAAAATCAACTGGTTTTAAGTACCTGCGTTATGTCGACACACCTCATACTGATAGTTTAACACAGAAGCCGTCATTGAACAACAAGGCTAATAAAAATAATAAAGCTTGAAAAAAAATCAAACACTTGGTTCGCTTTGTCTGATCGAGAAATGGCGTTTTCACGAAAACCATGCTAGAGAAGAATGTTTATAACTTGATTCAGACTTAACGACCGACCTTCAGCTAAGTAAAATGACCTAGAGGTAACGTGCTTGGTTATCACTTAAAGGACCGAAGTTCGAATCTCTTTAATATTTTCGAATTTTTTTTTTGTCTTAGTTCACTTTGGCAGATCATTTTCATGGTTTCTTCGACCAATATAAATTTGATGTACACAAATTGATCCATTTTCACATCTCAGGACCTCAGGACATGCAAAGACATCATTTTACATAATCACTAGGGTGTCCCAAAATAGAAAAAGTGTCAAAAAGTGAACTTGCTCACCCTTAGAATGATAGATTAGGATCCTAGCAACAATAGTTCCATACATGAAAACTCAATCAAAAAATATTTAGAGGTTGCACGCATCGATTTTATGAAAAATGGACTATTTTTGGTATTTTACCAAAAAAATGCTAATATGAGTTGAAAAAAAAAACGAAAAAAAAGTCATCAATCAAAGTAAATCATAGTTCTGGGTCCCGCAAACAAAGTTTGGAGGGAGTTTAGGTCATCAAAGCTGATTTTATATATTTGGCAAAGGTTAAAATATCAAAAAATCGCGATTTTTTTCACCAAATTTTCCAAAAAGGCTCAATTTATAAGGATTTTAAAATTTTTCCTGCGATTCACAATTCCCTTATTTTATAGCAAATTTTGTGTAGATTATTTCGGCTGAAGACAGTTTTAAGCTATCTCCTTCATGAGTTGAGATATTGGCATAATAATGATAACATAATCAATGAACAAAAACGGATTATCTTATGTTATTTGTTTTTGTTCATTAGTTTCTATGACTACCATGCAAAAAAAAAGCAAATCACAAGTTTTTGACATGTTATGTTATGCAAGTATACATTTTAGAAGATTTTCAGAAATAATTGGGTTACTTTGATAATTTTACATTGATTGTGCTTACCGGTTCAAATAAAGGCTCAAAAAGTGGCTCGCTGCGATATTTTAATAATACAGGTCGGACTCGATTATCCGGGGGTTCAATTAACCGGGGGCCCGATTATCCGGGGCTCGATTATCCGGAAAAAATGGCTCGATTATCCGGGGGCCAAATAATTTTTCGTTTTGTTTGCACAATTTAAGATGGCAATAAGTCATAAGATGTAGCAAATGTTAAATAGAACGCTCACAAATCAGATTCAGCCTATTTAAGAATTATATTTATTATGCAGATTTTTCGGCTAAATTTCAATTCTCAATAAATATGGTTATAATCATGCCAGCCGTTGAGTTTAAGGACTATAACATCATACAAGCTTGCTTCTATGTTTATCGAACTGTTTTTGATTGATAAATATTAAAAATAAAATAAAAAAAGTTTGGCTCGATTATCCGGAAATTCGATTATCCGGGGAGATTGTTTTTCGGAGTCACCCGGATAATCGAGTCCGACCTGTATAAGTGATCGCAAGTCAGACCATCAAATTCCATATGTGAAGTTCTATGATATATTTTGAGTGATGTGTAGATCGCTCAACAATGTTTACCTTATTCAAATAGATTTTGGTGCTCTTGTTAAGCAAACATACAGGTTCTTTCTAGGTTAACCAGAACTAATGCTCTAACATTGAAAACAACTAAAATGAAAATAAAATAGCTAATAAAAACTATAAGAAAGAAAAATATAGTTTTCTAGTTTCAGCCAATCGACATAAAAAATTAAATATGTGCATGGAAATGCAGGTATTTTCACGAATATAAGGATATTTTTTCTTCTTTTTATTCGCGAATTTTAACTAAAGCTAATTCTTTACACAATATTGATTTTTATTATATAATTTGATTTTAAAAGCAAACCATTAGCGCACATATTTGCAGCTAGGGTTGGATTTCAGAAAGCATCAGGATGTTTAGATTCCAATATTATAAAAAACAAATAAATAGAACTTAGTGACTGGCCTAATATGTTACAAGAGGTGTTAACCTAAGAAATGTATTGGGTTTCTTATCAATGTTTAGACTATTGTGATAATTTCAAAATCCACTGAATCATCATTTCCCAGCGACATTTCACACAAATCAAACTTATTTTGTTTACCTGTTGTGCATCCGACGTCCCTGTCATGAACTCAACCGAACTTGTGTATGCCAGGCGCTGCGAAGTCGTGTGCGAAATTCGACTGTGATGATAATGAATTTGGGTCGAGTCTAAATGGGTGCAAATGTCACAATACACAATGTTGAAATCTTTCTACTGCGCTGCTTACTTGTTAAAACATAAATTTCAACCAAAATTACAAGTTTTGAATCGGTGGCTTGCTACTGTTATTTGATCAACAGATGAAATCTCAGAAAAAAAATCTTTTCGTATTCACAAAGCGGGTGTGAAAAGTTATGTTCAGCATATGTAGATATAAAACGATGATTAACTCTCAAATCATGTACATATTGTTACTGTCATGCAGTATGAATCAGTAATGATCAAAGCAACCCAACAATTCCTGAAATTCTTCAAAAATGTACACTTGCACGTACTATAATGTCCAAAATCTGTCGTGTGTTGTTTTAATTGCATGGTAGTCATGGAAACTAGTGAACAAAATCGACAAACGTAAGAAAACATGTGTTTTTCATTGATTGTGTTATCATTATTATACCGATATCTCAGCTCATGAAGGAGATAGCTCAAAACTGTCTTCAGCCGAAATAATCTACATAAAATTTGCTATAAAATAAGGAAATTGTGAATCGCAGGAAAAATTTTAAAATCCTTATAAATTGAGCATTTTTGAAAAATTTTGTGAAAAAAATCGCTGTTTTTTGGTATTTTAACCTTTGCCAAATATATAAAATCAGCTTTGATGACCTAAACTCCCTCCAAACGTTGTTTGCGGGACCCAGAACTATGATTTGCTTTGATTGATGACTTTTATTTCTTTTATTTTTCAACTCATATTAGCATTTTTTTGGTAGAAATACCAAAAATCGTCCATTTTTCATAAAATCGATGCGTGCAACCTCTAAATATTTTTTGATTGAGTTTTCATGTATGGAACTATTGTTGCTAGGACCCTAATCTATCATTCTAAGGGTGAGCAAGTTAACTTTTTGACACTTTTTCTATTTTGGAACACCCTAATAATCACTCTTGCTCTGTGCCTGCACATGCACCGCTTATAAAAAAACATAGGTGGGAAGGGCTGAGCTGGGAGTTCATATTTCAAACTATTTTAAGACCTCCATGCTACGCGTCCTCTCTGATTCATGTAAAGAATTGTGAGTGTTATCGATTTCAACTTCATGGACGATGAAAAAGGGATTTTTTCTTTCACAATCCGAATGGTTTTCTATGAAACAAAGAAACACAGTCAGCCACACTGAACTATAAACCATATTCCAATATTTTTGTTCAGCCAGAGTGAACTGAGTGCGAAGTACTGAAAAATTAAATGTAATTATATCAATAATTTCAAATAATTTACATGTATTCTTCGTCTCTGATGATTAATAAAGGTTTGTTAGTTACATGTGTGTGGAAAAGTTTCAAATAATTTTAGCTGTTGTTTATTTGTGAGTGGTTGAACTTTAAGCTTAATTATCTCGGAATTAAGTTTTTGGCGCTTAGTTCGGTTTAGCAGAACCCCGGCCATATGATGTTGAATAGGATGCAAAAGTGGAGGCAATATGCGTACACTTTACACGCGGTTAAATGGGAGCATGTACGCATATGGCCTCCACTTTAGCACCCTATTCTACATCATATGCGACTTTGTGTTGGCTGGGGGCGCAGCCTCAATAACGAAATAAAGCAAGTCGACAGAAATTTGACCTGGTCACATGTCAAGGCGATGGCTGGCAATCGCCCAGGATGGAAATCTTTCAATTCGGCCCTCTTCACCACCGTGGGTGCCCAGGACTGAAAGTAAGTAAGCTGTACTAGTGCGAGCGCGATTTTGCATGAAAATCTCGCGCATGGAAAAATGATTCAGAGCCGTGCGTTCGATGTGCGTTGAGAGTTTCAAGGAACTTCTGTGTTTTATGAGAAGGACATAGCAGTAAATTCATTCAAATTCATTCACATTCACACTCCACTTGTTACATGAGGCGTTTTCTTTCTTCTGAAGAGGCATACAATGTTACACGTTCCACTGGGTCTTTTGCTGTAATAAAACCACTCGAGCTGTATTCTTCTCTTTCAAAACCTATTAATACTTATAATCGATTCAATCGTTCAGTCATCGTTTGATTGAGTTCTATCTTCTTTTTCTTCTTTATGGCTCGACGTCCTTACTGGGACTTGGCCTGCCTCGCTTCAACTTAGTGTTCTTTGAGCACTTCCACAGTTATTAATTGAAGGGCTTTCTTTGCCTGCCATTGCATGCATTTGTATATTGTGAGGCAAGAACAATGATACACTATGCCCAGGGAGTCGAGAAAGTTTTTCCGACTGGAATCCTTAGAGTCTAGTGGTCTAGTGGCGATCTAGAGTCTAGTGGTTAAGGCTAAGGATAGCCAATCCGGAGACGGCGGATTCGATTCCCGTTCCAGTCGGAAAAAGTCTAGTGACTAGACTAATTGGAGACAAAGTTCTATATATCCGACATATTTCACCTTTCAGGACGCGCTTTGTTGTCAAAAAAACCCTCCGAAAAAGTCTCGCTTGTCGACTCGTTGTACTGCTATATTTCTTAGAAGAAATTGTATAAGTCGTTATCTTTAGTTAAATATCTTGTGAGGAATTTGTAGGAATTTCTGGAAGATCGCATCATCTGGATTCCGATGCACTAAGCTTGTTGAGAAAATAACCTTTAAGAATAACTTAAAATGGTAGAAAAAGACGACATATTTAATTCATCTTTCGGCAAGGATAAGTTTTGAAAGCTGGATTGAAAACCTCATTAGTAAACAAAGAAAAAAGTTTCATGCTTATACATTAGTAAATCAAACATGTTGCAAGTTTAGGAAACCTGTCACCGACGCTGTCTTCAAAACAGCATGCCACTACGTGCACTTTAATTCATTCATGGCCCGAGTACTGCATACTTGCTCCTTGCTCTTGGGGAGCACACCAAATTTGACCGATTTTTACGCTTTCTTCACCCAGCCAAACTAAAACTTCCTTTCGGCACAGATCCTGGGAAAGGTTGTATGCTCACGCTGTACCCCGCTGCTATACCACTGCCGTCATCCACCATTCCCATGGGGAGAAATTGCTTCCCACGAATCACGTGTTTCACATTTCCTCTTTCGGTCATGCTTCTCATTCTATGCTTCAATCCAAGCTGCTGCTGCTTCTGCTGGAACGATGACGACGACGACAACGGCGAAGCGAAAAAAAAAAGACCGGCATGCACCTCTTTCGTGTCCAAACTCATGCTTGGCTGCTGCTGGCGCGCTCTCCTCTCGAAAGCCCACATTCTGGCTCCGTTTCCGTTTCCCGTCACGAAAGGCGTCATGTTGCCACCATCATCGGTTTGTAACCGTTTGTCGGCCGTCCGTCGTCGTCGGTCGTCGTTCGGCGACTGTCGTCAGGAGTTAGTGTGTCGCATGAGAAACGTCATCATCACTTCAGCACATACATTCATATAGCTCACTCACCTGCTGGGGCGTGGAACCGGAAGTTGGGTCACTACAACCGACGACCTGGGTTCGTGCTTCGTTTGGTGGGTTTGGCTCTACCCGGTGAAGTGTTTATTTTGCTGGTGAGTGGTGACACCATTATCGACCCAATATGGAGACTAGAAGCTGTTATTTTGGAGGTCACTAAGTAGGTGAGTTAATTGGGGCTCATATTGTCGCACAGCTTTTCACCAAGGCCATGCTGAGGATGGCGGGTTCGATTCTCGGTCGCTTCAGGATCTTTTCAGGAAAAATACCTGGGAGTCCCTGTCAGATAATATACGAGTTTAAAAATTTAGTTTACTTTAAGAAAGATCTCAATCAATAACTATGGAAGTGCTTGTAGAACACTAAGTAGAGCAGCAGGGACGAAATTTCGACAAGATTTAGAAGAGGTTAAGGTATTGTCTAGATAAATTAGCGATATTGCAAAGTTCTTCAGTTGAGATCCAATTTTACCGCTTGCTTGCAGATTTGGTTCCCACTCCTGCTGACCCAACTCCACTTCCACTCTCGAATTTCTGTCGCTATTGGCTTTTCATGCCATCGATGATGGAGCTCTTCCACAACTGTAATCACCTGGGCTGCCGTCAGCGGGAACTTTAACCTCAACACCTCATCGCATCGTACATGACATTCCATAAAATCAGACCCAGGATGGAACCTCGTGGGATTCCTGAGGTTATGTGAAAGCACTTCTGACCCACCTCTGTGTCATAAACTAGTACTTGGCTTGGCCTCGGCCTAGCCGTCTCTTCCTCTACCCGCTACCTGCTGTTGTTGTAGTCGATACTACATATAGCGAATCGTCAGGTGATCGCTGTAAGTGTAGCTATCGTCTACTCTCCAGTTTGAACTACTTGTTAGTCCAGCACTACAAAAAGTCACATCAATTATCTACTTCACAACGTTCCAACTAAAGGTGCTCTTAGTACCGACATTAGCCCACTAGCGTGCGCAGGGTTCTTGCTAAGGGGGGCACCACAATGATGGTGCAATATATGATCATGGTGCAAAATAGAATCATAGTGTTACACGCAATATGAATTCCCAAGAAGGGGTTTCAACATCACCGAGAACTTCATATTGGGATTCTGGAGAAAGCTTCAAATGATGATGCTTTCAAGGCAATGCGAAACTTGAAATTAAAGTCGTTATCTTGACTCTAATAAAATTTTATAAACGTAACAAATACAATGGTAAAAATCAAGAAAAATATCAATTATTAAAAAATTAATGTCGCTGTCAAATAATTTTAATCTTGGAAAATTAGTACTGTTAGAATTGGAGAAGACTCCAAAGATTAAGTCGGAATTCGTAGATAGAAAATTACGATCGGAATTTTTGTTGCAATCTACAGAGATTCCTCTAAGTATTTGTGCATGAATTCCTCCAGGAGTTGCCCTAAAAATTCTTCTAGGAATTTCCCCACAAATTCCTCCAAGATGCCTTCAGGGATTTCTTCCAGGAATTCCTCCACGGATTCCTCCAAAAAATCCTAAAAGAATTTTCCCGAAACTATTCCTGGAATTCCTCCAAGAGTTTCTCCAGGATTATTTTCAGGAATTTCTTCAGGAAGTCATTCATTAATGATTTTTTTTCAGAAATTTCTCAAAAAAAATCCTCCAAAAATTCCTCCAGGAATTCCATTAGACAATTCCTCCATTAATTTCTCCAGGAAGCCTCATATATTTCTCCAGAAATTCCTCAAATAATTTATTTAGGAATTTCTCCAGGAAACACTCCAAGAATTCCTCCTGAGATTCCTCCTGAAATTTCTTCCAGGATTTTTTTTTAAGAATGTCTGCCAGAATTCCTCCAATATTTCCTCCAGGGATTCCTCTAGGAATTGCTCTACGGATTCCTCCGGAAAATCCTAAGGGAATGTCTCCGGGAATTCTTGCAGGAATTCCTCGAAGAATTCCGCGAGAAATCCTTCAGGGAGTCCTCCACGGATTCCTCCAGGAATTCATCCAGGAAGTTTTTTTTTTCAGGAATACCTCCAGGGATTATTTTTTTTATCTGTATTAACGAGATTTTTAGCCCTGTGCTAGTTCATCTCGGGACCCACGCTTTACTTCCCTTCCGAAGGAAGAACTCACATTTTGCAAGTTTGTCGAGAGTGGGATTCGATCCCAGGTTCTCGGCGTGATAGTCAAGTGTTCACACCATCACACCAGGTCCGCTCCATCCATTAATTGATTAATTTCTTCAGAAATTCCTCAAAAATATCCTCCAGTAATTTCTCCAGGAATTCCTCCTGAAATTTCTCGTAGAAAAATCTTTTAGGAGAAAGAATCCCTTCAATATTTCCTCCCGGTATTCCTCTGAAAGTTCCTCCATGGATTCCTCCAGAAAATCCTAAAAGAATTTCTCCCGGAACTCTTCCAGGAATTCTTCTAAGACTTCCGCGAGAAATTCCTCCAGGGAATCCTCAACACATTCCTCCAGGAACTTCTTCAGGAATTCCTCCAAAGATTCATTAATTAATTTTTTCAGAAATTCCTCAAAAAAATCCTCCAGGTATTCCTTAAGAAATTCCTCGAGGAGTTTCTTTTGACATTACAGCAGAAATTCCTTCAAGATGTCTCCAGGGATTTCCTCCAGGAATTCCTCCACTGATACCTCCAGAAAATCATTATGGAACTTCTCCCGGAACGCCTCCAGGAATTCCTACAGAAATCCTCCACGGATATCTCCAGGAATTTCTTCAGAAATTCCTCAAAAAATCCTCCAGAAATTCTTCCAGGAATTCTTTCAGAAATTCCTCTAGGAGTTCCTTGAGACATTCCTCCAGTAATTTCTCCTGAAAGCCTCATATATTCCTCCAGAAATTCTACAAATAATTCCTCCACGAATTTCTCCAGTGAATATTCCAAAAAATTCTCCAGAGATTCCTCCTGAAATTTCTTCTAAAGTTTTTTTTAAAGAATTTCTGTCAGAATTCCCCGGGAATGTCTCCCGGAACTCTTACAAAAATTCCTCGAGGAATTACGCCAGGAATTTTTCCACGGAGTTTTCTATGAATTAGTCTAGGAGTTTTTTCACGATTTTTTCCAGGAGTTTCTTCAGGAATTCCTTCAAGGATTTATTAATGAATTTATTTAGAAATTTCTCAAAAAAGTTCTCCAGAAATGCCGCTAGGAATTGCTTTGGAAATTCCTCGAGGAGTTTCTTCAGACATTCCTCCAGAAATTTCTCCAGAATGCAACATATATTTCTCCAGAAATTTCTCAAATAATACCTCCAAGAATTCCTCCAGAGATTCTTCCTGAATTTTCTTGTGGGAAAAATCTTTTATAAATGTCTGCCCGAATTTCCTACAATAGTTCCTCCAGAGACTCATCTATGAATTGCTGCGCGGATTCTACCAGAAAATACAGGAATTCCTCTAGAAATTCCTCCAAGGATTCCTTCAGGAAATTCTCAAGGAATTTCTTCAGCAATTCTTTTAGGGATTCATCCATGAATTTCTTCAGAAATTCCTCAAAAGTTCTTCCAGAAAAACCTAAAGGATTTCCTTCAGGAATTTCTCGAGGAAGAACTCCATAAATTCCTACAGGTGAATCCTCTAGGAATTTCCGCCAGAATTCCCCGGGAGTACCAGAAATTTCACCAGAGAATCCAGGGATTCATTAATAAACTTCCTCATAAATTCCTCAAAAAATTCCTCAAGATATTCCTTCAGAAATTCCTCGAGGAGTTCGTTCAGACATTCATCCAGAATTTCCTATAAGATGCCTCCAGGAATTCCTCCATGGATCCCTCCAGAAAATCCTAAAGGAATTTCTCCCGGAACTCTTCCAGGAATTCCTCGAGAAATTCTTCCAGGGAATCCTACACGCAATCCTCTCGGAATTTCTCCAGAATTTCTTCAGGAATTCCTCCAGGGATTCAATAATAAATTGCTTCAGAAATTCCTCAAAAAAATCCTCCAGAACTTCCTCCAGAAATTCCTCGAGATATTCATAGAGGAGTTCCTTTAGATATTCTTCAGAATTTTTTTCCTGGAAGCCTCATATATTTCTTCAGAAATTCCTCAAATAATTCTTCCAGGAATTCCTCCAGTAAGTACTCCTAAAATTCTTCCAGAGACTCCCCCTGAAATTACTTCTAGCAAAAATCTTTTAGGAATATCTGCCAGAATTCCTACAATTGTTCCTCCAGGGACTCCTCTATGAATTGCTCCACGGATTCCTCCAGAAAATCCTGAAGAAATTTCTCGGGAAACTCTTCCAGAATACCTCGAGAAATTCTTCCAAAGATCCTTCCACGGATTCCTCCAGTAAATTCTCAAGGAATTCCTGCAGGAATTCTTTCACAATTTTTTAGAGGAAGGACGTCTGGAATTCCTCCAGAAATTCCTTCAGGGATTCCTTCAGAAAATCCTCCAGAAATTTCTGTCAGAATTATTCCAGAGAATCCTAAAGGAATGTCTTCCTGAACTCTTCCAAGAATTCCTCCAGGAATTTCTCCAGGAACTCTACGAGGAATTCCTCCAGGGTATCCTCCATGGGATCCTCAAGGAATTTCTCCAGTATTTTTCCAGGAATTTCTTCAGGAAGTCCTCCAGGTATTCATTAATAAACTTCTTCAGAAATTTATTTAAAAAATCCTCCTGAAATTCCTCGAAAAGTTCCTTCAGACATTCCTCCAGAAATTTCTCATGGAAGCCTCATATATTTCTGCAGAAATTCCTCAAATAATTTCTACAGGAATTACTCCAGCAAATACTTCGGGAATTCCTCCAGGAGTTCCTCGAGAATTACCTCCAGGAATTCCTCCAGAGATTCATCCTGAAATTTCTTCTAGTAAAAATCATCTAGGAATGTCTGCCATAATTTTTCCAATATTTTCTCTAGGGATTCCCGCAGGAATTGCTTCACGGATTCCTCCTGAAAATTCTATAGGAATTCCTCCCGGAACTCTTCCAGGAATTCCTCCTGCAATTTTTTGAGAAGTTCCTCCAGGAAATTCTCAAGGAATTTCTTCAAGAATTCTTTCAGGGATTCATCCATGAATTTCTTCAGGAATTCCTGAAAAAAATCCTCCAGTAATTTCTCCATAAATTCCTCCGAAAATCCCTTCAGGAATTCCTTCATAAATCCTTCAGGGATTCCTCCAAAAAATCCGCTAGAAAAGAATTCCTCCAGGGATACCTCCATGGATTCCTACAGGAATTTGTCCAAGAATTTTTCCAGGAATTCCTTCAGAAATTCCTCCAGGAACTTCGCCAGGAATTTCTCAAGGAACTTCTCCTCGGAATACACCACATAATCCTTAATCAATTTCTCACGGAACTCTTCTTGGAATTCCTCCAGGAATACCTCCATGGAAACCTCCTGAAATACCTCCAGGAACTTCTCCAGAAACTCCACCAGGAATTGCTACAGGAATTCCTCCAGAACATTCTCTAGGAATTTCTGCCAGAATACCTCCCGGAGCCTTAAGTATTTGCCCAGAAATTCCTTAAATAATTTCTCTAGTTATTCCTCCAAGAATTCATCAATGAATTCCTCCAAAAATATCTTCAGGAATTTCTCCAGAAATACCTTCCGAAATGCGAACAGGAATTCCTCAAGAATTTCTCCAGGGATTTTTAAAAGAATTCTTCAGGTATTCCTAAAGAAAACCCTCCAGAACTTTCTCAAGAAATTCCTCCAGGAATTTACCTTCGGGATTTTCTCCTTCAGGATTTTCTCCTGGAATTCCTCCAAAATTTCCTTCAGAATTTCTGCAGGGATTCCTCAAGGTTTTTTTCCTCGAAAATCTCAGGAAAATCCTAACGAAAATTGTTTCGGAACTCTTCCAGAAATTCCTCCGTGGGTTCTATAGGATTTTTTCTGGAATTTCTCTAGAAATTTCTCCTGGGATAACTCCAGTTATTCATCTAGGTATTCCTCCAAGAATTTCTCCACGGATTTTTGCAAAAAAATATTCTCCCGGAACTCTTTCAGAAATTGCTCGAGAAAATTCTCCAGGGATTCCGCCAGGAATGTCTACAAGAATTTCTTCAGTTTCTCATCATCAATGAATTTCTTCAGTTTCTCAAGGAATACTTCCAGGAATTCCTCCAGAAGTTCTACTAGGAAGACGGTGAGTCGATAAGGAGAGCGTTCCTCCAGGGATTCTTCCAGAAATTCCTCTAGAATTTCTTCAGGGATTTCTTCTGAAATTTCTCCAGGGATTCATACTAGAATGCGTTCACGAATTCCTTCAGGAATTCCTCCCAGGATTACAGCATGGATTTCTCCAGGAATTTTCTAAAGCTTTCTCCTGGATTTCCAAGTATTTTTTTAGGGATGCCTCCAAGTATTCTTCTTGTAAATCCTCCAGGAATTCCTTTTGTAATGCCTCCACGGGTTTTTCCAGAAATTCCTCCAAGAAGCCCACCAGAAATTTGTCCCTGAATTTCTCCAGACATCCCTCCATGAATTTTTCGATGGACACCTCCAGAAATTCTTCCAATGATTCTTTCAAGTATGCCTCCAGGGATTTCTCTACTAATTCAATCAGGGTTTCCTCATTGAATTCTCCCAGGGATTCCGCTAGGAATTCCTCCATAGATTCATGCAGGTATTCCTGCAAGGATTAGTCAATGAATTCCTCGAGTAATTCTTTTAAAAATTCATGCAAAAATTCTTTCAAAAACTCCTTTAGGAATTATTCCAGCAATTCATCCAGGAATTCCCTCCAGGGACTTATCCTGTAATACCTTCACATATTCCTTCAGGAATTCCTCCAGGGATTACATCAGGGATATATCCAGGATTTTTTCAGAACTTCCTCTAGCACTTCTTCCAAGGATTTCTTTATGAATACCTCCAGATATTCTTTCACAGATTTCTCCAGGAATTCCTCCTGGAATTTCTCCATGGATTCTACCAGAAATTCCACAACGGAATTCCTGCAAGATTTTTTCTCATAATTCCTCCAAGGATTTTTCCAGAGATTTCTCCAGGAATTCTTGCAGAGATTCGTCAATGAACTCCTCCAGGAATTCTTCTAGAAACTCCTCCAAATGTCCTTCCAGAAATTTTCTCAGGGATTATTCCAGAAATTACATCAGACATTCTTCAAGAATTTCCTCAAGGAATTTCATTACGGAAACCTCCAGGCATTCTTCCAAGGATTCCTTCAGGAAAGCCTCCAGAGATTCCTCCAGAAATTCTTTCAGGGATTCCGCCAGGGATTCATTCAGGAATTTCTGCAGGGTTGCTTCCAGGGATTCCTCCAAAGTATACTCCAGAAATTTCTCCAGAAATTTGTTCAGGAATTTCTCGAAATATTTATATCTACGTGGCAAGTAATTGCAATTTCATATGAGATTCAGAGATGGTGTTAACATCAGTGGCTGCATAAAAATCAAATTGCGTGCGGCAATAACGATACATGATGTCACCGTGGTGTATAGGAACCCTAGATAACCCTGAGATCATTAGGATGGTGCATGGAGTGCTGATATAGTGCATGGGATTCAAAGATGGTGCATGATGTCAGTATGATGCATTCGAGTTGACATGGTACATGGAATGCAATTTTGATGTACGAAACTTCATATAATAATAATGGAACAATGGATACCTAGATAATACAGTGAACGCCACGATTACGCTTGAATTTTTAGTAGTGCATAGAATTTAACGATGGTGCTTGATTTCGCAATTAGACCCATATTTAATTCGAAGATAGTGAGATGCTATCTAGATAATTCTGTGAACATCATGGTGGTGCATGGAATACAAATAAGCTGCATGATGTCAATATGGTGCATAAGTATCATCATGATTCTGTTATACTCAACATGTTTCATATTAAGGTGCACTTGCAATTCATGCAATGGTGCAGGAATCTCAATGTGGCACGGAAATCAACATGGTTCAGGACCGTGGAATGCTATTTCGTATGCGAAAGGCCAAAATGGTGCATCAAATTCACATGTAAACCACATCATAATGGTGCATAAGTTGCCTAGATGATATAGTGAATGCCAAAATGGTGCATGGAAAGCTTTGAAAAAGGCGCATGATGCTACAGTGCTGCATTAGTTGTCACCGTTATTTAAAGATTATCAACATGTTTCAAGGTTAGGTGTACAAATTGCAAAAATGGTGCATAGAATACAAAATAAAAATATTGTATGTGATGCTCACAACATAATGGTGTAACAGATGCCTAGATGATATAATAAATGATGAAAAGGTACTTAGAAAGCTTTGATGATATCAGTATGATACATTAGATTTCTGGTTGATTTAAAGACAGTGCATGATGCGCATAATGCGTGGATGCCTAGATAATTCTGTGGACGCTTTGAAGAAGTTGTATGATGTTAGTGTGCTGGCTATTTTTTATGACTAGGTGCACGAATTGCAAAAATGGTGCTTGGAATTAAATGTGGTGCCGAAGTCACCATGGTTCACGTACTTGGAATACAGTTTTGGAATTCGAAATACCAGAATGGTGCATGTTATTCAAATATGTTACTGACATAACTAATTAGTTAAAAGATAGTGCGTGAGATCAGCCTAGATGATTCTGAGAACATCATGGTTGTGCATGGGATACTAAGAAATTGCTTGTGTCAGTGGTACAACAGTTGCCACCATGATTCAGTGATTCTCAACATTGCGTGGTTAGATCTAAGGTGCAATAATTGATAAAATGGTGCGTAGAATTTAATATGGTGCGAAAGTCAACATGGGTCAGGTGCATAGAATACAATTTGGTGTACGATATGGCAAAATGGAGCTTATAAAAAATGTGAATCAAAATGCTTGGATGACGTGTGAGATGGTGCTTAGATGTTTCTGTGAATATCGTGGTGGTGTATGGAATGCAAAGGAGCTGCATGATGGTGCATTAGTATTACCATGATTTTGTTATACTCAACATATTCCATATGTAGGTGCACAAATTGCAAAAATGGTGCAAGAAACTTAATGTGGCACAGAAATCAACATGATCCAGGTACATGGAATGCTATTTTGTATGCGAAATGCCAAAATGGTGCATCAAATTCAAATGTAAACCACATCATAATGGTGCATTAGATGTCCTAATATTATATTGAATGCCACAATGATGCATGGAAAGCTTTGAAGAAGGCGCATGGTGCTAGGTGATGCATTAGTTGTCACCGTTATTCAAAGATTATCAACATGGCTAGGTGCACAAATTGCAAAAATGGTGCATAAAATACAAAATAAAAATATTTTATGTGATGCTCACAACATAATGGTGCATCAGATGATATAATAAACGCTGAAATGGTGCTTGGAAAGCTTTGATGGTGCATGAAATTTAATGATGGTGAATATCATTATAATGCTAGTCCTAGTTGATTAAAAAATAGTGCATGATATCAGCATAGTGCGTAGATACCTAGATGATTCTGTGGACGCTCTGAAGAAGATGCATGATATTTGTGTGCTGTATTAGTTTTCGACGTTATTCAGCGATACTCGACATTTTGTATAGCTAGGTGCCCGAATTGCAAAAATGGTGCTTGGAATTCAATGCGGCGCCGAAGTCACCATGGTTCACGTACATGGAATACAGTTTTGGAATACGAAATACCAAAATGGTGCATGTTATTCCATAGATTCCTCCATATGGTGCTGATATCACTAATTAGTTAACGGATGGTGCGTGAGATCAGCATGGATGCCTAGATGATTCTGAGAACATCGTAGTTGTGCATGGCATACTAAGAAATTGCTTGTGTCAGTGGTTCATTAGTTGCCACCATTGATTCCCAACATTCCGTGGTTAGATCCAGGGTGCAAGAATTGCAAAAATGGTGCAAAGAAGTTAATGTGGTGCGGAAGTCAACATGAATCAGGTACATGGAATACAATTTGGTACACGATATGACAAAATGGAGCCTATGAAATTCAAATGTGATTTAAATGCTTAAATGACGTGTGAAGGTGCTCATATATATCTGTGAACATCATGGTGGTGCATGAAATGCAAAGGAACTTCATGATGTCTGTATGGTGCATTGGTATTGCCATGATTATGTTATACTCAACATACTCCATATGTAGGTGCACGAAATGCAAAAATGGTGCTCACGCCATAATGATGCATTAGATGCCTAGATAATATGATAAACGCTGAAGTGGAGCTCGATGAGCTTTGATGGTGCATGAAATTTATTGATGGTGCATTAGATACCTAATTGATTAAAAGACATTGTATGAGATCAGCATAATGCGTGGATACCTAGATGATTTTTTTTAAAGACACGGACAACGTCTTCAGCTTTCGGCTGTACAGACTGTTTTAAACTTAACATAAGACAACGGACAACGGAGCATGCACCAGTGGAAACGGGGAAGAAACTATTATTACGAAAAGTTTCAACGCCCGAAGTGGGAATCGAACCCTCACCCCATAGCATGGTGCGATTATAAGCTTGGTGACCCTAACCGCACGGCTACGAGGCTCCACAACATGATGGTGCATGAAAGCTTCGAAGAAGGTGCATGATGTTAGTGTGCTATATTGGCAAATGGCAAAAATGGTGCTTAAAATTCAATGTATGTATGTATGTATGTATGTATGTACAATCCATCTCCCACTGACCGGCAGTGCTTTTATATTAGAAAAATGCCTGCGCCTATTTTTAACTTTTATTCATAGACGCAAACACTTTTGGTCCTGGAGATGGAAGGTGATAGCTCTACTGCACGTCTAACGACCCATTTCAAGTATGACAGGGCTTCCACGTACATCTTGAGGTCGTTTTCTGAAACAGTAAGCCCCGCATTGATGCATCCGGATATCAATTGGATATCTGAAATGCATTAACACTTCCTGAATAAAAAAATTGCATTTTTGTTTCTGGCGCGTATTTGGTGTGGTAAATATCCCATGTATGAATAAAATGACGTTTTTAAATTAGAAAGATCTCACCAAGTTCTTCATAGTCTGCCGTGATGTGTTGTATTCTTATTTATCCAGCGCTGCAGCAACGACCAAAATAGGATTGATTTCATTGCCGCGTTCACTTAAAATGACGTGGAGCGATCAACCGAGTCAGCGATTACTGGCATCACACCGAAACTCCCGAAAGATACTACGCTGAATAATTACACTTTCACACGCGGAAAACTGACTGGGTGGCGTAATACCTGCCAAACCACCAGCGAAATCGTCACATAAAATTCATTTTGAGAACGCACAAAAAATGTCAAGCGGTTCAAGTAGACACCCGTCGCGGCAACACTAACTTCGCCACCGACGTTTTTTTTGCCTTTCTCGTACACCAAGGTGTACCGAAAGGCTATATGTTCACTCCAAAAACGAAAATTTGATAGAGCCCCCGGAGGGCTCAAGTGTTATATACCAATCGACTCAGCTCGACGAGTTGAGATGATGTCTGTGTGTATGTATGTGTGTGTGTGTGTATGTATGTGTGTGTGTGTGTGTGTATGTGTACAAAAAGGTCACCTCATTTTTAGATAGTAAATATGAACCGATTTCAACGATCGATGGTTCATTCGACGCGGTATATTGCCCCATTGTTTCCTATTGAAAATGGTTCAGATCGGTCCAGCCGTTCCGGAGTTATGGCCATTTAGGTGTTCCGGACCGGTACCCCAGGAAGGGGCCAGATATGAAAATGCAACAAACCCATGCATGCGACCCATCAAACCACTGCATTTTCGATTATCTGATGAACGGAAAGTAGGAAAATAGTCTCAGACTATATCTGAACCGGTAGTGTTTCGGAACCGGTTCCGAGTGTCCCGCCGGAAGTGGCCAAATATAAAAGTGAACATAACCCATGCATGCGACACGTCAAATAGCGGCATTTTCGATAATTAGTTGAATGGTGAGCAGGAAAGTAGTTTCAGACTATATTTGAACCGGTAGTGTTCCAGAACCGGTTCCAGGTGACCCGTCGGAAGTGGCCAACTCAAAAAGTGAAAAAGTGAACCAAACCCATGCATGCGACACATCAAACAGCGGCTTTTTCGATAACCTGATGAACGGTGAGCAGGAGAATAGTTTCAGACTATATTTGTACCGGTAGTGTTCCAGAACCGGTTCCAGGTGTACCGCCGGAAGTGGCCAATTGAAAAAGTAAACCAAACCCAGGCATGCGACACATAAAATAGCGGCTGTATCGATAATCAGATGAACGGTAAGCAGGAAAATAGTTTCAGACGATATCTGAACCGGTTGTGTTCCGGAACCGGTTCCAGGTGTCCCGCTGGAAGTAGCCAATTAAAAAAAAACAAACCTAGGCATGCGACACATCGAATTGCGGCTTTTGCGATAACCTGATGAACTGTAATCAGCAAAATAGTTTCAGACCATATCTGGAACGGTTGTGTTCCGGAACCGGTTTCAAGTGTCCCGCCGGAAGTGGCCAACTATAAAAGTGTACCAAACCCATGCATGCGATGCATCAAAGAGCGACTTTTTTGATAACCAGATGAACGGTAAGCAGGAAAATAGTTTCGGACTATATCTGAACCGGTTGTGTTCCGGAACCGGTTTCAGGTCCGCTGGAAGCGGTCAATTAAAAAAGTGAACTGAACCCGGACATGCGACACACCAAATAGCGGCTTTAACGATAATCAGATGAACGGTAAGCAGGAAAATAGATTCAGACCATATCTGAATCGCTAAAATAGTAAACTGACGAAGTTGAAGGGGTGAATCCTGCTGAATGCGTCTGATGATGACCGAAACGCTTAACGCTAACCAAGCTGTTTATCACCGATAATCACCCATCAATCCTCTAAATAACATATCTGAACCGGTTGTGTTCCGGAACCGTTTCCAGATGTCTCGCCGGAAGTGGCCAGTTTAAAAAGGGAACCAAACCCATGCATGCGAAATATCAAATCATCAAAAATGTTCGATAACCAGATAAACGGGCAGCAAGAAAATAGTCTTTGACTCAAGCTCTGTTCACACCTAAGATTACCGGCAGTGTTGCAGAATCAGGATTAGATACATCGCTGATATTACAACAAAACAAAATCGATGCAAGCGATACATATGCGCAAACGAACAAAATCTTCACTGAAAAATATTTTTGCTGATAATCACCAAACTTTGCTGATTTTTGACGTGCTGATTGCATTCAGCAATACAAATTACTGAGTATCAGCAATTATTTTTCAACTTGCTGAACCATCCAGCAATTTTGACAGTTGATCAGCAAAGTTGTGCTGAAATTCAGCAAAAATGTTGCTGAAATTCAGCAATTTCTTTTGCTGATTTTTGGCGTGCTGGAAGCATTTCAAAAATTTTGGTATGAATTGATAAAAATTTAAACGATCTTGTCAAATCCTAACATTTTCTTGAGGCGTAATTATAGTAGGATGGATCAACGTTGTATGGGAAAATTTTAATTTTATAGCATCAATCCCCTTTTGCGACTTAAATTACTGCGCACAATTTTGATGCAACTGGTTGAGCCATCGCGCTCTGTAACACGGTTGAAATTTGAATGGGTTTTATATTATGGAAAATTTTACTCGCTTGCACTTTTTTGTCAAATTTTACATGAATCTTATACTGCCGTTCCACGTCCAATGGTCCCATGTTATATGGGAATCCCATATGACATGGGATAATCATGCGTAGAACGGCAGTATAACTAATGATAATAAAGGCTAAACTGTGCAGAAAAAAAATGCTGAAATGTCTTGATAATGTTCGGCATCCAGTGCTAGTGAAGGTGGTCAAGCAGTCAACTGAGAGGTTTAATATTTTCCAGCTTTGCTTATACGTTTAACATAATACATAACATAGGAATATGAGCCATCAATAAGTTTCCAAATTCGATTATGGCTTTGATAAGGTTCTTGCTTTTTTGAACAAGGCTGACACAAATTTCGATTTTCTCTAAAGTCAAGAGGGGTCCCCCCTTGGAAATTTTGGGTCGGAATTTAACATTTTGAGGAAGGGCACAAATGAATAAACCAATAAATTTTTAAATTTTAAGGTGAAGAGTCCTCCAGAAAATTTCTTACCAAACCCGATGAGTTAAGCAGTTTTGCTTAATTGTTTGAGTATTTTTTTCATCAAATACATTTATTATTCATCAACTCGAACGAGCACTGTGACAAAAGAAGAAAATGATATTTGTTTCGTTCTAGAGTATTTTCAGGATTCAGGAACACTTCGGCTTATGGCGACGGAAATATCTTAGAGTACATATTCGACGAGAAAGGCGCTATCACCATTAGGTGGATTAATCTGGGTTTTTTTCACTGGTTTGTCAAAATTCACTTTGCTTCAACATTTATTCACAATTCAGCATTCTATTCTAAGCAAAATCAACGCGTTCACACGTCACAAAACTTTCCGGGTGGCGTAGTACCGACCAAACCACCAGCGGAATCGTGAAATTTGCGAACGCGAATAAAGTGCCCCCCCCTTGCCCCCCCCCCCCCCCCTGTGCACGCTAGTGCATTAGCCAGTTCGCCATCTAGTACGGCCAGTGTTTTCAGCAGTATCTGGCCTCGTTGGTTCGTGAAACGGCTTCCGCATTCCACGCTTCAGGCATTGAAGTCACCTGCTGTTGCAACCGGCCTTCGCCCAGTCAGCACAGTCGTCATACGGTCCAGCATCTGCGTGACCACCGCAGAGGCGCATAACAGCTACAGAAGAAGACCCCGTTTACTTTGGCGACCAGGAAGCCCTCATAGGTAGTAGACACCAACTCCTGGACGGCGGGTACTCGGTATGGGTTAGCTATGATGGCGATATCCGTCCCCCCTCCCCCCTCCCCGTCTGACAGAGCAGTTGCTGACCCGCGTCACAGTAGTTCAGGTTCAGCTGCGTTACCTGCACTGCGATTTGTTCATCGTGGCTTTCTTGAAGGCCAGGCACCTTAGACTACCCATTGGGTGCCCTTTGTTCACGGATTTCCCGGTACAAATCAGTCAGATGGGTGGACTCGTGTGGGCTTGTGCCTTGTAGCTTTCGCATCCGCATCTTCTGCACAGTTTGCTCCTGTCAGGGCCTTAGCTTTTGTTGTAGAAGACGGCCTGTCAGACCTACACTACCCTAACCTTCTGTTAGGGTGTCTGTTGTGCAGATTATCCCCCTATGGTTTAGAAGGAAAAAAAAAAAAGGGCCTTAGCAGTCTCATGACCTGTATCCTATTTCCCGACACCGGAAGCAGACCTCCGATGGTTCGTAAAGTATGTCAGATGACATAGGCACCAGCCTACCTCGAACCTCGCTGTTTTAATGGACTTTTTTTACATCCGCCACAGGTAGCTGAACCAAAGCTACTTCTGTCCCTGCCGACCCCTTCCGTAGCCGAACGGCTGCGGTAGCCACTTGCACCTCGCACTATTAACGCAGTGTCGTGACGAGCTTTTCCGCTTCAGTGACCTCGTCTAGGTTCTTCCCCTTCAGAGCCGCCTCTGCTGTAAGAGCCCTCACCTCGACCCCTTCGCCAAAAACCTCCTCCGCCAGACTTTTGTATGCGGTGCCCTTGCGTTTTTTGTCGTGCTTGAGCTCTAGGATCATTTCACCCGTGCGAGTACGTCAAATACTTCGCACGTCGACTCTCAAATCCACAAGCTTGACGTCGCTTCAATCGCCTTCAAGACGTCCGAGAACTTTGACTGTTCGCTCTTGATGACGAACGCGTCACCTTTCTCATGCTTGGCACCTGCGCCTTCTTGGTTTGGCGTCCCTGTTCTCTTCGGCCTGCGGATTTTTCTTATTCCTCTTCCACTCGACCTTCGTCCAACGGGGGCTCCTCCCCTTGGTTTCCCCTATTCTGAGCCTCTCGTTGAGAGCCTAACAACGAGCCTTTTCAGTCGCTTGGCTAGGGTTCAACTTACCGACATTACTGCCGACCTTCGAGGTTAGTATTCTTCTGGCCTTGCAGGCACCGACAGACTGCTCCTCCTTTGACAGCTGCCTCACCCTCTTTTGCGAGTGCTTATCATGAGCAGTCGCATCCACCACACCTTTTGGACTACCTGCGAATGCGAAAGCCTTCGTCTGGGTAGACTTCGTTACCTTTACTTTCGCCGGTTCCATCGCTGCTGCAGTTTTCACGAGTCGCACATGCTCCTGCTTGTCATCGTCCATCGACTTATGAAGTTATAAGGTCCTTGCTTATGTGGGACTTCATGGACGCAAAATCAATGATCTTGCCAAGCTGCTTCTCAGCCACCTCGATTGCGAGCAGTCCTTCTCTGTTTTGGCTGATAGCCCTCAACACCCACCGGCTGGCTTGCCAGGGAGTGGATCGGAGCTCCCACGCAGGAGGTGCGTGCGCAGCTTCCCGCTCATACCTTCTCGCTTCTCCTTAACGGAGACCTCGCCAACCCACTTCTTGCGAAGGGGTTAGCCTCGCCGTTACCGAAACCGCTCGATTTTTGATTTTTGATAAGTTGACTCGTTTTGGATTCTACGAGAAACACGAGCAAAGAGGTCCACCATGCCAGAACCCTGAATTAACGTGGTAAGGTAGCCCAGGTACCCCACAGTCTCCGCGAACGATCGCATCGCGGGTTAAAAATGAACCCCCCCCCCCCCCCATGGCTACGCCACTGCTTGGAAGCAATACTTGAAAGCAAGGTTGCAACCATTCATTTGCAAATATTTACATTCATTTGCTTTTATCTCAGTTCAGAAGTATGCTATCGACAAACAATGTATGGATGAATTTAACCTTGTAGTTTTATCTGAAAGTTCGCCGAATAACATTGGGGTCGCAAACGTATACCAAAGTCGTGAGCGAGCTGTGAAGGCAACTTTCCACAGCGTGAATGAAATTTACATTCATCGCGTGGAGAGTTGCCTTCACAGCTCGCTCACGACTTTGGTATACGTTTGTGACCCCAATGTTATTCGGCAAACTTTCAGATAAAACTACAAGGTTAAATTCATCCATACATTGTTTTTCGATAGCATGCTTCTGAACTGAGATAATAGCAAATGAATGTAAATCTTTGCAAATGAATGGTCGCAACCTTGCTTGAAAGAACCCTGGAAGGAATACCTGGAGGAATATTGGCCGGAACTCATGGAAAAATGTTGGAAGGAGCTTATTTTTTTCATTCTTGATCACTTAACCTATTTTACAGCTCTATTGTCCACTAGGGCACTACGTGAGTGATTACAATTGACAGCTGCACTTACACTTTGTACATCGTCTAGAAGTATTCTATTTAACTACATCGAATTGGTTGCCTTCGTGCTGCTTTCACTTTTCTACTCTTTTCTCGGTAGAATGATGAGCACGAGGATGTCGATGGGTGCTTGTTGTTCCTTTTCCAGTCCGATTGGGGGTCCATTATGAGTTGCATTTCGCCGATGTTCAGTTATTGGGGCCCGTTTGAGCCATGGGCTAAGAAGAGGGTCAATGTCAGCCACTCTCGGGGAGAAGAGTAACTGACGAAAAATTGCAAGTGTCGGAGCTGGGAATCAAACCCATGATCTTCCGCATATGAAGCGAACGTGTGACCAACTACGCCACGGGCCCCGGCAAAAGAGGAGCTTATGTAGGAATCCCAGAAGAAACTCCTAGAAAAAATCCTGTAAGAAACTTTTGGAGGAATCCTGGAAGGAACTCCTGAATGAATCCTGAAAGTATACTGGTCGGATGCTATAGAGAAATCGCAGTAGAAACTCCTGAAAGAATTCATGAAAAAAAATCCTGAAGAAAGTTTTGGAAAGAACTTTTGAAGGGATCCCAAAAGGGAACTTCCGGAAAATTCGGGGAAGAATTTTGTATGGAATCCTGGAAGAAATGACTGGATGAATCCGATATTCTTTTTTTTTTTTTCTATACACAGAATCACAAAAAGAGTTTCAGTCTCGGAATCCTGGAAGCCATTTTTGAAAGAACCCCACAAGGAAATCCTGGATGAATTTTAGGTAGAATCCCAAAAAGAACTAGAGGAATCTTCGAAGAAACTAGGGGAAATCCTGAATAAATTCAGGCAGGAACTTCTGGAGGAATCCCAGTAGAAACTCCCAAAAGAATTTTAAAAGGAACTGTTAAGAAAAAAACTGTTTCGCAGTTCGGCTGTAGTCCGTAAACTCGACTAAAAATAGTTTATTTTAGAGCAATGTTAGAACTCAAGTTATATGTACTCACAAATTAGTTTCTTCTTAGTCGTCTTACACAGTTCTGTTCCTAATGGACCTCGTCACGAAGCTAGGTTACCTAAACAAATGAACTGTTCAATATCATGTTTTAACATAAACATTAGGTACTCACGTTTATGGTAATATGCAATTCAGTAGTACCGAATAACGAAGTGTACGTAGTTCTTAAACTGTGCGGTGAATTTTAGCTTAGAAATAAACTGAAAAGATGCATTTTAATCCATTACTCACTTAACTCATAACATCATTAGAGCGCTGCATTTATCTGATTGTAACGTACCAACCTTAATTTAACATAATTCAAGAGTCACTTCATGTGATTTTTTCTAGCACATAATATAAATTCAATGTATAAAGCAGTAACTAATAAAATAAAAAAGCGGTAATACTAAACGTGTTCAAGTGCAGTTATACGCTATATGCTGATTCATTGTTGACATCTTCTCTGCCTATTCAATAGATGGCATAAAGCTATGTGCAAACGCTGAACTCGTACCGTGTGCGGCGACTGCTCAAAGGGCCTCTCGCAATAATTCGGCAACAGGAACATATGGAGGAATCCCGGGAGAAACTGCTGGAGAAATCTTGGAATGAATTTTTGGGGAAATCCCAGAAGGAACTCATGGAAAATCTCATCAGGAACTATCTGAAGAATAACCCCGAGGGATCCCGGAAAGAATTACAGGATGAATCCCAAAACTTTTTATTGCTTCACTGGATAATCCTGGCTGGAACTTATTGAAGAATCCCAGAAGGAACTTTTGAAGCAGCATTTGGAGTACAATCTAGGGGGAATTTTCACAAGATATTCATCGCGTAATCCCTAAATGAATTCCTTGAAAAATACCAAAATAAACTACCACAAGAATCTCGTAAGAGATCCAGGAGAAGTCTTGGAAGGTTATTCCAGAAGAATTCGGAAACAAAATTCTAAAAATAGCTCAAAAGGAGCTGCTGAAGATATTCCAGATGTAACTTCTTGATAAACCGCGTATGGAACTCCTCAAATAATACAAAATAATACAGAAAGAAATTCCTTTAGGTATCTTGATAGGACGTACTTGATGAATTTAAATCTTATTTAAATGCTTTCACTGGACAAACCCAGACATAAAAAAAATCCTGGAAATTACTTGTGTTGGAGTCCCGGAAGAAACTCATAGAATTTTTTTTTCAAAATTTCCTGAAAATATCTCAGAATAAGCTTTGATGATGTGATTCGTGTAGCAGGAACATTACCAGAAAAAATACGGATTTTTAAATGCTGGAGGAATCTCCATACCAAATGCTTGAAAATTTCTTGCAAATTGAACCAACAAGTACGATATATCTACCATAGCGCATAATTAATTAAAACGGCAAAAAGAAGAAGCAAATGTTTTGGTTCGTCTCTGCGCTGTAGTACAACACATGCCCTTGCCACCGCAGCGTACTCGCTGTAAGCAACTACACTAAAACCTCTTTTTATGCATATTAATTTTATGCACTTTTAATTTTTGCATTTTTTTTATGCCCTGCATAAAAAGAGAGAAAGCTACTCAGAATCAAAATACTATTGCAACGCCGGCCAAGGGGTGTTTACAGAGGTGAGTAAAGGAAGGTTATGGGTTCGTTTTTGGGTGTTTCCGAAGGTCTCATGTGCGTTACATGGCGTTTGAGTGGGTCATTTCAGAAAGTCTCAGAGTACTTTAGGCTGGTTTCAGAGGCGTTACGGAGGCTTTTTTAGGGGTTTTGGTTTGGGAAGATTTTTTGGGGAATTTCAGGATGTTTCAGACCATTTTGATTGAGAGGCGTTACGGAAGCGTTACGAAGGAGTTTTCGGGGTGTTCGGAGTTTCTCAGGTGCGTTACATGGGGTCCGAGGGCGTTTAAGAAGGATTTTGAAAGCATTTCAAGACGTTTCAGAGCAATTTCGTCGGGATGCAGAGGCGTTACTTGAGCGTTACGAGGAGTTTACGTGGGGTTCGGAGCCTCTCAGGTGCGTTACATGGGGTCCGAGGGGGTTTAAGGGGGATTTTGAAGGCATTCCAGGACGTTTCACTGCCTCTTCGGTGAGATTGAGAGGCGTTACAGAGGAGTTTTCGGGGGGTTCGGAGCTTCTCAGGTGCGTTACATGGGTCCGAGGGGGTTTAGGGGGGGATTTTGGAGGCATTTCAAGAAGTTTCAGAGCAAACTCTGAAATACCTTAAAACGCCCCTCAAACCTCTTGCAACGCCTTCTAAGGGCTCCTGAGATCCCCTGAATTGCCCCTAAAGCCCCTTGGAACGCCCCTGAAACCCACTTAATACTATTTAAATACCCCAGAATTCCCCGTAACCCCATGAAAACACCAAAAAATCTTGTTGGAACACCCTGAAAAGGCTCCTTAAATCCCCCGAAACAACCCCTTAAAACGCCCCTGAAGCCCCTTGAAACCCCCTTTTTGGGCTTTCTGGGAACTATCTGGAAACCCCCTTAGCCCCACCTCAACTGCCCAGAAGCAAGACCTGTTCTCGCGAACTAGATTCTCTAATTAAAGTCCAAACTTAATTTGTGCATAAATTTACCTCTTTTTATGCCTTTTTAATTTATGCACATTTTCAATTTATTCAGTCCCAGCCATGTGCATAAAAAGAGGTTCCAGTGTATACGAAGTTGCATAAATTGGAAATTTGCCGTTCCGTTCTTGTTGTTTTGTCTTTATCGTTGTGTTTGATCCTTAACTTTTGAGTTTCCATCTCAAATACAGGTCGGACTCGATTATCCGGAGTCAGGATCTGGTGATTCTCAAACATATATCTGGGGAACGGAATGCTCTATAAAGCTGAAATTTTGACATTTTGTCAAGCCAACTTTGATTAGTGATCAGTCAAAATTTCAGCTTCTTACATCGTTTCGTTCGCAAGATATTATTTTGGTAAGCGCTAGAACCCGACTCCGGATAATCGAGTCCGACCATATGCAAAATGGATGGACAAGACCTATGCAATACTATTGTAGTGGTCAAGTTAACTTTTTGTCAAGGTTTCTCCAGGAATCTTTCAGGAATTGCTTCTGAGATTTATTCAGGATTTTTCGAAGAAAGTACCATCCCGTATTTATGCATGAAATCTTCTGGGGATTCCTTCAGGAGCTCCTTCTGGGATTCTTCCAGGAGTCCTTTGGGGCCGTTCATAAACCACGTGAATTTTTTGTGGGAAGGGGAGTCTACGCTCCACACAGATTTTCAAATTTTTGTATGGACGAAAGTCTACAAGGGGGAAGAGAGGGGTCTGACATGACCAAAGTTTGGTCTACGTGGTTTATAAATAGCCCGTTTTGCCCCAAAATATTCTTCAAGGATTCCTACAGAAGTTCTCTTCGGAAGTTGCTGCAAAACTTCCTTCCTGGATTCCTCCAAGATTGCCTTCAGAATTTCTCCTGAAATTTCTATTGGAATATTGAATTTCTTTCCAAGATTCCTACAGGATTTTCTTCATAGAATGTGAAAATCTCTTTCCAGGGTTACTTCAGGAATTTATCCATAGAGTTCCGCATTTTTTAGAGCAGCTCATGGAGGAGTCCTGTAATATTACATATGAACTCTTTGGAAATTCCCGTAAGGAACTATTCAATAATCTGAGAAGAAACGGGGTCTCCAGTTAGCCTAGTTACAGATGGATCACCAATCCGGAAACGGCGGGTCGATTCCCGTTCCGGTCGAGAAAATGTCTCGGCTCCCTGGGCATAGTGTATCATTCTACCGGCCAAACAATATACAGATTCATGCAATAGCAGGCAAAGAAAGCCTTTTAAGTTATAACTGTGGAAGTGCTCAAAGAACACAAAGTTGAAGAGAGGCAGGCCAAGTTCCAGTGGAAACGTAGAGTCATACAGAAGAAGAAAAAGAGAAGAAACACCTTGGGGAGCTCGGATAGTACTCTTTGAAGACATCCGACAGACACTCCTGCGGAAATTCCGGAAGCAACTCCTGGCCGAATCCTGGCAGGAAATTTTGAGGAAATGTCGTAACGAACTGATGGCATCAAGTATCACAACTCCTATATAAGTACCATATGGTACTCCTTAATGAATTCCGACAATAACTCCAGGAAAAATCCCATAGAAGAATCCTGGAAGCAATCTCGGAATTCCATTACGAGTCGCGAAAGGAACTCCCGGAGTAATCCCGGTATGAATTCCCGGAAGAAAATCCTGAACGAATCGTGGAAGAAACATATAGAATAGATACTTCATTAAGGAATTCTTGGTGGAATTCCGGAACTGCATAAAACTTGGAAAAATTCCGGAAGGAAATGCCTCGACGTATCTCACAACAAATTTCCGAAGAAATCGTAGTCGAAATTTGTGGAGCTTTACTGGATGAAAGCACGACTGTTACGGGAAGAAGTTTATGTTATAACGAAGGTGAAAAAGTCGCATGATCAGGTCCCACTTTGGTAAGTCATGCAACCAATATTTTAATCAAAACACTTATTTTCATTCCACTGATGACTAAAACTTCAAACTCAGATCCTTGGGGAGATAACTGCACGCTCGATTTTTCTACTTTGTCAAGAGAAGACAGCCGTATAGTTGAATAGAAAACATTTATAACATAAATGGAGAGTAATTAACATGTTAATGCTTCATTGGAAAACTTATTTCGATATTTACAATGCCTTCAAAGGTTTGACTAGTATTATAGCGTGCGTCCGCGATGAATAAAGATACATTCAGCTTTAAACTTCAAGTCAGAGATTTCAATATCATTGCTGAAGGACTTGAATAATATTATCAAATGTTAATAGTTATTTGTGTTAGGATTGCTTACGATTCAATGGAATATTGTGAACGTTTCCTACTAAATCGGAACTGAATAGCAATTGCAAATCCCTGACATAGTTTCCTCTCAAAAGGTATATTAGCTTTGTGAGAAAGCTCTGGCATGGATTCACGATTATGTTTTAATCTCGATTTGGTGGGAAACCCTAACAATATTCCAATCAATCGTAAACAACTCTAACAAAAACATTGATTTTGACTGACGTTAGACGATATTTGTAAATAATTAAGTCATTCATATTGGCACACATTGATTGATGCCATTCACGTTTACCACTTTGATATATTCCATATGCCAGGAAACTTTTCCATCAAATGGACTCCGTGTATAATCAGTGTCCAATTCCGGATGTTTCACCGTAAACGTGAAGCTCTACAAACACACAGACTGGCGGCAGCGGTGGGAACCACGCCAAACGGGAATTTCCATAATGAAAATGGTTGTTTGCGTTGTTTCAATAACGATAACAATTTTATGAAATTATGTTAATTATGACTATTTGATTTGCAGCGTCCACGCTTTCTCTCCCCAGGCTCTGATTCAGCCCGATGCGATGCGATGATGACGATCATGATGGTTAAGCCAGGCAAATAATCACTGCGCGAATTTGTTGGGAAGGTGGGCGGACCGGTCCAAAAATGCAATCGAAATTCCACTCGAGCGTCGTTAATCAATGGAGTACTATGGTGAAGCAAATAATATGTGCTGTAATAAGTGAGACAGGTTGCCAACGGTCAGAAAACAGATGCATTACCTGGGAAGGGGGTGCGGTAGGTTCCGTCAAGGCGCTCCAGGCGCAGTTGGTGCCCACACGCTGAGCCGTGAGGTGGAAATAATTAATAATGATGAAAAATAGCTGCAACAAATAATGGAATTACGGGGTTCGAAAATTGATTACAGATTCCCGCTTTTTCCCTGATAGCACAGTATCATATCAAGGTCGAAAAGAGCTTTTTGCCTTTCTCGTACACCAAGGTGTACCGAAAGGCTATATGTTCACTCCAAAAACGAAAATTTGATAGAGCCCCCGGAGGGGTCAAGTGTTATATACCAATCGACTCAGCTCGACGAGTTGAGATGATGTCTGTGTGTATGTATGTGTGTGTGTGTGTGTGTGTATGTATGTGTGTGTGTGTGTGTGTATGTGTACAAAAAGGTCACCTCTTTTTTAGATAGTAAATATGAACCGATTTCAACGACCGATGGTTCATTCGACGCGGTATATTGCCCCATTGTTTCCTATTGAAAATGGTTCAGATCGGTCCAGCCGTTCCGGAGTTATGGCCATTTAGGTGTTCCGGACCGGTACCCCAGGAAGGGGCCAGATATGAAAATGCAACAAACCCATTCATGCGACCTATCCATCTACTGCATTTTCGATTATCTGATGAACGGGAAGTAGAAAAGTAGTCTCAGACTATATCTGAATCGGTAATGTTTCGGAACCGGTTCCGGGTGTCCCGCCGGAAGTGGCCAAATATAAAAGTGAACATAACCCATGCATGCGATACATCAAACAGCGGCTTTTTCGATAACCTGATGAACGGTAAGCAGGAGAATGGTTTCAAACCATATCTGAACCGGTTGTGTTCCGGAACCGATTCCAGGTGTCCCGCCGGAAGTGGCCAATTAAAAAAGTGAACCAAACCCAGGCATGCGACACACCAAATAGCGGCTGTATCGATAACCAGTTGATCGGTAAGCAGTAAAATAGTTTCAGACCATATCTGAACCGGTTGTGTTCCGGAACCGGTTCCTTGTGTCCCGCTGGAAGTAGCCAATTAAAAAACCAAACCCAGGCATGCGACACATCGAATTGCGGCTTTTGCGATATCCTGATGAACGGTAACCAGGAAAGTAGTTTCAGACTATATTAGAACCGGTAGTGTTTCAGAACCGGTTCCAGGTGTCCCGCCGGAAGTGGCCAACTAAAAAAGTGAACCAAACCCATGCATGCGACACATCAAAGAGCGGCTTTTTCGATAACCAAATGAACGGTAAGCAGTAAAATAGTTTCAGCCCATATCTGAACCGGTTATGTTCTGGAACCGGTTCCAGGTGTCCCGCTGGAAGTGGCCAATTGGAAGTAGCCAATTTAAAAAAAAACAAACCCAGGCATGCGACACATCGAACTGTGGCTTTTGCGATAACCTGATGAACGGTAAGCAGGAAAGTAGTTTTTGACTATATTTGAACCAGTAGCGTTTTAGAACCGATTCCAGGTATCCCGCCGGAAGTGGCTAACTAAAAAAGCGAACCAAACAAATGCATGCGACACATCAAACAGAGGCTTTTTCGGTAACAAGATGAACAATAAGCAGGAAAATAGACCATATATGAACCGGTTGTGTTCCGGAACCGGTTCCAGGTGTCCCGCCGGAAGTTCGATAACCAGATAAACGGGTAGCAGTAAAATAGTCTTTGACCCAAGCTCTGACCACACCTAAGATTACCGGCAGTGTTGCAGAATCAGGATTATCGCATCGCTGAAATTACAACAAAACAAAATCGATGCAAGCGATACATAGGCATGGTACACAAATTACGTAACGCTAAAACCAGCGATTTCAGACTCCCCCCCTCCCCCATGTAACGCTTTTTGTATGAAAACCAAAAATAGTTTGTATGGCTCGTAACGCTAAGCTAGACTCCCCCCATCCCCCTACAGCGTTACGTTATTTGTGTACGATGCCATATGCGTAAACGATAAAAATCTTGATAAAAATTTAAGCGATCTTGTCAAATCCCACCATTTTTCTGAGGCGTAATTATACAGTAGGATGGATCAACGTTGTATGGGAAAATTTTAATTTAATTGCATCAGTCCCCTTTTGATTGCCGGGGCCCGTGCCGCAGCGGCTACACGTTCGCTTCATAAGCGGATGGTCATGGGTTGGATCCCAGCCCCGTCAGTTGCTCTTTCCCCGAGAGCGGCTGGCACTTGACCCTCTTCTGAGCTCTCATAGCTCAAACGGACCTGGATAATTGGATATTGGTGAACGGCAACCCATAATGGACGACCCCCAATCGGACTGGAAAAGGAACATCATCGTGCTCATCATTCTACCATGATAGGGTAGAAAGTGAAAGCAGCACAAAGGCAAACCAGTTGAATAAGAATATAATAGAATACATTTAAGTAGCGCTGTACAAGTGTAAGTGCAGCCGCCAATTGGAATCGCTCACGTAGTGCCTAGTGGACAAAAGAGCTGTAAAATAAGTTATTTTATTTTTTTTATTTATTTATTGCTGCAAAAATACGTAACGTAAGATATTCATCTTTTTTATGTCACATTGAATATTTCTAGTGGAACGAAGCGCCGTTAGCTCGTGCTTTACTTGAACATTTTTGTATTACTTATCCTACATTATTTAACTTATTTAAAATACTCTTTACATCCTCTCTTAAAAGCTATAATAGATTGTTCATTTGCGAGATATGCGGGCAATGTATTCCAGTGTATTACACCTCGCACAAAAAAGGAATTTCCGTACTTAGCCGTACGATAGCGTGGTAAAATATACTTTTTACAACGACTACTTCTCGCTGGTTGTAACTTACTGTGTAGATAGTCGGGTTGTTTTGTACTAGAAAGACCGTGTAAAAATAAGCAACAGCGTAGTTTACTAAAGTTATCTAAGCGGCATCCAATTAATAAGTGATGCAAATGAGACACGCTAGTAAATCTATTCAAATTGAAAATATAACGTACACATGAATTTAGAGCCACCTTTAATTTGTTGAATGTAACCATTGATACCGAATCGAGCAGAAAATCACAGGCTATGAAATACGGGAAAATAAGGCTTTTGAATAAACCTAATTTAGTTGCACTAGACAAAAATGATGAACATTTGGACAAAGTACGCAAACAAGCATAGATTTTACCACATTGAGACATTACATATCTATCCCATTCAAAGTTCGATTCAATACGAATTCCTAAACTAGACGCATTTTCCACGAATTGGATTGCTTCATTATTTAGTTTTAAGGAAGGTTTAAGCCTGTTATTAAAAGCACTGTTTGAAATGAAAATAGCATTAGTTTTCCTAGCATTCAATGTCAGCATATTTTGACAAGATCATTCTCTTATTCTATGCAAATCTTCATTAATTTCTTGAGAAATTTTTGCTGGACAGTTTTTTAAACATTTATAATACATTTGAGCATCATCAGCGAAAAGATGAATTTCGCAATACTTCACGACGTTTGGCAAATCATTGATATATAATGAAAACAGAATTGGTCCTAATATAGAACCTTGGGGTACCCCAGATGTTATAGGGAGGAAATTTGATAAAATTCCATTATTTAGAACTGCCTGAGATCGTGAACTCAGATATGACCTGATTAAATTAACAGCATGATCCGAAAAGGTGAATCGCGCTTTCAATTTGTGGCACAATATGGCATGAGAAACAGTGTCAAATGCTTTAGAGAAATCAAGAAGAATTAGAACTACCGGCCGCCCATTATCAAGCACGATTCCAATATCATCAACTATTTTCAGCATTGTAGTTTTTGTGCTATGTTTTGAACGATATCCAGATTGGTATTGATTCATCATGTTATGTCTACTTATATAGTTTGAAATATCAGTTTTGACTATTTTTTCAAATATTTTTGATAAGTTAAGTGGTTAAGAATTTAAAAAAATCCCCTTTTGCGACTTAAATTACTGCGCACAATTTTGATGCAACTGGTTGAGCCGTCGCGCTCTGTAACACGGTTGAAATTTGAATGGGTTTTATTACGGGAAATTTTACTTGCTTGTACTTTTTTTGTCAAATTTTACATGAATCTTATACTGCCGTTCCACGCACAATTGTCCCATGTTATGTGGGAATCCCATATAACATGAGATAATCATGCGTAGAACGGCAGTATAACCAATAATCATTGATAATAAAGTAAAGGCTAAACTGTGCAGAAAAAAAAAATGCTGAAATGTCTTGAGAATGTTCGACATCCAGTGCTTATGAAGGTGGTCAAGCAGTCAACTGAGAGGTTTAATATTATTCAGCTCTGTTGATACGTTCAACATAATATGAGCCATCAATAAGTTTCCAAATTCGATTATGGCTTTGATAAGGTTCTTGCTTTTCTGAACAAGGCTGACACAAATTTCGATTTTCTCTTAAGTCAAGAGTGGTCCCTTCTTGGAAATTTTGGGTCGGGATTCAACATTTTGAGGAAGGACACAAATGAATAAATCAATAAATTTTTAACTTTTAAGGTGAAGAGTCCTCCAGAAAATTTCTTACCAAACCCGATTATATAAGCGGTTTTGCTTAATTGTTTGAGAATTGTTTTTCATCAAATAGGGTAATTTTCCATTTGTTGCACAGCTAAAAACTCGTCTATTGTTGCACACTCCATGTTATTCTTATGAGGTTTGCAATAATTGGCGAATTTTTAGCCGTGCAACAATTGGAAAATTACCCTACATTTATTATTTATCAACTCCACCCCCTCATTGACGAACGAGCACTGTGACAAAAAAAGAAAATGATATTTGTTCCATTCTTGAGTATTTTCAGGATTCAGGAATACTTCGGCTTATGGCGACGGAAATATCTTAGAGTATATATTCGACGAGAAAGGCGCTATCACCACTAGGTGGATTAATCTGGGTTTTTTATTTAATGCTTGTTGGGCGTGGTAATCAAACCTCAGAAAGGTGAGTGAATCACTGTTTATAACAAGGATAAAAAATCTGCCAGATTAATGCGGCATAATCGAATCAATGAGATGAAATTTCAATTGTTCTCCGAAATTTTGAGAGGATTCAATTGATTGGTTTTATGTGTGTTTGAAGTCCTATGATACCAGGGCGTGAATTCATATTCTCAATAACTGCCAGGGTCATTCTGACAGTGTCACTAAAATTTGAAACTGAAACGTTGGTTAATACGACTGATTGAAATAACTAATTGAATTAATTGATTAATTAATTAATTAATTGCTGAAACTTCACAAGTAGGGAAGTGAAACCATCTCGGCAGGGGTCCTATTTTGGGCACTTTTCTGCTATAGCTCAGCCAATTCTGAACCAATTGACACAATTTTTGGAACGCGATGGGATACGTATTGTATCTAGCCAAGTACAAAATTTCAAGTCAATTGGTTTGGAATTGACTGAGTCATAGCGAAGAGTGCCCAAAATACCGGCCGCTACCTAAGTGGTTCGCTACCCTATTACAGAAAGCTCCAAATCGTATTTGATAGTATCATTGCTGGAAGCGTTTGGTGTGTAACCTCATGAACTATCTGAACTGACTTTTTTATTCCAATTGATTGAATGGAGTTGCCAAACATACCAATTGAACTAAAAGTGTTGATTGATTGAGGCTGAATATGCTGATTGAACTGACATTCCATGATTTCCTATGCGGTTTTTAGTAAAAACCAACCATCAATATACTAATAACTAATCAAAATATCATTTTTTTTTTAAGAATTCTCATAAAGACTTGAAAAAAAAAAATTATTTCTAGGGATTCTAGCTTGACACTGCCCCCAATCTCCGCAAAAGGTAACGAACCGGTGCATCCGGGCCTGTCCGGCCTCGGCTTGGAGTTTCCACAAACCCTGTTGCACAGTGCAAATATGCTTTACGCACTGTGAGTGCATACAAATGGGCATTGTTTTCCGTGCCAACCCTTCAGACTCGCATCATTAATCTCATTTACCTACGTTGGAATAATGGGAAACCCCCGCTTGACCGGTCAGGGTTTCAGAGAAATGAGTGGGGAACAGCGGAACCCGGGGTCACAATAATGCTCCGCATAATGCATCTGTTGCTGGCTGGGTTGCAGCGTAACAATAAACAAATGCGCTCGGTACTTTGCGATCGTTCATCAAACTTTCATCATCATCTGCTTCTTCTTAGTGTAACGTTCCAACTGGGACAAAGTCTACATCTCAGCTTAAGTGCTTTGGGAATTATCATAGCCATAGCTACTTACCGAGAGCTTCTCAGCCAATGATTATTTTTGGGGACAATGGAAATTCGCGGCTTAATTCCTTAACTCTCGTGGGCTAACATTGTGAACTTAGCGGCTCCTTATTTTTGTCTGTTTCGTTGAAGAAAACACCAATTTCGCAAGTGAAATGAATAATTTAGATGGATTTTGTGAGGCGTGATCATAAATTCACAGGGAAAATAACACATTTGATGAAAAATCAGAAAAGGAATGTATATGTAAAATGGTTTAAATAAACTATTAAGGTCGGACTCGGAATCGTAAATTTCTTCACACTGTTAAAGGTCACCAGGTAATTTATGTTTTAAAATTTAAAATTCGTGAAGTATTGAGGTTTTTATTCATAGTTTTGTCGGATTACGCGATTTTTCGGGGTTTTCTTAAATTTCACGTCCATTGCATAATTTCGCGGATTTCGCGGCTTCCGCGAAATCACGAATTTCCATTAACCCTAATTATGTCCATTATGAAAAGCGTCTTGACCGACCAGGAATCCAGCCCTTCTACCCTCAGAATGGTCATGCTAAATACCCGTGCGCTAACCGCTACGGCTATATTCCATACGATATGAACCAGCACAACTGTGCTGTTGAACAACAATAGTTTTGCATATCTTTTTTGTTTGTTTCAAGTGATGTAAAATGTTTTGTACGGTCGGTCACCAAATCTTTGTAGCAAGACACTTATGTAAAAGTTTAACACTTCAAACTAGAAAAGGTTTGAATAGCTGTCTACAAGTTTCCAGACTTAAGGCGAAACTGGACGTATTTTCTTATTTTCTTGGTTTTTGATTTTTTATTAAATAACAAACAATATTTTCAAAATCGGTTTTCATACACAGTTACAGGAAGGATCGAGCTATGTATCTCCTGGATTTTTTTTTTCAGGTGTTAAACTTTTACCAATTTTTCAAAAACCATATTTTAATGAAATTTTATTCAAATATGGGTTTCTTAAAACTGAAAAACATTTTCAACCTGAAAAAAAATCAGGAGATACCTTGATCCTTCCTCTAACTGTGTACGAAAAACGATTTTGAAAACATTGCTTCGTTATTTGATAAAAAAACGAAAACCAAAAAGTGAGGAACTGTTTCCATTTTCGCCTTAATGAAACATATTCAATAAATTGGGGTTTCCAAACATCAAGACGAAATTAACTAGCTTACTGATTTCTAAAATTTGAAGCGCCACACAGTGGTACGAAATCAAAAAAACCCAGATTAATCCACCTAGTGGTGATAGAGCCTTTCTCGTCGAATATGTACTCATAAACTTTTCTTCGACGTTAGCCAAAATGTTCCTGAATCCTGAAAACACTTTACACTAGCAACAATTTTAACAAAGCCATCATCGATTTTCGAAACTTTTTGATGATACATATTCCGATGTTATGTTCAACAACAAAACAGAGCAGAAAAAGATCAGACCTCTCAGTTGACTGCTTGACCACCTTAACCCTAGTCGTGTATTGGGGTCATTGTGACCCCATTTCATCCACTACGGCAGCGAGGCGAGCGTCAGCTTATGCTTGAAGAAGGTTAACTTTATTCACAATCACAGATCACTTTGTGATCTTCGCCAATGTTTATTTCAGCACACTTTAGGCTATAGTTTATTATCATTGGTAACACGATTCATGTAAAATTTGATCTTCCCACGAGGAAAATGCAGAAAATGTAAATTTTCCATTCAAATTTCAATCGCAATGAGAAGAGTGAGGGCTCAACCAGCCGCACCCAAATTGTGAGCAGTAATTTTAGAAGCATAACGAGATTGGAGATTGAAAAACTGTATAAGGTTGACGCGATTAAATTATATTTTTATATAAAACGTTGATCCATCCTACTATACATTTACACCGCAGGAATCTGAAATGGTGTGGTTTGAAGAGATCGCTTTGGTCACGATTTCGTTCTCTCGCATATATGAAGACTTTGATCATTTCTTCATTTATAATCTTACCCAACGTTTACATGCTATCAAAAAATCCAAAATTTGATTTGTCGCTTTGACATTTATTTTGTTAACCTTTATAATTTCGCTATTTTATGTGCAGCTTGCATGGGTCTGGTTAAATTTTACGTTTGACTACTTCCAGCGGGACACCTGGAACTGATTCCGGTTGTCTCAAATATGGTCTTAGACTATGTTTTTGTCAACTGTTCATCACGTGACCTGAAAAGCCGGAAATTGATGTGATTTGAGGCTATTTTCTTGCTAACCGTTCGGCAAATTTTTGAAAATGCCGCGATTTTATGTATCGCATGCATGGTTTTGGTTCACTTCTATCAAATCACACCCGCAACCGATTCCGAACTACTGTGGCCTGAGACTATTTTCTTGTTGACTGTTCATCAGATTATCAAAAACGCCGCTATGGTTTAGTTCCTTTCTATATTTTACCACTTCCGACGCGTTACTCGTCTTGTCACCAGTTCTGGAACACTACCGGTTCCCCCAAATATGGTCTGAGATTATTTGTTGGTTAACCGTTTATCTTGCTACTCAATAAGTCATCGATATGTCGCATGTATTGGTTCTCTTTTACATTTCATCATTTCTGGCCGGACACCCGTAATCAGTTCCGTAACACACTGAAAGGGCTTGCGTCTATTTTCTTGCAACTGCTCATCATGTTACCTAAAAAGCCGTGATTTGAGGTATCGCATGCGTGGGTTTGGTGTCACTTCCGGTTGCGAAACACTACCGATAGTCTCTTAAATAGTCTGAGCCTATTTGCTTGCTAAAGTTTATTAGGTTACCGTCGTGCGGGGCTACTTTTGAAACACGGGGCTACTTTGGACACTTTTGAATGTGGATTTTTTGAATTTGAAATATGGTTCAAATCTGTTTGATGTCTTTGGGACTATTATGACGCAATATTTTCCCCTTCATTTGGTTGAAATTATTTCTCAAACAAACCCTTTATTGCTTGTCAGGAGGCGAAAAAACATCGAATGAATCATAAAAATATACATAACGTATCAGAACATTTGCTCTGTAAGCATTGTTTCTACAGTTCATAAATTTCAGAGGGTTGCTCAATTCGTGCAAAAAGTATCGACGCAGCATATACAATCGAATATTTGTATCGATACACATTTTAAATGAACGTTTAACCTGAATAAAGGATTGATGGCCCCCAGACAGCCTTTAAGTCTATATTAAAATATCGCGCTGCTCATAATACCAAAGGTAGCACAGAACCACCTAAAAACGCATATATTTATTGAAATCATGTATGATATAGTATACAACAGTACTGGTACAAAGTAGTATTTTAAATAAACCCGAAATTTTAACTGCAGCTTTGTTTTAATTATAAATGTCCAACGTAGCCCCCCTTTGGTTCTATATGAGATGTCTCCGATTGGTGTATGGGCAACTTTTTTGTTTATTGATGGATTTAGTTCAAATTTTGCATGCATCCTACATACATACTCACAATTATTATGTGTAAAAGTTGTGGAAATACATTCACTACTCTGGGAGTTATAATGTCATAAAGTTGAAAAACCATTTAAAAGTGTATAAAGAAGCCCCGCACGACGGTATCAAAAAAGCCATGGGTTTGGTTCAATTTTATATTTAGCCGCTTTCGGAGGGAACTAGTTTGGCACTACTGACAGTCCATAATGTGGTCTTGGCCTACTTCCTCAATAACCGGTCATCAAGTTGTCGAAAAAGCCGTGATTTTATTTGCCGCATGCAAGAGTTTTGTCAACTTTTATATACGGCCACTTCCGGCGGAACACCCGGAACCGGTTCTGAAACACTACCGGTTCATATAAGGTCTGAGACTGTTTTCTTGCTAACTGCTCATCGAAAATGCCGTAGTTTGATGTGCCGCATGCATGGGTTTGGCACTTTTATATATGACCACTTCCAGCGGGACATCCGGAACCGGTTCCGATACACTGCCGGTTCAGATATGGTCTGAGTCTTTTTTTATGCCAACCTTTTATTGGGTTATCAAAAAAGTCGCGCTTTGATATATCGCATGCATGGATTTGGTTCACTTTTATATTTGGCCACTTCCTGCGGGACTCCCGGAACCGGTTCCGGAACACTACCGGTTCATATATGGTCTGAGACTGTTTTCTTGCTGACTGTTCATCAGGTTATCCAAAATACCGCAATTTGATGTATCGCATGCATGGATTTGGTTCACTTTTATATTTGGCCACTTCCGGCGGGACTCCCGGAACCGGTTCCGGAACACTACCGGTTCATATATGGTCTGAGACTGTTTTCTTGCTGACTGTTCATCAGGTTATCCAAAATGCCGCAATTTGATGTATCGCATGCATGGATTTGGTTCACTTTTATATTTGGCCACTTCCTGCGGGACTCCCGGAACCGGTTCCGGAACACTACCGGTTCATATATGGTCTGAGACTGTTTTCTTGCTGACTGTTCATCAGGTTATCCAAAATGCCGCAATTTGATGTGTCGCATGCATGGATTTGGTTCACTTTTATATTTGGCCACTGGCGGGTCTCCCGGAATCGGTTCCGGTACACTACCGGTTCAGATATGGTCTGAGACTGTTTTCTTGCTGATTGTTCATCACATTATCCAAAATGCCACAATTTGATGTGTCGCATGCATGGATTTGGTTCACTTTCATATTTGGCCACTTCCGGTGGGACTCCCGGAACCGGTTCCGGAACACTACCGGTTCAGATATGGTCTGAGACTGTTTTCTTGCTGACTGTTCATCAGGTTATCCAAAATGCCGCAGTTTGATGTGTCGCATGTATGTGTTTGTTACATTTTTATGTATGGCCCCTTCCAAGGGTACTGGTCCGGAACACGTAAATGGCCATAACTCCGGAACGGCTGGACCGATCCGAACCATTTTCAATAGGAAACAATGGGACCAGATTCCGCGTCGAATGAACCGTCGGTCATTAAAATTGGTTGAGGTTTACTGCCAAAAAGTGATGTGAGTTTATTTGTACACACACATACACACACACACACATACACACACACAGACATCACCTCAATTCGTCGAGCTGAGTTGATTGGTATATGTGACTTGACCCTCCGAGCCTTCTAACAAAAAGTCGATTTTGGAGTGAACATATAGCCTTTCCAGTACACTTAGTGTACGAGAAAGGCAAAAAGTAGGACATGGGTATTTACTCAGAAACTATTGGATTTAGCATTATGTGGTCTTCTACAATGTTTCTCCATTTTTTAAATACGTTATTTTGATGTAATAAAATTTCACTTAAGGGTGGTATACACTTAGATAAAACAAAATAACTTTTTTATTTTACTTCAAAACTGAAAAATGTCTAAGGAAACATTGTAGATAATGTATTTAGAAAAAACTTTGTCGAAGACCGAAAAAAATTCTATCTCGCAGTTTTACAAAGTTATAGGGTAAAAATGGTGTATATGTCCCTTAAAATCGTTTTTTCGTAATATCTTTTTAGAATGAATTTTCCCAGTTTTTCAATGTCCGGCAAAGTTGTAGATACTGTAAAAATACACATTTTTTTTCTGAAGACAGCAAATGGCTATCTTTTCGTTTAAAAGATTAAGGAATGTTTTTCTAGCTTTTCAATATCAACTTTAGGGGGATAGATCATACAGAATAGAGGCTATTAGCAGCTTATTTCCGCGTTATGTTTTGCATGAACTTACACCCTATTGATACATACGCAAATCATAACGGGATCGAGTGGGATTCACTACACTTTTTCAATTTATGCATCGTAAGATTTAACTCAAACACGAATGGGTGACAAAACGTCGAATGCCAAAACGTCGAATGCCAAAACGTCGAATGCCAAAACGTCGAAAGGAAAAACGTCGAAAGGACAAAAGGTCGAAAAGTGTGTAACGGTTCGCAGTTCAGTGTGGATTTTTTTTTGAGATTTTGTGTGGATCGATTTAATCCTGTTGATAGCCTGAGAGGGATGGCGATACGGTGATCCACCAAGATGGCAGGATGACGAACTAATTAACGGGGACACACTCATTGTGTCTCATTATCTCGGGTCACTGCCTAAGCGTTGAAGGTCAGTGACTCATTTTGCACTCTATGCTGCTTCAGACCCGAGTTGAAACCACCAGCTGTGTAAAGATTATTGTGAGGATACTTGGCATTGTTGTGCTAGTATCATATTCTGGAATACCGGATGAATTGCGGAGAAGGACAGCCGTAACAAAACCAGACGCCCTTGAAGGAATAATGCCGCCGATGATCGTCATCGCCACCCTAAAGGTGCCAGAGATCCGGACGACGATAGCTAGAGGCCGCAATCGTAGGCACCCTGAAGGAAGGAACAACGCATGTATGCAGATGCGTCACAAAGTCCTACGGCAGCACCTTGGCAGGACGCACATAAGGTTTGATGACACATCCAAGCTCAGTTTATGTTTGGCTCGCGTTTAGTTCAATTGCAACACTGATTGCCAGTAGAAAGGGCTCCAAAGAAGTAAGAGAAGAAAAGGCCGGGAAAGTCCACGAATAAATAATGTTACACTCAACGTGACGTGATGTGAGTTTTTATATACGACAGTGCGAATATTCCCTACCCGCGAAGAACTGGTCAAGAAACATGCCCACCCTGAGGTGTTGTTTCAGAGAGCCTCAGGAAGGCTCCCATCTGAACTGGTTGGCAGATACAAGTGAAAGAATGAGTATCCTTAAAAATAATAAAAAACTCACTATTTGCTTAGATTACTCGTTTTCGACGTTTTCGACGTTATGTCCTTTCGACGTTTTATCCCTTTCGACGTTTTGGCATTCGACCTTTTGGCATTCGACGTTTTGGCATTCGACGTTTTGTCTTTCGACGTTTTGTCCCTAAGCCAATATTTGAATAGTCCGTTAAAAATGGAAACGATGGGGAGTGGGGAGTGAGACGTCTGTTTGTCTGTGATTCTAGCTTTGCGAAAGATTAACCGATCTCAAATTTGTACCAATGATGCACATATAATAGCAAAGCAAAGCAAAGATAACCGTACACACCGTAGTTGCTACGGTCAATCACGAAGACCAGAACAATCGAAATTGCATAGAGAACCAATGAATGGTGCTTGGGACTAGCTACACACTCTCAATGTGCACAATTCGAGAGTTCAATATTTTAAAGTCAATAACGGTGCCGGCCACGTCCCTACGGTCTTCGGGAAAGGGACAGGAATGTTAGTTCGACAACCGTTGTTACTAGAAACCGTGGAATCGACAGCATTCTCACAGTTGTCTCGGGAAGGAGTATTTGTTAGTAGGGTAGGGTAAGGTGTGGATCTTGGAGCCACCTTTGGTAGGTGATATGATCCACTAGTTATATGAAAATACGCGACACGGTCTTTATCCCGATTATGATTTATTCTTTCCCGATAGTAAGCGATTCTTCAACATTAGCATAATAAACGTGCACAGCCCTCACTCTGGAAGCACTGATGATGACAAAGACGCATTTTACGCGCAGCTCGAACGCGAGTACGACCGCTGCCCAAACCACGACGTCAAAATCATCATAGGGGATCTAAACGCTCAGGTAGGCCAGGAGGAGGAATTCAGACCGACGATTGGAAAGTTCAGCGCCCACCAGCTGAAGAACGAAAATGGCCTACGCCTTATCGATTTCGCCGCCTCCAAGAACATGGCCATTCGTAGCACCTTTTTCCAGCGCAGCCTCCCGTATCGTTACACCTGGAGATCACCACAATGAACGGAATCGCAAATCGACCACGTTCTGATTGATGGACGACACTTCTCCGATATTATCGAAGTCAGAACCTATCGTGGCGCTAATATCGACTCTGATCACTACCTCTTGATGGTTAAACTGCGCCCAAAACTCTCCGTTATTAATAATGTACACTCCCGTTCAAAAGTTTGGGGTCACCCCCTCAAAAACATGTCATTTTTTCAGGCCCATATCTCCGCCAATTTTCGTCCGATTTCAAAACCCTAGGTTTCATTCAAAAGATAATAAGTCAAAGAAACTTTGAACATGATTTGAAAGAAACTTTTTCAAAAAAATTTGTATGTAAACTTAACCCAAAGTTGCCAAATTTTCTAGAAAATGAATATAAACTTACGGCAGTGTCGCTGGAAGTTGGGTCGACCAAATTTTAAGATGAGAGCGGTAATATGACCCATTTAATATTAGCTTTCAACTGCTTTTTACAGAACTTAGCTAAAAAATCTAGAAAAAAAGTTATTAAGTAAATTAATCCTTGATGTCATCGACCAAAAGTTTGGGATCACCCCTCAATATGCTGTATCGGCCAAAAGTTTGGGGTCACTTTCGTAAAACATGGAAAAGTGATTTGGTGATATCTTCGTCATCTATAGTTCAATTTTAATTATTTTTGGCTCATTTCAAAGATGATGAACTAAATTTACGTTTGATGTCTTTAACTTAACGTATTTAACGATTTTTGTACATAAAAATGTTATGTAAAGTTAGTACATTTTACCACGCTTCAAAAAATGAGTCAACTTTACGTTAAGTTTTAGTATGTAAATTTCAACAAATATGTGTGGTTCAATGTCTATGCAGTAAGTGTCATTCATTTTGTTTCAAATAAGCCAAGAAGAATTAAAATTGAATGAAAGATGACAAAGATATCAACAAATCACTTTTCCATGTTTTACGATAGTGACCCCAAACTTTTGGCCGATACATCATATTGAGGGGTGACCCCAAAAATTTGGTCGATGACATCAAGGATTAATTTACTTAATAACTTTTTTTCTAGATTTTTTAGCTAAGTTCTGTAAAAAGCAGTTGAAAGCTAATAGAAAATGGGTCATATTACCGCTCTCATCTTAAAATTTGGTCGACCCAACTTCCAGCGACACTGCCGTAAGTTTATATTCATTTTTTAGAAAATTTGGCAACTTTGGGTTAAGCTTACATACAAAACTTTTTGAAAAAGTTTCTTTTAAATCATGTTCATAGTTTCTTTGACTTATTATCTTTTGAATGAAACCTAGGGTTTTGAAATCGGACGCAAATTGGCGGAGATATGGGCCTAAAAAAATTACATGTTTTTCAGGGGGTGACCCCAAACTTTTGAACGGGAGTGTACATTACCGGCGGCCGCCCCGGTACGATCTAGAGCGACTGAAGCAACCGGATGTCGCCACCGCATACGCGCAGAATCTCGAGGCAGCGTTGCCGGACGAGGGTGTGCTCGATGTGGCCCCTCTAGAGGACTGCTGGAGTACAGTCAAAGCAGCCATCAACAACGCAGCCCAGAGCACTATCGGGTACGTAGAATGGAGTCGACGAAACGATTGGTTCGACGAGGAGTGCAGAGCGGTTCTGGAGGAGAAGGATGCAGCGCGGGCGGTAATGCTGCAGCATGGAACCCGACAGAATGTGGAGCGATACAGACAGAAGCGGAAGCAACAGACCCGTCTCTTCCGGGAGAAAAAGCGCCGCCTGGAAGAAGCGGAGTGCGAGGAAATGGAACTGCTATGCCGTTCACAAGAAACGCGTAAGTTCTACCAGAAGCTCAACGCATCCCGCAAAGGCTACGTGCCGCAAGCCAAAATCTGCAGGGATAAAGACGGGAGCCTCCTGACGGACAAACGTGAGGTGATCGAAAGGTGGAAGCAGCACTTCGACGAGCACCTGAATGGCGAAGAGAATGTAGGCACGGATGACCAAGGCAGCGGAGGAAATGACTATGTTGGTGCAGCAGAGGACGGGAACGAACCAGCTCCCACGCTAAGGGAAGTTATGGATGCCATCCACCAGCTCAAAAACAACAAAGCGGCTGGTAAGGACGGTATCGCAGCATAACTCATCAAGATGGGCCCGGAAAAGTTGGCCACCTGTCTGCACCAGTTAGTAGTCAAGATCTGGGAAACCGAACAACTACCGGAGGAGTGGAAGGAAGGGATAATCTGTCCCATCCACAAGAAAGGCGACAAGTTAATGTGTGAGAACTTTCGAGCGATTACCATTTTGAATGTCGCCTACAAAGTGCTACCCTCCAGAAATACCGGCAAATCCTCCAGAAATGCCGTGAATACCAGGTCCCAACGCACCACCTGTTCATCGACTTCAAAGCGGCATACGACAGTATTGACCGCACAGAGCTATGGAAAATCATGGACGAGAACAGCTTTCCCGGGAAGCTTACCAGACTGATAAGAGCAACGATGGACGGTGTGCAGAATAGTGTAAGGATTTCGGGTGAACTATCCAGTTCATTCGAATCTCGACGGGGACTACGACAAGCTGATGGACTTTCCTGCCTACTATTCAACATCGCCCTGGAAGGTGTTATGCGACGAGCCGATCTCAACAGCCGGGGTACGATCTTCACGAAATCCGACTGATTTGTCTGTTTTGCGGATGACATGGATATTATTGCTAGAACATTTGGAACGGTGGCAGAATTGTACACCCGCCTGAAACGCGAATCAGCAAAGGTCGGACTGGTGGTGAATGCCTCAAAAACAAAGTACATGCTGGTAGGTGGGACTGAGCGAGACAGGACAAGCCTTGGCAGCAATGTTACGATAAACGGGGATACTTTCGAGGTGGTAGAAGAATTCGTCTACCTCGGTTCCTTGCTAATGGCTGACAATAACGTGAGCCGTGAAATACGAAGGCGCATCATCAGTGGAAGTCGTGCCTACTATGGGCTCCAGAAGAAACTGCGGTCAAAAAAGAATCACCCCCGCACCAATTGTATCATGTACAAGACGTTAATAAGGCGGGTGGTTCTCTACGGACACGAGACATGGACGATGCTCGAGGAGGACCTGCAAGCGCTCGGAGTTTTCGAGCGACGGGTGCTAAGGACGATCTTCGGCGGCGTGCAGGAGAACGGTGTGTGGCGGAGAAGGATGAACCACGAGTCCGCTGCACTCTACGGCGAACCCAACATCCAGAAGGTGGCCAAAGCCGGAAGGATACGATGGGCAGGGCATGTTGCAAGAATGCCGGACAACAACCCTGCAAAGATGGTGTTTGCTAACCATCCGGTTGGTACAAGAAGGCGTGGAGTGCAGAGAGCACGATGGGCGGACCAGGTGGAGCATGATCTGGCGAGTGTTGGGCGTGACCGACGTTGGAGAGCTGCAGCTACAAATCGAGTATTATGGCGGCAAATTGTTGATTCAGTATTATCATGAATTTGATGTTAACTAAATAAATGAATGAAGGGTAATGCACATATGTCAACGATCGTTCAATATTAAACGCGTCACCGCATTGATCGTTTACTTACCGGTGAAACCCGACGTTCCCACGAAAGTTATCGCGTGCATCTGATTCCGCATTCAATATTCGCGTCCCCATCTCCTCACCGAGAAAACCGACTGCCTCACGGAAATAGCCGCGCGTTTATCACGGTATTGAACTCAGAGTATACGGATAATAAACTATCAAGCTTAGATAGCTTTTTTGAATTATGTATTTTACTAAGAGTAGTCGCATGTGTTACCTGTGATCGACAGCCGTTGAGGGAATTAAGCCAATTATTTTAAATTTGCTCAATGATTTTTGAGAGCTGCAATTACTTTATTCTAACATTTTTATTGCTTCCACATTAAGTCAGCACAAGAGCTGCAAGATTAATTTGCAGATATTACCAGACTGCAGGAGTCCTCATGACAACGCATTGGTGAAATTACCCCAACTTCTCGGATGTAAAGAAAAAAAATCGGATCGTCCGAAAGGAACACGAGCGTGATGCTTTTGTGTTTCAGTGGATCACGGCAAATATTGTCTATTCGGTTGGAATCAAGACAGACATTCAATCAAAAATTGCTATTTTTTGGTCCACAAGTGTCGCAACTGTTTCGCATCTAGGGCGCTGTGTTGCTGACAGCAACGGAAAGGATGCGCATTACTTTTTACATGATTCAAAAACGTCGCGAGTTGGGTCGCGTCGCGACTTGGTTGTGCGACGTCCGGTTTGGTGGCGGCCCGACAATATTTCTCTAATGATATCATATTTCGTTAAACTTTGTTATCAATATCATTCGTTGTAATGAATCCTATCTAGTATAATCATAATTGGTCCAATTATGTTCCTCTTCGGGCAGAAAAATGACAATGAATCAAACGTGAGCAAACTTTGACTTGGGTCACGAACCAGCTGTGTTTACGCACATTTCACATTATATTTTGCTCCGTTCTCGATTGGACGAAACGAGTGCCGTTCGCTGTTTGTTGGATCGCGAATGTTTGTGCAAAGATTTTGCTCTGTTTTTGGTTCATTTCCGTAAAAAGCATGATGCTTTCCACCGCTGCTGATATGTGATCGACTCAGGGAACCTTGATGGATTTCTTGATTTGCTTGATGGTTGTTTCAATCTCAGAGTTAACGCAATTGATCCGCCGTACTATATGCGGTTAATGCTGAGATGTTGATGACTGGTCGGGTGTTGAAACTTGAATAAGTTGATAGAAGTGCTCAAACCATTATTGTTTTAGCTGGTCAGCTGGTCATTTGGTCCACTCAGATCCCGTGCGTAAGATAAAGTAGAGGAGGCGGATATCGATATAGCGGCTTTCTGCCCTTCGTGAGCTAGGGAGTTCACCCACTGTTGCTTGTCTCATCTGCAACAGCCTTCTGATCCCTTTCCGAAAGCCTAAAACCGTTGACGGAACTCGTATTCGGTTGCTTTGTTTTTTGATCTTCGCGATGTCGCCTTTTTGAACTTTATCCACTAAGGCATTCAATTCACGGTATACATTCTCATTGTCCTGTAGTTTGGCAACTGGGTTGTACTGATCGGGATTGATCACCGTGGAGCTTTCCATTATTGTGAGGTCCCGGACCCGTATTCGAAATTTGCAAGAAATGATTCTTTCACTATTTGACTCCCACTAAGTAGGAAACCATCTCCTTTGTGTCGGGGAGCATTGTTGTCTGGAATACAGGAATACAACAATACCTGTCCCGGGAGCGGATCTGGTGTGATGGTTAAAACACGTGACTATCACGTCGAGAACCTAGGATCGAATCTCATTCCCGACAAATTCGCAAACTGTGAGTTCTTCCTTCGAAAGGGAAGTGAAGCGTGGGTCCCTAGCCCAGAGCTAAAAATCTCGATAGTACAGAACAGTGTTGAAAATTTCATTTCGTCATATCTAAATTCAATCACCTACAGCTCATTTTAGAAGCTGAACCTGAGAATATGGTATATGAAAAACTTGTGCGGCTAGACCAGTTCTGCAAGAAAGTCACGGAAAACCCGCTATTTTTCGAATATTTAAGGTAAATGTCACGAACTACCTTTGAAAAATGCCTAATGATATTTACCGTGAATATCATTGGCATTTATCGAAGTTCTTCTTATACCATATTTTCAGGTTCAGCTTCTAAAATGAGGTTTCAAGATATGACGAAATGAAATTTTCAGCTCTGGTACAGAAATTCATGCGCCACGTCATGATCCCATTTTTATTCGTTGTTTCCTCTGTTGGTTACTTGAACGTTGTGTTGAGATTCGAGGACAGTAGGTTGTTGGCCTAATCTTCTATCCACCGTGGTGGGGCTGACAACTTAGGTATAGCTTCTGGTGCTGGAGCATTTCATATTTATTTACCGTCAAGGCGCCATTCACGGTGTGCCTTCGAATATTTTTTCATTATTTCCATATTACGATTGAATGATATGACAATTTCCCTTCAATTTCACCAATACAACACTAATGTATTGTTACCATGTCAAAACGCTCATTAGAAACATTTAAAAGTATCATTTTGACACTAAAGTGTGTTTACATGAAGCGAGTTTCTGCTTGTTCACTGCATTCATAGTGAAAAAACGAAAACTGCGCTAAGGTGATTTAAGCGATAAACTAAATGTAGTAACGTCTTTATTCCACCAAGAAGCAATTAAATTCACATATCAGGTATGTATTTTGCATTACCGAAGTACAGTATGCGGCAGGAAAAAATGCGAAAGTGTTTTTCAACTTCAAACCTCATTTTCGTCCATTTGACATTAAACAATCTATGTTTCAACGTTCCATGATCTATAATAAGCTAGTTTTCTGAAAAGTTAATTAAAAAATTTCCCATTTTGGTCACTAACCTTTACAGGGCGGCGCCTGAAGATGAAGACAACCAGAATTTTCAAACCGCAGAAAATCGCACAGGTCGCTAAATTTCGCATCTGATAAAACAAAAATTTTGATTTTCTCTACAATATCATCAAATATATGTACTTATTTCATCTGCTATGTGAAACTACATGGCTCTGGATCAGTGTGGTCTGGTTGTTCATCGAATTTGAGCTAATTTTGTTACTGTTATAGTCATTTTGTTTAATGACCATTGGGCGCGCAGTTTATTGATATCCGCTAATTAGGCCTACATTATCACATGTTAAACATCAAATGTGTTCATTTTATTTTTCAGTGCTAGAATATAGACATTGACTGATACACTGTCATGAAAAAATAGTCATATATATCCCATATTTAGCGTGTAATAGTGCCTTGAACTTTTCGCATTTTTTCCTGCCGCACCCTGTAAGTTTGACAAGAAAGTACGATTACTCGTACTTTTTAATTGAAACAAAAAGGCACGGTAAATGGGTACCCTAAAAATCAATGGTCTCCATTCACCGTGCCCCATATTGTCCCATATATCTAGAAAAAATCGAAAATTTGAACATTCGTTTTTCTAATAAAATCTTGCAAGTTATAACTTGAATTGAATTTAAACGAAGAAAATTCCCTAGGCTGGGTTGTTTTGATCATTTTTAAACAAAGTAGAATAAAATTTCTCATACACGGTGAATGGTGACCTACCACGGAATTAGGCGACCCTACTACCCTTTACTAATTGTACTATATCACCAAATTTTGTGAAAAAATTTCTACTTCTGTGGATATTGCTTTAATTTTAACCTGTAATGAAGGCAATTAAAAGCGGCACCAACAATGTTAATAAGACTGGTGTCAAATGACATCCCTTACTTCCCCCGAATCTTCTTTGATCCACGGTGAATGGTGCCTTGACGGTATTTATTTATTTATTTACACCGTCTTCGATAATAAAAAAACCGCACAGACTGCACTTAATCTAATGTATCTTAGATACTAAACTACTCGACTAATCCGGTTTTTAAAAACAGCTTTCGTGATGTTGAAATCGTACACGTTTGAAACATCATTAAATGCTCGAATGCATGAGTCTAGTGGGTTGTTGTAGCCGTAGTTTGAGCGATGATACGGAACAGATAGTAAGCTGGAAAACCGCAAACTTCGGGGGGAACGTTGAATGATATCTGTTGCAGGAGTGCAGGGCAGTCGATTGTTCCTTGAATAACGTCGAAAATAAACAAGCGATGCAGCTTATTACGTCTTGTGGACAGCGGTTCTAGGCCTTTTAGTTTACACCGTTGAGAATAAGCGGGAAGATTGATTGGGTCGTTCCAGGGCAGCCGCCTTAAGGCGCAAATCGCACAAACTTTTTTTGTACACGTTCGATTGAAAGTATGTGCGTTGTATAGTACGGGATCCAAATAGGAGCAGCGTACTCCAGGATACTGCGTACTAATGAGCAATAGAGCGACTTCAGGGCAAATATATCAGTAAAGTCTGAGGCCAGGGATTGGCGGCATGCACCGTGCGGTGCGAAAAAAGGGTGTGCTTCACACAATCGCAAGTGCTCGTCTCCCGTTTTGCCGAGAGACAAGAGACGTATGAGTGAGAGCTTTCGTAATTGTGCGAGAGACAATCGCAGCACTAGCTCTACGGCGCAGGGAGTAATGCACGGTGCTTGGGACTGCGCTTGTCTCCAAACAGAAAAAATCAATTATTGTGGTTTTACCGGCTACTTGTATTCTACCGGTCGCTTCAGTATGGCCTCCAAAGTAGCCGTTTTATAAAAAGAGTAACTTAAAAATGATTTTAAATATTTTTATTGTATGCGCTATTCCTCGTTGCAACTAGCTACTCAGCGACATTCATTTTTTGACAATCAAGTTGATTTTTATATGAAAACGGCTACTTTGTAACGGCTACTCAAGTAACCGGTAGAATACAAGTAGCCGGTAAATCCACAATAATAAATTAATTGAAGAGTTTGTGTTTTCGGCAAAGTTGTTAAGCTTGTCAAGGGTTGACAAGTGATGGGTCGTTTGATTCGAAATTATTGCAATCATGCGTAGTATCAAGCCAAGAGCAAAGTACGGAGACAAGCACCGAGAGAGTGCAGCGTGAGAGACAGAAGAGCTCCAGCGCGCGGCAAAGCAAGCGAGCAACACACAACCGATTGCGCGTACTCGTCTCCTTCTAGTTTGTTGTGCTGTCTCGTAGCAGAGTGTGCAGCACGCAAAGAGTTTTGAGTCGCACCCTATCCCTGTCTGAGGCATGGCGATGTATGAACCCCAGAACTGAGAAAGCTTTGGCAGTAGTTATCCCCACATGCTCATTAAACGTGAGCTTGGCATCGATGGTTACTCCCAGGTCACAAATTGACGTAACACGTTGTAGTGGTTGCGCCTCTAGGGTATACTGGTGATGCATTGGATTCTTTGAACGGGAAAAGGAGAGAACTTTGCATTTCTGGCTGTTGACGAACATTCCATTGTCGTTACACCACACTAACAAGGAGTTAATATCCTCTTGTAGAGCGGTACAATCATTTGGAGTCTCTATAATGCGAAAGAATTTCAGGTCATCGGCGAAAGACAGCTTGAACGATGAGAGGACCATGTTCAGGTCGTTTACAAAAATATTGAATAATAGAGGACCAAGAACGCTGCCTTGGGGCACTCCAGACGTGACGCAGAATGTTCTAGAGCATGCTGAATTGACCGTAACGTATGAAGAGCGACCGGATAAGTACGAGGAAATCCACTTTGTTATCCAAACCGGAAAGCCAATATGTTTGAGCTTGTCGACTACTAGGCTGTGGGGTACGGTGTCGAATGCCTTGGCAAAATAAACGTATACTGCGTCGACTTGCCTTCTCCTTTCCACTTCCGGTGATAGCGTAGAAATATAGCACATCAAATTACTAGTTGTTGAGCGATGTCTCATGAAACCGTGTTGCGAGTCCGAAATAATAGGTGCTGCGATATTGTGCATCAGTTTCTCGAATACTTTACTCAAGCAACATAGTATGGAAACACCACGATAATTAATTACACGGTTGATGTTGCCGGACTTATGAATTGGTACGATGGAAGCAGTTTTCCACGCTACTGGGAATGTACCTTCACGTAGGGAACTATTGAAGAGAATGGCTATAGGTGCTGCTTATTCTGCGGAACAGTTCTCCAGGAACAGAGGAGGAATACCATCCGTGCCGGCTCCTTTCTTGGAGTCGAGTTCGTCGATGGCCAGCATTACTTCGTTTGGTGAAAACTGAATGGTAGGTAGGTTGATGTCATACGAAGGAATGTGAACGAAGCAGTTCTCATGGAGCACTGGTGACACCTTGTTGAACACACTTTCAAAAAACTGAGAGAAGAGATCTGCCGCTTCTGAATTGGAACTGGCTTGGGTACCGTTGTAATTCACATTGCAAGGAATACGAGCAGATGATTTTTGTTTCCTTACGAAGTTCCAGAATCTTGATGGGTTCTGTTTTAAACTGGACTGGATCTCGGATATGTAGGATTCGTACGTGGACCACAGAACAGATTTGTACGTTGCCTCTGCCTCACGTAGAATAGCCTTTTCGTTTTCTGATTTCGTGAGAAAGAAACGACGTCGCGCTTTCCTAAGGGAGTTACGAAGGTTTCGCAGCTCGGACGTCCACCACAGTTTGCTAAACGTTGAGGAGAACGATCGTTTCATACGAGGCACGTAAGTGTTGTAAACATCAGAGAGTTTGTCGTATAATGAGGAGAGTGCATCGTCGACGGTATCGAACCGCAAGAGGCTGTCCCAATCAATATCGGCAAGCGCTGCCTTTAACAGGGTGTAGTCACACGATTTGAAATCGAAGGTTGATTGGTCGGAGAAGTTCGCGTGGGAATCTAGCTTATCAACGCTTAGATCAATGAGTAGGACGAACGGTATATGATGACTGTCCATAGGCAATACTGCTGCAGGTGGAACAATAATGTCTACTTGCTCCGGAAGACTAACAAACGCGAGATCCAGCAGTGCTCCATTTGCGTTTACGAAACTGTTGATTTGTCGAAGGCCGGAAGCAAACACGGATTCAACGAGACATCTTTCGCGGTCGGATGTCATGTTTGTAGGAATATAGCCATTTATCTCGTCGTCGATTTGCCAACGTAGTTTGCTAAGATTGAAGTCACCTAGAGACAGGATGATGTCGTCCTCTGAAGCTTCACTGATGATGTGCTGCACTGCATGGGCGTGGGCAGCATAGAGATCGATGTTAGAGCCAGGAGGAAGGTAGATTGATATTATGTAAAGCGAACGAGAATCCGACTTCACACATACTGCGGTTTGCTCGAGGCTTTCGCAATTCACCAATGCAACAGCCTCACAACGTAAGCAATTTTTCACAGCAATCAATACGCCACCACCCCGAATATGCTGGCTGGTTAATGCACTTCGATCACAACGAAACACCGTGTACTCAGACGATATATCAGCACTGTTTATATCCTCTCTTAGCTATGTCTCCGTGAAGACTACCACGTCATAATCACTGCTGGCTAACGTCAAACGTAACAGTATTGACCAAATTCGTCGAAGATCGGGGAGAGGTTGAACTGGATCCAGATGGAAGTATGCTGTCGGATGCGATGGACATTAACGGAAGGAGTCTATTCGTATTGCACGGCGCTGGATGCCAGTAAAGACGTGATTGAGACGCATCTCATTGGTGAATAGGCGCTCAGGACGTGTCTCCTGAGTTTTTCTGACATCAGAAGCGCAACATTGGCCCCGCACTGGAGTAAAGGTAAGATGTATCCATCAAGCTAAGTTTCATCGTTGAATTTGTAATACTTATAAATCAGAACATCATCCAGTTGAGTTCTGAATGAGCCAATATCTTTCAATAGAACCGATAAAAGTGGGCTAGTTGGTGTATAATCAATAGTCATCTACTCATAATTAAACCAAACCCCAGCTGACATAAATCGTTTTGCCCTCATTGAACTACATAGATACGCTAGGTATCTACTCATCTTCGCCAGACCCCTGAACAGCTGGCACACTCTATATCTATTCAATCAGATTGACGTTCATGGAGTATCGCACGCAGCAACAGCAGCAGAACTACCACAACACAACGGGACAATCCGTAAAAGCGAACCCTAAACCCACTTGGGGGTTCTATGTCAGACTGGCTCAGCTCGCACTCGATATTTATATGTAGGATCTAAGTGAGAAGCTAGTCTAGCACTGATTCGCTTCTATAGCACTACTACTGACTGCTGCAGCACTCGTCACCACATCGAAACACATGTGATCCACTCACTCACTCACCATCATCAGCATCGTCATCGGGGCATCATTTCGGTCCTCTTTTCGTCCCATCATCCAAACGATGCAGCTGCTGGCTGGCCGGTCGCTTTGGGTATCGGTTAGATCAACATTCATTTTTAAAAATATGCCACCGACAGCCCTTGTTTTTGCGATCCAGTCCTCCTCATCGAGGCGGGTTGGGTTGGCGTCATGGCGAAAACTGTCGCGTGTCGATGTGCAGAGGAAAGTGGGAGAGACGATGGTAAAATATGTGCTTAAACGAATGTTTCGATTTATGTTGTGAAAATTATTGTATGGATAAGTGACAACTTTTGCAAGCAAAATACATGTTCATTTGAAACGAAACTGTTGAAAGAAATACCAAATGTCTCTGAACGCAATATTTTGAATAAATAAAATTCCAAATAACGCATTTCACACTGATTTCCCCCCATTCCACAGCAGCGCATATGGTTTCAGTCTGGTATGTGGCTCTTCTAACTATACATCCCCACCGTAGATTGCCAAGTTGGGGTTAATCTGGTGCTACTGCTGTGGCAAATGCCATCAAATCATAACCGATAGTTACCCTCTCGAGAGATGGAGGGACATGGAGCAGACACTTTTTTCCTCGTCCTTTCCGCGTTGCCAGCTGCGCGAGGTCGTCGATGCATTGCGATTGGCGATCGTGGGCTGCGGCAAGGCCGAGGACACATAGAGAGTGGTGCGTTGCGGTCAAGCTGACAGAAGGATGATTTTGCAGTTGGCATTTTTCAATTAACGATCCAACAGGACGCTCAATAGCCGCCTGAATATTAGAGGCCGCTGCCCCAAATGGTGATCCCTATGGGGACAAGTAAACGGGGACAAAGCTTTGGTAAAAGTTTTTTTTGCGCTGGAATTTGTCACATTCAGATGTTGGCGATTGATTTTCGATTAGGCAGTTTATGTTGAATGCTGGAAACGAATGTAGAGCAGCCATTCTCTTCAATCAAAAGTAATCCGTACAAACGACATAAAACTTCAAAATATTTTTAATTTTTAAATTAACCCGAATAACGGAGAATTCTTTAGCAACTCCTAGCATGTTTCCAGAAATTGCCAGAAGTATTTCTCGACGAATTTCTAGAACAATTTCTTTTGGATTTCTTTTTGCAATTCCGTCTGGAACTCCTCCAGAAATTTCATCTAGAATTCTTCCAGAGGCGCTGTTTGAAATTCTCATCGAGTTTCTCTGCGATTTTCTCTAGGAATTCGTTAATGAGTTCCGCCAGGAGTTCATCCAGGAGTTCCTCCAGGAGTTTCTCCAGGAATTCCTCTAGGAGTTCCTCTAGGAGTTACTCCAGAGTTTTTTTTTTTTTTTATTCCTGTTCGGGTTTGTCACTGCGACCAGTTTTTAGATCTATTGTGACATTACCCGTATCCTTAGTGTAGTGCATGTCGCATTACTCAATTGCCATTGAGGGGCAATAAAGTATCGATTTTGATACAGTTTTTGTTTTGTTTTCTTAGAAAACAAAACAAGAGTACTGATATTGGCCATGCATCGGAAATCTAGCATCACCCTTGTTTTACTGCTAAATTCTCCCCAGTAGGAAGTTTAGGACCCGGGTTTTAACATTAGCAGCAATATCATTCCAATAATGGAACATGTGTTCAGTAATAAGGATGCTAGTATGTTCCTTGCGTACTAGCACTTTCCAGTCTTCGAAGAGTTAGTACATATATGGATCCCTAACCCAATTTGATTTCCTTTGCATTAAGTTTAGCCTCAGATGGTGAGGTTTTTAACTATATGCAAAGTAAAGTTGGTAAACTCAGTTTTATTCAAAAACTGGAAGTCACCAAAACACCAGTAGTAAGGACTAAATACTATAATTCCTTGAATTACCAGAACACATTCCAAAATTGAAAAATAGGACGACACTAGATTTCGGTTTGGTAGATCTATCACCGTAAAGCAACCAAAAAGGTGATCTACCCACGCTACGGGCTCCGTTAAAGATCGAGCATCTTTTAAACCCCCTCAACCATTCATCCCTCAGCACGGGTCGCCTGACACCTTGGATTGGGGTTACCTGTTTGGTGGACTTTTACCCCCGGAACAGGTGGTCCGTAGTGCTATTCTAAGCCGGCAGCTACACGGGCATTCCTCCAGAGTTCCTCCAGGAGTTCTTCCAGGAGTTCCTCCAGAAGTTCCTCCAGGAGTTCATCCAGGAGTTCCTCCAGGAGTTCTTCCAGGAGTCCCTCCAGGAGTTTTTCCAGAAGTTCCTCTAGGAGTTCATGCAGGATTCCCTCCAAAGGTTTCTCCAGGAGTTCCTCCAGGAGTTCCTCCAGGAGTTCCTCCAGGAGTTCCTCCAGGAGTTCTTCCAGGAGTTCCTCCAGGAGTTCTTCCAGGAGTTCCTCCAGGAGTTCTTCCAGGAGTTCCTCCAGGAGTTCTTCCAGGAGTTCCTCCAGGAGTTCCTCCAGGAGTTCCTCCAGGAGTTCCTCCAGGAGTTCCTCCAGGAGTTCCTCCAGGAGTTCCTCCAGGAGTTCCTCCAGGAGTTCCTCCAGGAGTTCCTCCAGGAGTTCCTCCAGGAGTTCCTCCAGGAGTACCTCCAGGAGTTCCTCCAGGAGTTCCTCCAGGAGTTCCTCCAGGAGTTCCTCCAGGAGTTCCTCCAGGAGTTCCTCCAGGAGTTCCTCCAGGAGTTCCTCCAGGAGTTCCTCCAGGAGTTCCTCCAGGAGTTCCTCCAGGAGTTCCTCCAGGAGTTCCTCCAGGAGTTCCTCCAGGAGTTCCTCCAGGAGTTCCTCCAGGAGTTCCTCCAGGAGTTCCTCCAGGAGTTCCTCCAGGAGTTCCTCCAGGAGTTCCTCCAGGAGTTCCTCCAGGAGTTCCTCCAGGAGTTCCTCCAGGAGTTCCTCCAGGAGTTCCTCCAGGAGTTGGTCTAGGAGTTGTTTCAGGAGTTCTTCCCGGAGCTGCTCTAGGAGTTCCTCCAGGAGTTCCATCAGGAGTTCCAATAGGAGTTCCTCCGGGAGTTCCTTCTTGAGTTCATCCGGAAGTTCTTTCAGGACTCCCTTGAAGAGTTCCTTCAGGAATTCCTCCAGGACTTCCTCCAGGACTTCCTCCGAGTTCCGCCAAGAGTTGGTCCAGGAGTTCCTCCAGGAGTTCCACCAGGAGTTTCTCCAGGATTCTTTCAGGATTTCCTCAAGGAGTTAATTAAGGTGTTGCTCTCGGAGTTACTGCAGGAGTTACTCCTGGAGTTGCTCTAGAACTTCCTGCAGGAGATGCTCGTGGAATTTCTACAGGAAGTAATCCAGAAGTTCTTGCAGAAGTTCGTCAAGGAGTTCTCCAAGAATTGCTCAGCAGTTCCTCCAGAAGTTGTACCAGCAGTTTCTTCAGGTGTTCCTCCAGGAGCTGCTCTAGTAGTTCCTCCAAGAGTTCCTCCAGGAGTTCCCCCAGAAGTTTCTCGAGGAGTTCCTCCAGCAATTCCTCCAGCAGTTGCTCTAGGAGTTGCTCTAGGAGTTGCTCTAGGAGTTGCTTCTGGAGTGGTTCCAGAAGTTGCTTCAGCAGTGGCTCAAGCAGTTCCTTCAACAGTTGCTCCAGGAGTTCCTCCTGGAGTTTCTTCGGGAGTTTCATCAGGAGTTTCTTTAGGAGTTGTTTCAGAAGTTGCTCCAAGACTTTCTCCCAGAGCTCATCCTTGAGCACCAAAGTAATGTAGCATGGCTGAAATCCTTTTGTTATGCACGCAATAAAACTTCAGAAGGTTATTTGAAGTTGTTACAGCCTAATTTGAAACCAATCGAACATCAATGACAATTAAGTTACAAGCAACAGTTGTGAATGCTGACGCTGGACGGACAGGATTTCTACAAAGTAGGTCAATCGTACTTTTTCTAGTCTTGATAACATATTCCTACCTGCTTCGATTGAAAATTATTCCTTAATTTTCAATGCGGCATGTTGTAAGTGATCAAGAAATACCACCAATAAAGCATTTCATGTTTCATCATTAGCTACATTTCTTTCTTTCCGGTTTCCCAACAAGCCTCCTCCCCAATCATTTATTGACGTCGAAGACTAATAAATTTCGCTTCATTGCTGCCTCAAGGGACAACACACAATAATGACGTCACGTCACATTTCACATCGCAATCCCACGGGGGAATTCTTTCGTTCCACTCCCCTGCTCGAACACTGAACGCGGTACAAGTACGAGCAGAGCAATATTCAAATACCGCGAGCAGCATACGCAGTGCCATTGCCATCGCCATCGATATTTTAAGGCGGACGTGGATCCATCAGAGAAATCTCTTATGCTGCATCGAATTCCCATGGGGGCAGTCCGTGGTGAGGGGGCGAGAAGCTCGACCTTAACAATATTGTCATACTTCATTGATTGTAACACGCCGGAGTAATAAAAAATAGAGAAGAAAGACGAGGGTGGCGCCACGAATCGTGTTTTTTATTATGTTGCCTATGATAACAATACGAGACAGCTTGTCTACAAATGATGACTTTTCCAATTGAGTGAGGGATTCTGGGGTGAAAAGGGCCAGTTAGAGAAGATTCTCAGTGTGCTATTTGTTCAACGTCATACTTACATCTGAAAATCTAGGACTTTTGGTTTCTACTATACCCTAGACTATAAGGCGATACAGAAAAAACTGTATTGATACAGATTTTTGATAAAATAATTAGGCATCTCTGCTTATTATAGATATCTTGAGAACAGTAGGAAATGTTTGGATTTCAAAACCAAAATTTTTTTACATTGATGTAAAAAACATTGCATTTTTTACAGAAACATCCGAAAAGTTTCAATTCATGATAACTTTTTTTTCGACGTTCAAAAAATACCTATGTGTGGAGCGGACCTGGTGTGATGGTTAGAACACTTGACCATCACGCCGAGGACCTGGGATAGAATCCCACTCCCGACAAACTCGCAAAATGTGAGTTCTTCCTTCGGAAGGGAAGTAAAGCGTGGGTCCCGAGATGAACTAGCCCAGGGCTAAAAATCTCGTTAATACAGATTGTTTTTGCACGCGCGGGAAACGGATCGTTTCGGACACCGTAGAAACCGTAAAACCGAGAATTATTCCACTTCAACACTAAACTTTATGTCAATTTCTTGATTTTGCTTTGGCTGACCAAGCCATGTGGGAAATTACACTGTTGAAAATGCTTTGACATCCATGTGCACAACAGAACATGTGCTCGATGAACAAATTGAGATTTGAAATTATGAAAAGAAATTCACGTACTCCGGTGAGACTCGAACTCACGACTCCCAATTCGCTAGACGGGCGCTTCTATTCCTTCAAGCTACGGAGTCACTCGACTATCTCCGTCGCCAGCAGGCCTAGAACTGAACTCGATTCCACAATCGCACATGGTTATCTTCTTTTCACAATCCAAACCCCCTTCGGATGGGATTAGATGAACATCTAACACATTGTCTGTTGTGCACATGTATGTCAAAGCGGGAGAGGAAGTTATTTTTAATTGTCGAGAGCTTCGGGCACTGCCTTCCAATCACTTATTGGTATGGCAATTAGTGTGCAGTCGGACTCTCGACGGGTCGGTCCTCGGCCGACCGAATACGGTAAGGGTGACCGTAGCACCTTACAAATGTCAATTTCTTGATTTTGCTTTGGCTGACCAAGCCATGTGGGAAATTACACTGTTGAAAATGCTTTGACATCCATGTGCACAACAGAACATGTGCTCGATGAACAAATTGAGATTTGAAATTATGAAAAGAAATCCACGTACTCCGGTGAGACTCGAACTCACGACTCCCAATTCGCTAGACGGGCGCTTCTATTCCTTCAAGCTACGGAGTCACTCGACTATCTCCGTCGCCAGCAGGCCTAGAACTGAACTCGATTCCACAATCGCACATGGTTATCTTCTTTTCACAATCCAAACCCCCTTCGGATGGGATTAGATGAACATCTAACACATTGTCTGTTGTGCACATGTATGTCAAAGCGGGAGAGGAAGTTATTTTTAATTGTCGAGAGCTTCGGGCACTGCCTTCCAATCACTTATTGGTATGGCAATTAGTGTGCAGTCGCAGTGTGTTCATCTAATTCCATCCGAAGGGGGTTTGGATTGTGAAAAGAAGATAACCATGTGCGATTGTGGAATCGAGTTCAGTTCTAGGCCTGCTGGCGACGGAGATAGTCGAGTGACTCCGTAGCTTGAAGGAATAGAAGCGCCCGTCTAGCGAATTGGGAGTCGTGAGTTCGAGTCTCACCGGAGTACGTGGATTTCTTTTCATAATTTCAAATCTCAATTTGTTCATCGAGCACATGTTCTGTTGTGCACATGGATGTCAAAGCATTTTCAACACTAAACTTTATTCCGAGACTTATTCGCTACACAAAACGACTGCGATTGTAGTAATAAGAATTTATTTCGCGGACTGTAATAGACGAGGAGTGTATTTCCCGGCGGTCTGATTATAACTAACTTGTATTTGCCTATATACAGTATCATCTGCCTGATGAGACACTCTGATTCTCCTAACCACATCTCTTATCAAGCTCATAGCGAAATAGGTGTACAAAACTCATACGGTAGATAAGGAACACTACAGTTTGTGGATCACGTTTGATCTTCGCTTCGCTCACCAATGCTATCTTCATTAACCCTCGCTTGACCATGCCGGCCGCCTTGAAATCTTAGAGATTTCAAAAACTACCTACTCCTGCTCTGATTACTGCATATTATATACTATATTGGTTTGTTTTGTATACGAATTCAATTGTTTCTTCTCTGATCACTGCCAGTCGCCGTGTTGACCGTGTTATATACTTCTGCTGCTGCTGCTGCTGCTGTCGGGCGTATTGTTCTGTTGCTGCTTCGGCGATTGGAAATGGATTGACCTTGACCCTTATTCGTTGGTAAACATTGGACTGCTGCCGTTGATGCTGTTCGACGTGGATGGGAACTGGACTTCATGATGGACTTGGGATGGATTTGCTCTGGGCCTGGATGCTGGATCTTTCTCGCTGCTGTGCTTCATCTGGCTTAACTGGGATCTTCTTCGTTCCAGGGCTGTGGACTTCACGACTGCGGGCTTCGACTCGATGCAGATACGATTACAGTTGGACTTCTGGCTGGTTTTCATACTCGGTTGCTCTCCTTGGTGGTGGTTCGTCTTCGTTGATGAATAGACGAGGCCCCTGTGGCCGCCGTCGATGGTGCTATAAATCAAATGAACGGGTGCTTTTTCAAACTGAATTACTGTACAAAACAAGGACTTGCCTGGAACGGAGGCCAGTTGGCCTCCGCGGCGCCACCAGGCGCTGATGATACCCCTACACGTCACGATGGTGATTGTCGATACTTGCTGGCGAGTTACTCATGTGCTGACGGAACATCAAAGTGCCGAGACCGCTGTTCGAGTTGGCCATACTCGTTGACGATCTCTTCGTTGGTTCCTGGAGGATGAATAGCGCTCTTCTACCTCCGCTGCGGGCTCGCGTACTTGTACCTCAAATAGCCAAGCGTGGAATAGTGTTTAGCAGGGTTTCTGATAGTGCAGTCTAGGACTGCCACGGTAACTGACTTCACGGACAAATTCTGACAATGCTGAACCTGGTTCAGACCGACTGCTACATGCACCGTTCATGCAAAACCACCACCAGAACAAAACAGATTACCTCGATAATTGGAGAGACCGGATCGAATAGTGACTGACTTCCATCGTTTCTTGGACTGGAAACGAGGACGGAATGTGGCTACGAATGAAAAATGAGCCGATTAACTTTTTGAAATTCAATAAAATACTTAACTTAACTGGTCTGTGGAGGTCTTTCGACCTCCGCCGGTGGAGGAGTCCTAGTTCTCCCCTGCTGACGATTGGAAATTGTCGCTGATTGGAAGGATGCAGACCTTCGATATTGCTCGTTTGAAGCTGCCATCCTTCGTTCGGACAGTCACTACCCGAATGTTTCCGTCTGCTCCGGTGTGTACCTCTGTTATCCGACCCAGAAGCCAACTCAACGGTGGTTGATTCTCGTCTTTCAGCACCACCATCGTTCCGACCTTCACGTTGTCTCGCTTCTTGGTCCATTTTGTGCGGTTATGCAGGTTCGACAAATATTGAGTGGACCATTTCCTCCATAAAAGTTGCACAAAATGCTGCACGGTTTGCCATGCAGACAGTCGGTTTTCCGGTAAGCCATCAAGGTTTGGCTCCGGAATTGCTGCCAACGGACGTTGGATGAGGAAATGACCCGGTGTTAGAGCCTCGTAGTCACTGGGGTCATTGCTAACCGGAGTAAGCGGGCGAGAGTTTAGAACTGCCTCAATTTGCGTGAGCAGAGTCTGGAACTCGTCGTACTGCAGGATTCTTGCCCCGATGGTTCGTTTCAACAGTGTTTTGATGGACTTCACTGCGCTCTCCCACAATCCTCCGAAGTTTGGGGAGCGGGCGGGGATGAAACGAAACTCTATGTTGTCGTTCGCTGATTCTCGGACCACGGAGCTCTGGAACTGCTGGTCGATGAAAAGCTTCCGCAGCTCAGCCAACTCTCGCTTGGCCCCGATGAAATTTCTGCCGTTGTCACACATGATGAGAGTAGGTCTTCCGCGTCGGGACGTGAACCGTTTGAGGGAAGCTAGGAATGCCTGCGACGTTTGATCAGCTACCAGTTCCAGGTGAACTGCCTTTGTTACTAGGCAGACGAAGACGACGACAAAGCACTTCACGGGACGGGCAGAACGCTGAGGGTATTTAACTTGGAACGGTCCACACAGATCGATGCCAACGCGTTGGAAGGGACTACAAGGTGTAACCCTCTCTGACGGAAGATCAGCCATCAGTTGCTCGTGGACCTTTGGCTTGACACGGAAGCAGCGAACACAGTCGTGAATAACCTTTCGAGCTACATTGCGAACATTTGTCGGCCAGTATTTTCCGCGAACGGACGAGACCAATAGCTGCTGTCCTGCATGGAACAAATTCTGATGGTATTCAGTCATGACAATCGTGGTGAACGGATGACGATGATCAATGACATATGGGTGTTTCCGGCCTGCAGGAACCTTGGCGTTCCGCAACCGGCCGCCGACGCAAATAATGCCATCTACCATCTCGGGATTCAGTGAAGCGATACGGGAGGAATCTTGAATCGTTCGACCACGTGACAATTCGGCGTATTCTTGCGGAAAGGATTCTTTCTGGGCGAGGCAAACTAGCAAACGAAGCGCTGCGTCACGTTCGGCGAGAGTAAGATGACCTTGCTTGCGACGCTCCCGATTTGTGGCTCTCGCGTTGAAGCAGAACCGTTGCAGGAAGGCTACCAGCGTCACAAGATCTGTTAGTGATGACCGACGACTGAAGATTTCGCTAGGCTCCGCGCTGGGCAACAGTGCAGAAACAGTTCCCTTTTCCTCCAGAATCGACGGCTGAAGTTGACTTGCGTCCGGTTCAGAATTTGGCCAGTTTGCTCGGTCTTGGAGTAGCCAGTGAGGTCCATGCCACCAGAGGGACTCGTACTGTAGCTGTGGGGGTGCCATGCCCCGAGAAATGATGTCTGCTGGGTTCTCTGTTCCGGGAACGTGATTCCAGGTCCCGGCCTTGGTGACGTGCTGGATCTCCGATACACGGTTGCTGACGAATTCTTTCCATCTGGAGGGAACTGACGCTAGCCAGTATTTCACAATTGTCGAATCTGTCCAGAAATGCGATTCCACGGTCATGTGGATGCTGTCGATAACCTTCTCGTAGAGATGTGCGAGTAACAGTGCCGAGGAAAGCTCGAGTCGTGGAGTGGAGAGTGACTCCTTCTTCTTCTTGAGATTCTCTAGAGGAGCAACTCGAGACTTCGCTGTAAGCAACCGTACGTCTATGGTACCATCATTTGTAACGGTTCGGATATAAATGCACGCGCCGTATGCCTTTCGTGAAGCATCACAGAACCCATGTAGTTCGATGGATTCCAGTGACTTTGTGACTCCAATCCAACGTGGAACCGTGATTCCGTCCAAGCCGATCATGTTTCTGCGGTACTCTAGCCATCTTTCCTTCAACTCTTCGCTTAATGGAGTGTCCCAGCTGCATTCACGCTCCCAGAGCTCCTGTACGAACAGCTTTGCTTGAACGATGACTGGACCGATCAATCCCAACGGATCGAACAAACGGGAGATATCCGACAAAACTGTGCGCTTAGTTACAGCATCTGACTCGTTCCACTTCGGAGTGCTGAAGCGGTAAGCATCTGTTCGTGGTTCCCACTGTAGCCCTAGCGTTTTCACAGTGGAATCGCTTGAATCAAGCGTGAGAATTGTTCGATCATCGCGAAGATGCTCCGGAACGTGGCGTAATATTTCCTCGCTGTTGGAATTCCACTTCCTTAACGTAAAACCACCAGACTGCATCAAATCCACCATTTCTTCGACAAACTGCTTTCCTTCATCTATCTCGTCGACTCCTGACAGCATGTCATCGACGTAGAAGTCTTCCTTCAGAACGGCTGCTGCCATGGGATGGGATTCCTTTTCCTCTACTGCTAATTGCACCAGACACCTAGTAGCGAGATATGGTGCGGACGCTGTTCCATACGTCACTGTCGCCAACTCGAACGTTCGAATTTCTTGGTCGGTGTTGCCCTTCCACACGATCCTCTGCAGCTTTCGATCAGGACCAGAAACAGCTATCATGCGACACATTTTCGCCACATCCGCTACGACAGCATAACGATGAAGACGGAATCGGAGATTTATGTTGATTAGCTCATCTTGCACTACGGGACCGACCATCAATGCCTCGTTGAGCGACACTCCTCGTTGAGGTCTTGCACGAAGCGTCAAACACAACTCGTAGTTTGGTTGTTGTGCTCTCTGGCTTCAGGACAGCATGATGCGGCATGTAGTATGCAACTCCTTCACAGTCCTCAGAAACCTCCACCATGTGACCCATATCCAGGTATTCTTGGATGAAGTCGGAGTATTGTGTTCGCAATTCGGGGTTCACCGACAGTCGCCGCTCCAAGCTGTTCAGTCGTCGAATGGCAATGGATCTTGATTCGCCTAGTCTCTCAACGAGATAATCCTTCTTCGGTAGTGTAACGATGAATCGCCCAGTTTCGTCACGCACTGTGTCGTCTGCGTAAAAATCTCCTCGCAAGCAGATTCTTCCACGGAATGATTGCTGACCGTACGACAGGTTTCAATCTCCCAGAATTTAGTTAGCTGCTCTTGCAACTCCGTTGTAGAACAAACGTTGGCTACGGAACGTGGTTCGTTGATTGGGATATCCGGAACTCGGCCAGAAACGATCCAGCCGAAAATAGTGTTCTGCAGTGTAGGTCCATTCTCCGTCGCTTTCAGCCGTCCATCGGCCAACAAATCCAGGTAGTACTCCGCCCCGATTATCACATCCACCGGCCCAGATTCGTAGAAGTCTGGATCCGCCATGAAGGTCGACTCAGGAAGGTTCCATTCCGATGGGTTGAAACTGGAGGTCGGCAGCGAAACAGTCAGCTTCGGCAAGACGAAAAACTGCATCTCTTCTTCGAACGGAGAAATCATTCGCGACCTTGGAGAAACTTCTGCGCTCACTCGCTTGGTAGACACACTCTGTGCAGACCCAATGCCTTGCACTGATAAGAATGTGGGGGAGACTCGGAACTTGAGCTTGTTCGAGAACTCCTTAGTCATGAGACAGTGTTGGGAGCAAGAATCCAACAAAGCTCGAGCGAGCATAATGTTTCCAAAACGGTCTTTGACTCGTACTTTTGCCGTTGACAAAAGAATATTGTGGGTAGGTGTCTTGGGTAGTGCAACGTAGTTGTGGCTTGTGTTGGGTTGACTTGTGCTTGGCTGTGGTCTATTGATTTGTGAGTTGGCAGTGTGTGTGGGTGCATTGTTTGACTGAGTGTGTGCTTGTTGGTTCGGTTGCTGTGGGTTTGATTGTGGTTGACGTTGTTGTGGGCTGGCTTCTTGATTTCTCGTCTGCGCGGGTGGAACGGAGGATCTTACCGGGGTGAAGTGCAGCATGGTGTGGTGTTTCTGCCGGCAGTGGTGGCAGACACCTTTATCGCACGTCCTAGAGAAATGACCAGGATGCAGGCAGTTCCGACACAGCTTGCTCTTCATCACCGCTTCGTTGCGCTCCGTGACCTTCATTTTCTGGAACTTGGTACAGTGAAATGGAGAATGCCAAGACTCGCCACAAAATGGACATTTGTTGGACATCTTCACCACAGCGTGGCACACAGCAATCTTCGACTGGCGTTGATCGGAACTGGTAGACTTCGACGGAGCTATTGACTGCAGGACGGAACACTGATTGCGAAGGAAAGTTACCAAATCCTGGTATATCGGCACGTTTTTGGAATTATGGTGCGCTTCCCATAAACGCAACGTCGCTGTATCCATCCGGGCGCAAAGCATGTAGGCGAGAATTGTACTCCACTGGGCTGTTTGCTCGCCTACCTTGTCCAACATCTGCAAGTTCTTTTCGAACTCGCTGACGAGGTGATTCAATCCGTCGTAAGACTCCCTCTTGAGTGGCTCCAGTGAAAACAGTGCATCCAAATACGCCTTAACAATCAGCTTCTTGTTTTCATAGCGTTCCTGGAGAACTTTCCACGCAACCTCATAGTTGGCAGCCGAGAGCTCGATGGTGTTGATTTCCTTTAGAGCATCTCCCGTAAGCGACGTCCTCAGGTAGGTAAATTTATCCATCGGATTCAACTGCCCGTTTTGATGGATTAGGCTGCGGAAAGTATCACGGAACATCACCCACTCTCCTAGTTTTCCACTAAACACAGGTAAACTGATTTCCGGCAACTTCACCTTGGAATGAGTAGTGGCTTGCTCAGCTGGGGTCCCACCGCTGCGCTGGGTTGGATCCTTCGGTGGAAGCAGTTTCAACAGGGCAACTTTCAACTTGCAGTAGCGGTTTTCGAAGTTTTCGGCGGCAAGAAAATTCTGTTGTTCACGGTTAGTTGCATCCTTCTCAGCAGGATCGATGTCGTCTCCATCGTCCTTCTCATCTTCCATCAGCAACTCAATCTTCTCACGTAGCACGAAAAACTCCACATACACTTCTTCTAGGCCCTCAAGTCGCACTTCTACTTCACACTCGTCACGATCCTTGTCAAATGCTATCACAAACTTCTCCACGATAGACACCTTTTGCTGAAGCAAGCGTTCACGCTTCAACAAAGTTCGCAAATCACTGGCCATCACTGCACTGGTCAAATCTAATCTAATTCAATCACGCACTGATTCCTTATCACCGGTATTATCTCACTGTGACAGATCTACTCGACGTTCCACGATCGCGAATCAAACAGACAGATTTAGGACTGTGCAACCCAATAACAGCAGCGAGGGGGGATCAACCACAGAGAACAACAACCAACAGATCCAAGCGGAACTTCGAGACCAACAGGAAAGCGGACACAACTCATGCACCTTGCCAAAGAAAAGACTCACATGCATTTACAATTTTTATTATCAGCCTTATCTGGGTTGGCCACATGCAACAAGCCACCGTCACAATGCACATGCAATAACTTCACCGTATTCAATTTGGAGCTCCGTTGAATCTACGATGGCGCCGACCTCCGCTGCTCCGCTGCTATTCAATCCTGCTTCGATGGCGCCCGGTCAGGGGTTCCTTTGTCGCCCTTGATGGCGCTCGAACTGTTCCAGCGATGGCGATTGACCGCGTCCAAAATGGCACTATCTTCACGGCCGGCCTTTCTTCACAGGCGGTAGGCCACTTTCTTCTCCACGAACAACAAATTCACAACTTTTCGTAGCCTTCCGTGGCCGCTACTGTCCACTGCAGAGTTCAATTGTTTTTCGCAACTATTTCAATTGCACCGTCACCCTCCGCCGGAGTGCACACAGTCTACACACTTTCACGAAAGTTCACGGGTCCCGTGTCCGAAAACCGATCCTGGCCGTCCTCGATCCGGCTCGAAGGACCAAAATGTTTTTGCACGCGCGGGAAACGGATCGTTTCGGACACCGTAGAAACCGTAAAACCGAGAATTATTCCACTTCAACACTAAACTTTATTCCGAGACTTATTCGCTACACAAAACGACTGCGATTGTAGTAATAAGAATTTATTTCGCGGACTGTAATAGACGAGGAGTGTATTTCCCGGCGGTCTGATTATAACTAACTTGTATTTGCCTATATACAGTATCATCTGCCTGATGAGACACTCTGATTCTCCTAACCACATCTCTTATCAAGCTCATAGCGAAATAGGTGTACAAAACTCATACGGTAGATAAGGAACACTACAGTTTGTGGATCACGTTTGATCTTCGCTTCGCTCACCAATGCTCTCTTCATTAACCCTCGCTTGACCACAGATAAAAAAGTACCTAGGGTATTTGTGCCTATCTTAGTCTCATTAAGGATGTGCAACATGAAAAATCACTCACAGCATCACAGCAAAAATCACTTGGGGGAGGGGGGTAGTATGGCCAAGCGTTACGGCCCATACAAAAATTTTTGGATTTCCATACAAAAAAGCGTTACGGAGGGGGAGGGGGGTCGCAAAAATATCAATTTTAGCATTACGTAATAAATGGATGCTGCCTAAATAATTCTTAAGTTATGGCATGAATTGATTTATTAGGACCTCAATTCTTATTGTGTGTATGTAATGAAAAATTTACGTAAAATTTTAAACCTCATTTACTCGAAAGTGGGTTTTTGTCACTTACACCCCTTTGCTTCTAACCCCCTCAATTATAAACGAACGTCGTTATGAAGTCACGCGGGGAAAAGCATGCATGCTGTCATTGCATGCTTTATACACCTTGTGTGAAGAATATGATATTTGCTAGGATTTTTATATGATGATATATAAGTGACTAAAAAGTAACTAAATGGATCAATGAACGAAATATTTTGTTTATTCGGCAATGAATGACATGCATTCATTTTGGGAGCGTTTAAACTTGAATCGATTATTTTCTGAAGATTATTGGGGAAATTCTAAGTTCGGCGGCATGATGAGTTTTAAGCTGGCGGCGTGCTAGAAAATCAAAACATCCGGCGGCGTGAAGTAATAAATCTCGACGGCGCACATCTCTAGTCTTTGAGACAAAATGAGATGAATATAGGTACTAGGCCGAAGAAGGGGGCTTTTACCCTATGTTTTTGTAACTTGTAAAGCATTAATACATTGTTGATTAACGTTGTTGATTAAAATTTCATTCAATTCGGATCACTGGTTTCCGAGATATGACAGTTCAAAAATTAGTTGTCTGAAAAATAGTGTTTTATGAGAACAGGGCTTGCTTTGCGAAGGATTAATCGAGCTCAAATTTGTACTAATGATGCATATATAATAGGTTTACAAACAGTCAAAATTGAGATTTTTTGATGCACTCTATGAAAAGTTACAGCATGTTGAGCATTTTTGTGAGAGAAAAAAAGTTGCTTATCCCAAACATTTTGGCCAACCCCTGTATTTTGACAAAATTATGTAAGTCCAAATTTGTACGTGTAAGTATGTAAGTAATCCCATGTTGAAACGTTGGGAAGGTAATAAACATCGTTTCAATTTAAAAGGATTGCGTAGCCGTTTCTAAGAGATAGTCCTTTGGTATTATTTTTTTTTTTGAAAATTCTTGAAGATGTTTGTTCAGACAATTCAGGATTTTGGTGGTTACTATTTTGGAGGTTCCTTAAGGTGTTTCTGCAGGATTTTCAGGAAATTTCTTCACGAAATTAGGAACTGAGATTATAAACGACATTTCATTTCTGGCCATATTCGGATCTCAACAACTATTTCTTTTTGAAATTCTTTAAAAAAATGCAGAGTATTTTTCAGAAACTTCTCTGAAGATTCTCAAAAAAAATCTCATGGAATTCCTTATGTTCTTTTAGATTCACTGACTTTTCAGAGACTTGTCTATTATTTTTTCTAGAGACTTGTCAAACAATATTGTGTACTTTTCTGAATTTTCCTGATCAAGAGATCATGATTCAGTTGATGTGTGGAAGTTCTTTAAAATAATTCCATATTCAGAAATTCTCAAAGATTTTTATAAATTTATCCGGAGTTCCTGCTTTAATTTCATCAAATTTTAAAATTATTTGTTTTTTTTTTTACGAAATTCCTTTAGTTTTATGTACAATTCCTTCATATTTTTTCGTGAATGTTTAATGAAGCTTTTCTAGAGAAGCCTTACTTAAGAGCTTTTGCAAAGTTTCTTGAAATAATATCAACGATATTACTTCTGTATTTTGTCTAGTTTTGGGGCTGCAAAAAGGTGAGTCGAAAAGGAGAGCGTCCAACATAGCTCTGGTCCTCACAAGTTCATGCACACCTCATGCTTCCACGGGTCAAGCGATGACAAAGACCGCCAGCTAAGAGTTGTGTGCTTAGCTCGTAGTGCAGCCTGGGCACTGTTGTCCTTCTGACTTCAGCTAGCTTGAGGAGGTACGATCCGAGCGTCTGTTCACCAAGGAGGTGCGGCTCAAACAGCGTCTGTGGCATCCAGCGGCTGAGTATGAATTGCTCCTCCACCGGAAGCTATACGGTGGCAGCCCCACCACGGTAGATAGGGTACCTTAGGCCAGTGACCTACTGTTTCCGAAACCCAAAAAAAACATTACTGAAACCGAAAATGAAAGAATACGAACTGATTCAACGGCAACGACTTTTAGCGCGAAACAACGGACAAGAATTGGAACTTGGAATGTATTAACCCTAGCCCAGCAGGGTAAACTGGCACAACTAGCCAATGAGGCATGCCGTATGAAGCTTGAGATCCTAGGACTGAGCGAAGAACACAGATTGGCGTCGGGTCAAATTCTGCTATACTCTGGCCTACGAGGTGAACACGCTCCTCGCCACCGTTGAGTTGGTTTCCTGTTCAGCGCTCACGCCAACGCGGTGCTCATGAAGTGGGAACCTATTAATGAGAGAATAATTGTAGCCAGATTCAGAACACGGGTTCGAAACCTTACCATGATCCAATGTTACGAGCCAACCGATGCTGCCGAATTGCAAGATAAAGAGAACTTTTACAGTCAACTGAATGCTGTCGTGGACACGACTCCGAAAGGTGATATCAAGATCCTCATGGGCGACTTCAACACGAAGGCTGGTTCCTCGGACTCGGACTATGAGCATGTCATGGGACGCCATGGTCTCGGAGAAATGAGCGAAAACGGAGAGCTGTTTGCAGAGTTTTGTGGCAATAATGACATGGTGATTGGGAGATCGCTCTTTCCTCATCGACCAGTGCACAAAGTGACACGGGTTTCACGTGACGGCGTCACGGAAAATCAAATCGACCACATCTGCATCAGCCGAAAATGAAGACGGAGCCTTCTTGATGTGCGGAACAAACGACCGACCATCATCTCCTAATCGGCGAGATCCAACTGCGCATTGCTAGGATCCAGCGACAGGAGGAGAAAATCGGGCGCCGGTGTAACACACGCCGACTGGAAGACGCTGTGGTGAAAAGGTCCTTCGTCGAGGAGCTAGAGAACCGTGCTACGAATATTCCAGAAGGTGGAAGCGTAGAAGATCAATGGAGCGCCATCAATAACGCCTTCATCGCCCCGGCAAGAATAATTTGGGTGAGCTACGCACCCGAAGAAAGCAGTGGATCACAGATGATACCTGGAGGAAGATAGACGAGCGAAGGAACGCCAAAGCCGCGATAGAGCGAGCGAAAACACAAGGAGTCAAAGCCGTAGCCCGTCAGCGCTATTCGGCTCTCGAGAAGGAAGTGCAACGCTCATGTAGACGGGACAGAAGAGCGTGGGCGGGCTCCCTAGCCGACGAAGGCGAGAAAGCCGTAAACACAGGCGACATTCGTCTCCTCTACGATGTCTCACGTCGCCTTAGTGGGACCAAAATGAATGCTACGATTCCCGTGTAAGACACGTCTGGACCGACCCGACCCGGCTGACCAGTTGAAACGCTAGTTCGAGCACTTAGGAAACCTTTTTCAAGTGTCGGTCACGCCATCAACACCTCAGCATGATCCGCCAAGGGTTCGATGCATTACCCGTGCCAACACCGAAGCTCCATCAGTGCAGGAGATAGAAACAGCCATCCGTAGCATGAAATCGAACAGAGCCCCAGGGGTCGATCGCATATCAGCTGAGATGCTCAAAGCTGACCCCGTAGTATCCGCATAACAACTGCATCAATTATTCTGCAACATATGGAAAACCGCGACATTTCCGGCCGACTGGATGCAAGGCGTCTTAGTAAAGGTTCCCAAAAAGGGTGACCTGATTGTATGCGATAATTGGCGGGGCATCATGTTGCTGTACTGTATCGTTCTCAAAGTCCTTTGCAAAGTGATCCTTAACCGGATACAGGAGAAGATTGATGCAACTCTCCGACGGCAGCAAGCAGGATTCCGTGCCGGACGATCCTGTGTGGACCATATTGTCACACTCCGTATCATTCTGGAGCAAATCAATGAATTCCAAGAGTCTCTCTACCTGGTGTTCATTGATTACGAAAAAGTTTTCGACCGTCTCAATCACGGAAACATGTGGGAAGCCCTCAGATGCAAGGGTCTCCCTGAGAAAATCATCGGCCTCATTGAAGCACAGTACATGGCATTTTCGTGCAGAGTACTGCACAACGGTGTTTTGTCCGATCCCATCCGGGTCGTTTCTGGAGTGAGGTAAGGATGTATACTATCATCGCTACTGTTCCTAATCGTAATCGACGAGATCCTGGTTGGTGCGATTGACCGTGAACCAAATCGTGGATTGCTGTGGCAACCCATTACCATGGAGCACCTAAATGACTTCGAACTGGCTGATGACGTTGCTCTCCTAGCTCAACGGCGCTCTGATATGCAGAGCAAAGCTCGATGATCTTGCCAATCGCTCCTCAGCGGCAGGTCTTACCATCAACGTCAGCAAGACCAAATCGTTAGATGTAAACACGGACAACCCTTCCAACTTTACGGTAGCTGGGAAATCAGTGGAGAATGTTGAAAGCTTCCAATATCTTGGTAGCCAAATGGCGGCCGATGGCGGCACCAAGATCGACATAGGTGCACGGATCAAGAAGGCGAGGGCTGCTTTTGCGAGTGTAAGAAATGTATGGAAAAACAACCAGATTAGTCGACACACCAAAATCCGAATTTTCAACTCGAGTGTGAAATCTGTGCTGCTATACGCCAGTGAAACATGGTGTGTATCAGTGGAGAACACTCAACGGCTGCAGGTCTTCATCAATAGATGCCTGCGGTATATAATTCGTGCATGGTGGCCTCCAAGGGGCCTGCAACTCTAAACTTTTCCTAAACTTCACTTATAGTACAGCGTTAGTATTTGTGGTATTTTTGGTATTTCGCAATCAAAGCAACGTTGCCAACGACGGTTGTCAAGCGGGCCAAGCGAAGTTATTTTGTTGTTTGTTTTAGGTCAGTCGCTTTTGCGGACAAGAAAAACGTAAACTCAATAAAACGTTATTGGTTTGCCTTATTGTCTAGCAAAGATTGGAAATTGGGTAAGTTGCAGTTTTGCGATATGATTGATTGCAGTTTCTTCAATTTGCGCTTAACGTTTCAGGTAAAGAGACAACATAAAATCCTCGCTCTGGACAGACGACGGCTCAGTAAGGATAATTGAAAAAAACCCAAATTTATCCACCTAGTGGTGATAGTGCCTTTTTCGTTGAATATGTTCTCACGATCTTTCCATCGACGTAAGCCAAAGTGTTCTGAATCCTGATACTTTATAAGAAAGCAAGCATTTTATCAAAGCCATCATTAAATAGACTCAAAAATTATTGATGGGACATAGTCCGACGTTATGTTCAACGTATGAGCAGAGCTGAAATATATCAGACTTCTCAGTTGACTGCTTGAGCACCTTCATTAACACTGGCAGGGATAGGGTGCGACTCAAAACTCTTTGCGTGCCGCACACTCTGCTACGAGACAGCACAACAAACTAGAAGGAGACGAGTACGCGCAATCGGTTGTGTGTTGCTCGCTTACTTTGCCGCGCGCTGGAGCTCTCCTGTCTCTCACGCTCTGCCGTATGCACTCTCTCGGTGCTTGTCTCCGTGCTTGGCACTTGGCTTGATACTACGCACGATTGGAATAATTTCAAATCAAACGACCCATCACTTGCCAACCATTGAAAAGCTTAACAACTTTGCCGAAAACACAAACTCTTCAATTAATTTATTAATTGATTTTTTTCTGTTTGGAGACAAGCGCAGTCCCAAGCACCGTGCATTACTCCCTGCGCCGTAGAGCTAGTGCTGCGATTGTCTCTCGCACAATTATGAAAGCTCTCACTCATACGTCTCTTGTCTCTCGGCAAATCGGGAGACGAGCACTTGCGATTGTGTGAAGCACACGCTTTTTTCGCACCGCACGGTGCATGCCGCCAATCCCTGAACACTGGAGGCCAATCAATATCAAGACGATACTCACAAGCAAAAGGGAATTGGAAAACTTTTGTTCCGGGTTGATGTGGTTTGGTGAGATCTCTTCACGGCTAGCTAGACGGTTGTAGTGAGTAAACGTTAAACAGGAGCAAAAACGCGGCGTGCGCCGTGAGCGTTCATTTTGCGTACTGATGAATACTTGAATCAGTCGTTGAAAACAAGAACATTAGGTAGTGAGTATAGTAAGACGTCTGTTTGTATTTGGGTTTAATTTGTCAAGATTTTGTTCTCTTACATATATTAAACGCTTGCATTGATTTTATTCACTTTCGTAGTTCCAGCGAAGCACCAAACGCTGGTTCTGCAACCCTACCGGTAGCTTTTATGTGGTATGAGCCTGTTTTCTAGCTAATTGTTCCTCAGGTTATTAAAAAAGCCGTGATTTGATGTGTCACATGGTACATTTGGTCACTATCGGTGGGGTACCCTGAACTGGTTCCGGAGCACTACCGGGTCTCCCAAATATTGTATGAGACTATTTCATTGCTAATGTTCATTAGGTTACCTTAACAACACGATTTAATGTATCGCCTGCATGGGTATGAATCACTTTTGCATTTTACCACTTCCAGTGGGACACCCAGAACCAGTTCCGGGATTGTAGTCGCGAATTGATGTACCGTATGCATGAGTGTGGTTCATTTTTGCGTTTCGCCAGTTCCGGCGAGTTACTCGAAACTAGCTCCAGAACACTACCGGTAGTCATGAATACGGCCTGAGACTATTTTCTTGATGATCGTTCTTCGCGTTATCGAAGAAGACGTCATTTAATATGCTGCGTGCATACGTTTGGTTCCGTTCTACATTTGACCACTTCCGGTGGGTCACCTGGAACCGGTTTCGGCACACTATTGGTTTTCCAAAGTATGTTCTATGAATTTTTCTTGTTAACCGTTCATCAGGTAACCTAAAAAGTCATTGAATGTGTCGCATTCATGGATTGTTTCTCTTTTACGTTTGACGATTTTCTATGGAACATCCGTAATCGGTTGCGGAACACTACCGGTAGTCCCAAATATGATCGGAAACTATCTCTTGCTAAATCAAGATACCTAAAAAGCCGTGATTTGATGTGTCGCATGCATGAGTTTGCTTCACTTTTATATTTGCTTACTTTCGGCGGGGGAACCGGAGTGGATTCCGGAACAGTACCGGTCGTTTCTGATGTTATCTGATCCTATTTTCTTGCTAACCGTTCATCAGGTTATCGAAAAAAGAAACAGATTTGATGTGTCGCATGCACGGGTTTGGTTCACTTTCACATTTGGCCATTTCCGGCGGGACACCTGGAACCGGTTCCGGATCACTGCCGATTCAGATAAGTTCTGAGAATATTTTCCTTCTTACTGTTCATAAGGTTATCGAAAACGCCGCGGTTTGATATATCGCATGCATGGGTTTACTTCACTTTTATATTTGGCCACTTCCGGCAGGATATCTGGTACCGGTTCCAGATAACTACCGGTTCAAATATGTTCTGAGAATATTTTCCTGCTTACTGTTCATCAGGATATCAAAAAAGCCACCATTTGATATGTCGCATGCATGGGTTTGGTTAACTTTTATACTTGGCCATCTCCAGCGGAACATCTGCAACCGGTTCCGGAACACTACCGGTTCCGATCATGATCTGAGAATGTTTTCCTGCTTACTATTGATCAGGTTACCGAAAAAGCCGCGGATTGATATGTCGCATGCATGGGTTTAGGTCACTTTTATGTTTGGACACTTCCGGCGGAACACACGGAACCGGTTCCGGGGCACTACCGGTTCAGATATGGTCTGAGACCATTTTTATGGTTACCATTCATCATGTGATCGAAAATGCCGTAGTTTGATGTGTCGCATGGATGGGTTTGTAGCGTTTTCATATCTAGCCCCTGCCTGGGGTACCGGTCCGGAACACCTAAATGGCCATAACTCCGGACTGGACCGATCCGAACCATTTTCAATAGGAAACAATGAGACCAGATTCCGCGTCGAATAAACCGTTGGTCATTAAAATCGGTTGAGGTTTACTGCCAAAAAGTGATGTGAGTTTATTTGTACACACACATACACACGCGATTAAGGTGTGGAGCTTACTGGCTCTCGGTCGGTATTCGGGAGAACTTCCTACGTCGGGGAACTCTCTGTCGGAGTAGGATAGATCCACTGCCGGGGAGTATCCGAGTAGTGCGCGTGAAGTCATTGTGCTCAATGGCACACGGGCGGTAACGGGAGAATGTCTTTCGTCGGGGACTTCTCTGTCGGAGTAATACAGATCCACCGCCGGGGACTGTCAGAGTAGAGCGATCGGGAAGAAGCACCGGAGCATGGTCGTCAGGGCGCCTGTGAACCGGAAGCCGTCTCCAACCGGAATCGCAGGACCGACCTTGGCATCTGCCCGGGAAGTCGGTTGCGGGAGAAGTTTCAGTGTCGGGAAACTCTTCGTCGGGTAGGATATATCCACCGTCGGGGACTATCCGAGTCGTGCGCGGAAACCTCGAGTGCTGATTGGCACTCGGGCGGCACCGGGAGGACAACGTTCTCGGGGCAAATTAGTAGGAGCCGATGAACTCAGCGTGGCTTTAGAATAACAAATTTGATATAAGTGGTACTAACATAGAGTATACCGCTCAATGGCGGCACATTAAGCAATAACAAGCTAACCGGAGCCGAACGGCTAAGAACGATTAGAATAACAAATTTGAAAAATAGCATGTATGTCGCTTAGTGGCGATACTGGAATATTAACAGCATACTAACGAAGCGGTGCGCATAGCATGAAGAAGACTAGGATAACAAATTGGTGATGGTGCACAAGGCACATAACGCCTCCCCTCCGAAGAAATACTGCATGGTGGTACCGGAGGGGAATTTAAGGTCTGAGGTCAAGCTCGTCCGTTGAAAATTTGAAATTACCACGTGCTGCCGTTGAAAAAGCACGTTTAAGCTCTCTCGGAGAGACAGTTTGTCCCGCTCGCTCGGGGTTGGCAGGGTGGCCATGATTATTTTGAAATGAGTTTATGGTTCGGTCAAGGGTTCGGTATAGCCGAAGTTGTACAAGATGGTTTTGTATCAACATTATGGTTTTCATTTTGTCCTCAGTGACCAAGTTATAACATGGATATGGTAGAAGATTTGCACCGAGAAAGAAAATAATGTAAACAAATATAATAATGAAAGATGCAAACAAAACTGACTCAGTAAAAGGTCGGGTATTCATCAAGAATATACTGATGGTGTCTGGGCTCGATTCTTTATCAGTACATAAACTTTGCATAAATTATCGTTGTTATCGAAGGCTATGGGCATCTTAGCATCCATATACTATAGTAGAATGCGAAAATGATTCATTGATCATAGAAACCTATAGAAACCACTTAGCTATTTGCTTTACAATTGCACATAAAATTCTAAGCTAAGTAGCAGGTTGAGTCCAAAAGACTGGATTAACGAAGAAGTAGAACAAGAATAAGTGTATTGTATTGATATAGTAATAAAATGCATGGCGAATTATATAAAATAAGCAGAGTTACTTCTTGTTATGCTGGACGTCGGAGAAGATTTCCACTATTGTTTCATCATACATTTTATTGTGTTTACATTTATATTAAAAATAAATACTATTACAGCATGGAATCATAAATGATTAGACTAGTCAAACCTCTTGTATCTAAAGGTAGGATCTCATAATCATTATTGGCAACCACGAAAACGGTGATCCACACCGACCTCAATTTTCTCATATCACTCGATACCAACAAAGCAGAAGAGAAAAAAAACTCTCCCGGCTGAAGGCTGTGGATGGATGCCCGCAGATGGGAGAACAATAGAGCACGGTATCAACAAACGCCGTCCTGCCAGGGCAGGTGCGTTTGGTAGCTGCGAAATAGTTGCTATGAAAATGATTTCGTGTAGTTCGAGCAAGTTGCTCGAATACTCAATCAATGATTTGATGTAGCAGCAAATGCATTGGTTTGCATTCATTGCATTGACTGCAATTCAAGGTTCGCATGGAAAACTAAGAGAAAGTAAACTAAAACTTCTCAAAACTTAAACAAAATAGAAATTATAAATTCAAATTCATTTAACATATTTCATTCAAACATACAGAGAAAATAAAAACTGCTCGAAACTCTAGTCGGCTGTAAGCGTCGACTCTTAGGAGAGCTACGAATTTCATAGGAATCTTTTATGGTGTACCACATGATTTTGGGTGGATCGGAGAATATTTTTTTTATCATCCGGAAATTCATCTAGAAGTTTCTGTAGATTTTCTTCGAGAATTTCTCTAGGAATTCCTCTAGGAGTACCTCCTAGAAGGTCCTCCGGGAATTCCTCAAGGTGTTGTTCAAGGCAGCCTGCAGGGGATTACTTGAGAAGTTCCTCCCGGAAATCCTCAAGGTGTTCCTCCAAAAATTCCTCTAGGAGTACCTCTACGAGTTTTTGTGGAAATTTCTTGGGGAGTGCCTCCAGGAATATGTTTAGGAGCCAAACCAAGAAATTCCAGAAAATTTCTAGAAGTTCAAAAGGATTTTTTTTTCTACGAGTTTCTTCAGGATTTTCTTGGGGAGTTCCTCCGAGAAATCTTCCCAAAGTTCCTCTCAAAACTCCTGTACAAAATCCTCAAGGAGTCCCTCCTGGAGATCCTCTAGGAGTTCCTCCGGAAATTATTCTAGAAGTAGGATTTTTTCTATGAGTTCCTCCGGGAATTCCTCGAGGACTGCCAAAGGTAACTCTTTGGATTTTCTGCAGGAATTTCACTAGAAGTTTCTTCGTGAAATCGTGAATTAGTCCACTAGGAATTCTTCCGGAAATTCCTCTAGAAGTTCTTCCAGAAATTAATTTTCGAGTGCCTATGAGATTTCTTTCTAAGAGTTCCTCAAGAAATTCCTCGGGATTTCTCTAGGTGGTCCTCCACGAGTTCCTCTAGGAGTTTAAATAGCATTTTTTTTTCTAAGAATTCCTCCAGGAGTTCTCTCGAGATTGTCTCTAGGACTTCCTCCAGAAGTTTTTCTAGGAAATCTTCCTTAAATTCAAAAGTTCAAATGGCATATTTTCTAAGAGTCTGTTCTGGAATTCTGCGAGAGGTTCTTCCGGATATGCCTATAGGAGTTTCTCCAGGAATTCCTGAACGAGTTCCCACCCTCAGTAATTTGTCCAGCAGTTTCTGCGGGGATCCCTCTAGAAGTTTCTCCAGGAGTTCCTATAGTCTCGCCTGCAATTCGACTAGGATTTCCTCTAATAATTCCTCTAGGAGTTTCTCCAGGAATTTGTTTAGGAGCTCTTCCGGGAATTCTAAGAGTTTTTTCCGGGAATTACTCTTGGTGATCATTCAACAATTCCTCCAGGAGTTCCTCAAAACATTCCCTAAGTAGTATACCTCTTGGAATTCCTAGGAGTACCTCCAAGAATTTCCTGAGAAATATCTCCGGAAATATCTCTAGGAATACCTCTAGAAATTCCTCTAGAAGTTGAAAATGCATTTTTTTTTAGGAGTTACTCCTGGATTTCCTCGAGGAGTTCCTCGGAGAATTCCACCAGAAATTTCTGCGGAAATTTCTCTACAAGTTCTTCTAGGAGTTTCACCGGAAATTCTTCTAGAAGTACCGATTGGATTTTTTATTAGATCCTCCGGGAATTTCTCTAGTCTTTCTCTAGGAGTTTCTCCAGAAATTTCTCAAGGTATTCCTCGAGGAGTTTCTCCGGTTAATCCGCTAGGTTGTCTTCCGGGAATTCCTATAGAAGTTCCAAGAGGATATATTTTCTAGAAGTCTCCCCGGAAATTCTTCTAGGAGTTCATCCGGAAATCGCTCATCGAGCTCCTATCGGATTTCTTTCTAGGAGTTGCTCCAAGAATTCCTCTAGGAGTTTCAATAGGATTTTATTCTAGGAGTTCCTCTTGGAGTTTTTCTAGGAGTTCTTCCGGAAATTCTTCTAGATCTTCAAATGGGATTTTTTCTAACTGTTCGTCCATAAATTTCTCAAGAAGTTCTCCAGGAAATGCCTATGGGAGTTTAACCGGGAATTCCTGAAGGAGTCCCTACCCCAGTATTTTCTGGATGGGTTTCTCCAGAAATTCCTTGAAAAGTTTCTCCGGGAATTCCTAAAGTCTCTCTGGGATTTCTACTAGGATTTCCTCCAAGAATTCCTCTAGAAGTTCCTCCGGGAATTCCTCAAGAAGTTCGTCCAGAAATTCTTCCAAGAATTTCTCTAGAAGTTCTCCCGGGAACTCTTCTAGGAGTGACTCCGGGAATTCTTCTTGGTGGTCAACCACCAATTTTTCCAGAAGCTCCCCCAAAAAATCCTTAAAAAATATCTCCTGGAATTCCTCTAGGAGTATCTCTCCCGCGAATTTCTCTACAAATTCCTCCAGAATTTTTTCTAAGAGTTCCTCCGGAAATTCTTCTTGGAGTTCCTACGGGATTTTTTCTTTGAGTTCGTTCGAGGATTCCACGAGTGGATCCTTCGGAAATTCCACTTGAAATTTCTTCAGAAACTCATTTTGAAATTTCTTCAGAAATTCCTCTACGAGTAACTCCAAGAATTTCTCCAGGAGTTTCTCCTGGAATACCTTCTAGAAGTCTCTCTGGGAATTCTTCTAGGAATTCCAAGAATTTCTATAAGAGTTTCTCTGGGAGTTTCATTGGGGGTTCCTCTAGGAGGTGCTCCCAGAATTTCCATAAGACTTTCTCCTTGTTCCTCAAGGAGTTTCTTCAGCAATTTCTCTACAGGTCTTTCAAAAACTATTCTATGAGTTTCTTTTTATAGTTCCTGCATGAATTCCTCTATGCTGTCCTTCGGGACTTTTTTTAGGAGTTACAATGTATTTTTTTCTTGGAGTTCCTCCGAAAATTGCTCTACGTAGAATTAGGAATAATAGTAGAATTCGTCGAAAATTCCTATGGGAGTTCCTTCGGGAATTCCTCAAGGTATTTCTCCGCATATTTACCCAGGATTCCCACCGCTAATTCTTCTAATTGTTCCCCCAGTAATTTTTCTTACAATTTCTCCGGGAGTTCCTCTGGGAGTTGCTCCTGGGATTCTTCCAGGAATTCTTTCTGGGATTTTTCCAGGAATTCTTTCTGGGATTCTTCCAGGAATTCCTCCGAGGATTCCTCCAGGAATTCCTCTTGGAATCCCTCATGGGATTCCTCCGTGAATTCCTCCTTGGATTCCTCCATGAAATCTTCCTTAGATCCTCCTAGGATTCCTCCTGACATTCCTCTAGGAATTCCTCTTGGCATTCCTCTAGGAATCAACTGGGATTCTTCCAGGAATTCTTCCTGAGATTCTTGCAGGAATTCTTTCTGGGTTGCTTCCAGGAATTCCTCCGAGGATTTCTCCAGGAATTCCTCTTGGAATCCCTCATGGAATTCCTCCGTGAATTCCTCCATGAAATCTTCCTTAGATCCTCCTAGGATTCCTCCAGAAATTCCTCCATGGACTCCTCCAGGAAATCCTTCTCGGGATTCCTAGAGGAACTCTTCCTAGGATTATTACATGGTTTTCTTGTGGGCTTCGTGGCCGTGCGGCTAGAGGCGTCAGTCATCTAGGCGTTTCGTAAGCCTCGGAGTGTGGGTTCAATCAAGGGCGTAGCCAGCTTTTCGGCCAGGGGGGCGAGCACCCTTACACTAAAAACCACTTTGCAGTAACAAGGAGTTCAAATACTTCATCATTTGAAAAAAAAATAAAAGTGAAGTATGAAATATGGGTGATTAACAGGAATGGTTCAATGGAAGAATCATATATGATTATAATCCTGAGGAATTCCTCAAGATATTGCTTCAGGAATTTCTTAACAAATGCCATCATGAATTTGAATTTATCCAGCAGTTTCTCCAGAAATTTCTACAATATTTTTCCATGTTATTTTAATGTAGATATTCCAGCAGAAATTACCTTCGGAAAACTTGCAGTAATTCCGTTGGGAATACCTTCAGAAATTTCTTCAATAATTCCTCCAGAAGTTTTATTACGAATTTCACCATGCATTCTTTTGAGAATTTCTCCAGTAATTCTTTACAAATATCATTCTTAATTTCACCAGAAATCCGTTTAAGATGCTCCAGAAAATACTTTAGGAATTTCTCCGGGAATTCTTTCAAAAGTTCCAATAAAACTAAGATTCCTTTCCTTGAGAAATACCCTAAGAAATTTTTGGAGAAATTTCTTCGAAAAATCCTTTAAGGAATTCCTTCGGAATTGTCGGAAAAAATTCTTTGAAAATTTCTAAAGGAATTCCTTCGGAAATTTCTGGAGGAATATCTTTGGAAGTTGCTAGAGGAATGCATTCGGAAATTTTTAAAGGAATCAATTAAAACATAATTTCAGGAATTTATTTTGAAAATCCTTGGGGAATTCCACCGGAAATTCCTTGACAAATTCTTCAGAAATTTCTCGAGGAATTCCTTCATTTCTAAAGCTCCTTGAGAAATTCCATAAGACATTCCTTCGAGAGTTCTTCTACGATTTCCTTTAGGAGATTCTTCGGGAATTCCTTGAGAAATTTCTTTGAAATAGATTTAGAATATTCCTTGAGGAACTCTTTCGGAGTTTTCGTGAGGAATTCTTCCGAAAATTCCTTGAGGAATACCTTCAAAAATTATTGACGGAATTTATCCGCAAATTTCTGTAAGTATTCCTTTCCAAATTCCTGAAGCCATTCTTTCGAAAATATTGAAAAAATTCCACTAAAAGTATCATAATATATCCCTTCTGAAATTCCATAAGGAATTTCTTTAAAAATCTTTCAAAACTTCCTTGAAAAAATATTTCGGAAATTCCTCAAGAAATTCCTTCAAAAATGTATTGCGGAACTCCTACGAAAACTTGAGAAACTTCTTCAAACATTCCTTCAGAAACACGTTTGGGGATTATGTAAGAAAATCCAAAGGAAATTTTTTGAGGACAACCGTCAAAAATTTTTGGAGGAATTCATTCGGAAATTTTTGGAGGTATTTCAATGCAAATCCATAAGAAATTTCTTTGGAAATTCCGGGAGGGATTTCTTTGGAAATTCGTAGAGGAATACCTTCGGAAATTCAGGAGAAAAGCTTTTGAAAATTCCAGGAGAAATTCCATTGAAAATTCCTGGGGAAATTCATACGGAAATTCCTGGACAAACTCCTCCGGAAACTCATGGAGGAATTCTTCGGGAAAATCCTGGAGGAATTCCCTCGGAAATTCTTGGAGGAATTCCTTCGAGAATTCGTGGAGGATTTCCTTCGGGAACTCCTGGAGGAATTTCTTCGGAAATTCCTGGAGTAATTCCTTCGGAAATACCTGGAGAAATTCCTTCCTGAAATTTCTGGAGGAAGGAAATTCATGGAGGAATTCCTTCAGAAAATCCTTGAGCGATTCCTTCGCAAAAGTCCTGGAGGAATTCCTTCTAAAATTTATAATGGAACTCCCTCGGAAATTCGTGAAGGAATTCCTGGAGGAAACATTCCTGGTGGAATTCCTTCGGACATTTACGAAAGAGTTCCTTCGAAGGAACTCCCCAAGGAATTTCCGAAGGAATTCCTCCAGAAATTTCTGAAGGAATTCCTTCAGGAATTTCCGAATGAATTCCTTCAGCAATTTCCGAAGGAATTCCTTCAGGAATTTCCGAAGGAATTCTTCCAGGAATTTGTGAAGGGATTCCTCCAAGAATTTTGGAAGGAATTAATTCTGGATTTTTTTAAGGAATTCCTCCACGATTTTTTGAAGGAATTGCTTCAGGAATTTCCGAAGCAATTCCTCCCGGAATTTCCGAATGAATTCCTCCAGGAATCTCCAAAGGAATTCGTCCTGCAATTTCCGAAGGAATCTCTCCCGGAATTTCTGAAAGAATTCCTACAGAAATTTCCGAAAGTATTCATCCAAGATTTTTCGAAGGACCTTGCCAAGGAATTTTTGATGGAATTCCTCCAGTAATTTCCGAATGAAGTCCTTCAGGAATTTCCGATGGAATTTCTCCACAAATTTCCGAAGGAATTCTTCCAGGATTTTGCGAAGGGATTCCTCCAAGAATATTGGGAGGAATTCCTCCAGGAATTTCCAATGGAATTCGTCCAGCAATTTCCGATGGAATTCCTTCAGGAATTTCCGAAAGAATTCCTCTAGGAATTCCTAAAGAAATTTCTCCTGAAATTTCCGAATGAATTCCTCCGGGAATCTCCAAAAGAATGCGTCCAGTAATTGCCGAAGAAATTATTGCAGGAATTTCCGAAGGAATTCCTCCAGGAATTTCGCTAGGAATTTTCGAAGGAATTCCTGCAAGAATTTAAAAAAAAAATCCAAAAAGTATTTTCGAAAAAAATCCTCAATTTTCAACGACATTCGTCCAGCAATTTCCGAAGGAATTCCTCCAGGAATTTCCAAAAGCATTCCTCTAGGAAGTTTGGAATTATTTTGTCCAGGAATTTCGTGAGGAATTCACCTAAGGATTTCCTCACGAATTTCTCTGTGGATTTCTGAAAGAATTCCTCCAGTAATCTCCGAAGATATTCATCCAAGATTTTCTCAAGGAACTGCCCAAGGAATTTCCAAAGAAATTCCTCCAGGAATTTCCGAAGGAATTGCTCCAGGAATTTCCGAAGGAATCCTTCAGGAATTTCCGTTGGAATTCTTCCAAGAATTTGCGAAGGGATTCCTCCAGGAATTTTGGATGGAATTCCTTCAGGAAATTCCAAAGGAATTCCTCCAGGTATTTCCGAAGGAATACCCTCAAGAATTTTCCCTTTCTGCCCCCCCCCCCTTGGCTACGCCCATGGGTTCAATTTCCGCTCCAGTCGGGGAAAACTTTTCGTCGAGCGGAAAATTCTCCTCTGGGCCACTGGGTGTTATGTGTGTTGTCCGTTGTCTTAGGTAAGTGCTTGTTCAGTCTATACAACCTCTTGTTGAAGACGGTGTAGTGTCTTTTTTTCTGGTATTCCACCAATAATTCTTCCTGGGATTTTTCCAGGAATTTCTCTTCGGATTCCTTCAGAAATTACTGTAAAGAATCCTCTAGCAATTCTTTCAAGAATATCTCCAGGAGCTTTTTCTAGGATACTCACAGTTTTTTTTCCTGAGATTTTACCAGCAATTCTTCCTGGGATTTCTCCAAGAATTTCTCTTAGAGTTTCTCCAGAAAATTCTCCTAGGATTCCTCCAGGAAATCCTCCTGGAATTCCTTCAGGAATTCCTCTTCGGATTTCTCCTGGAATTCCTTTTAGAAGTCTTCCTGAGCTTCCTATGGGAATTCCTCCTGGTATTTCTCTAGGAATTCCACCTGAAGTTTCTCCAAAAAGGCCTTCAAGAATTTTTCCTGGGATGCATCCAAGTCATTCCTCTTGGGAATCCTCCAGGAATATCTTCGGAAATCCTTCCACAAAAATATCTCCTGAAACTCCTCCTGGGATTCCTCCGGGAAATGTTTCTGTGATTCCTCCAGGAACTCTTTCTAGTATCAATACAGGAATAAATTCTTAGATTCCTTCAGCCATTTTTCCAGAAATTTTTCCAGCTATTCCTCCAGGAATTATTCTTTGGATTCCTCTAAAAATTTTTCAAGGTTTTTTCCAAGAATTTTTACAGGAATTGCTCTAAGGATTTTAACATGAGTTTTTTCTGGGGTTCCTTCTGCAATTCGTCCTATAATTCTTCTGGGAATTCATCCTAGGATTCCACTTGGAAATCCTCTAGGAATTCGTCGTAGGATTCAACTTGGGATTCCTACATGGATTGCTCCAAAAATATCTCCTAGTATTCCTTCAAGGGATCCTCCAGGAATTCCTCTTGGCTTTCCTCTGGGAGTACCTCGTGGGATTGTATCATTCCTGCTGGGATTCTTCCATGAATTCCAGGTATTCCTATTGGCATTCCTCCAGGGATTCATCCGTGAATTCCCGCTTGTATTCCTCCAGGAAATCCTCCTAGGATTTCTCCAGGAAATCCTCCTGGGATGTTTCCAGGAAATCCTCCTGGAATTCCTCCAAGAAATCCTGGGAGGTTTTCTAGAAATTTCTCATAGGATTCCTCTAAATTTTGTTGCGGGGCTTCCTTCAAGAATTCCTCCTCAGGTTTCTTTAGGTGTTCCTCCAAAGATTTCCCCCCAGAATTTCTTTTGGGAATCCCCCAGGCATACCTTCGGAAAATCTTAAGGAATTCTTCCAGAAACTTCACATGGGACTCCTCCAAGAAATCCTCCTGCGATTCCTTCAGGAAATCTTCCTGGGATTCCTCCTGGAACTCTTCCTAGTATTATAACAGGAATTTACAGTAATCCTCAGTAAGCTAAGTTCAATAAACTCAGATATTCATTAGTATTCCTAAATAATCACAAGAAATCGAAGAATACTCTCAAATTCTTCAAAAACCCTCGAATTTTCTCAGAAAACTCAGATATTCATTAAAATTCCTAAATAATCACAAAATATTGAGGAATACTCTCCAATTCTTCAATAATCCTCGAATAATCTCAGCAAAGTCAGATATTCATTAGTATTTCCAAATAATCACAAAATTCGAGGAATACTCTAAAATTCTACAAGAATCTTCAAGCAAGCTCAGTGAACAAAAACATTCATCTGAATTCCTCAGTTATCGTAAAATCGAGGAATACTTCAAAATTCTTCAAGAATCCTCGAGCAAGCTCAGCAGGCTCAAATATTTATGAAAATTCCTAAAAAAAATCACAAGAAATCGAAGAATACTCTCAAATTCTTCAAGAATCCTCGAATAATCTCAGCAAACTCAGATATTCTTTAGAATTCCTGAATAATTACAAAAAACCGAGAATTATTCCCTAATTCTTTAAGAATCCTGGAGCAAGCTCAGTAAACTCAAATATTCGTCGGAATTCCTCAGAAATCGTAAAATCGAAGAAAACTCCTAATATTCTTCAAGAATCCTCGAATAAGCTCAGCAAACTCAGATATTCATTAAAATTCCTAAATAATCACAAAAAATCGAGGAATATTCTTAAATATTTTAAGAATTCTCGAGCAAGCTCAGTGAACTTATATATTCATTGAATTTCCCAGTTATCATAAAAATCTTGAAATATTCCCATATTCTTCAAGAATTCTCGAGCAAGCTCAGTGAACTCAAATTTTTATCTGAATTTCTTAGTTATCGTAAAATCGAGGAAAACTCCAAACATTCTTCAAGAATCTTCGAATAAGCTCAGCAGGCTCAAATATTAATTAGTATTCCTAAATAATCCCAAAAAATCGGGGCATATTCTCAAATTCTTCAAGAATCCTCGAGCAAGCTCAGTGAACTCAAATATTCATCTGAATTTCTCAGTTATCGTAAAATCGAGGAAAACTCTAACATTCTTCAAGAATCCTCGAATAAGCTCAGCAAACTCAGATATTCATTGGAATTCATATATAATTACAAAAAAACGATGGATATTCTCAAAATATTCAAGAATCCTGGAGCAAGCTCAGTGAACTCAAATATTTGTCGGAAATCCTCAGATATCGTAAAACTGAGGAGATTTCTAAAATTCTTCAAAAATTCTCGAATATTCTCAGCAAACTCCGATATTCATGAAAATTCCTAAATAATCACAAACAATCGAGAAATACTCTAAAACTATTCAAGAATCCTCGAGCAAACTCAGTGAACTCAAATATTCATTAGAATTCCCAAATTATCACAAAAAATCGAGGAATACTGTAAAACTCTTCAAAAACCCTCGAATAAGCTCAGCAAACTCAAATATTCATTAGAATTCCCAAATAATCACAAGATATCGAGGAATACTCTAAAACTCTCCAAGAATCCTCGAATAAGCTCAGTGAACTCAAATATTCATTAGAATTCCTAAATAATCACAAAAAAATCGAGGAATACTCTATAATTTTTCAAGAAGCCTCGAGCAAGCTCAGTGAACTCAAACATTCATCTGAATTTCGCAGTTATCGTAAAATCGAGGAAAACTCCTAACATTCTTCAAGAATCCTCGAGCAAGCTCAGCAGGCTAAATTATTCATTAGTATTCCTAAATAATCACAAAATATCGAGGAATACTCTAAAACTCTTCAAGAATCCTCGAATAATCTCAGCAAACTCAAATATTCATTAGAATTCCTAAATAACCACAAAATATCGAGGAATACTGTAAAACTCTTCAAAAACCCTCGAATGAGCTTAGCAAACTCAACTATTCATTAGAATTCCTAAATAATCACAAAATATCGAGGAACACTCTCAAACTCTTCAAAAATCCTCGAATAAGCTCAGCAAACTCAAATATTCATAAGTATTCCTAAATAATCACAAAATATCGAGGAATACTCTAAAACTCTCCAAGAATCCTCGAGCAAGCTCAGTGAACTCAAATATTCATTAGAATTCCCAAATAATCACAAAATATCGAGGAATACTCTACAACTCTTCAAGAATCCTCGAATAATCTCAGCAAACTCAAACATTCATCCGAATTTCTCAGTTATCGTAAAATCGAGGAAAACTCTAACATTCTTCAAGAGTCCTCGAATAAGCTCAGCAAACTCAGATATTCATAAGTATTCCTAAATAATCACAAAATTTCGAGGAACTCATTATCAGATCTTCATTAATCTTCATTCATCAGATATTCATTAAAATTCCTAAATAATCACAAAAAATCGAGGAATATTCTTAAATATTTTAAGAATTCTCGGGCAAGCTCAGTGAACTTATATATTCATTGAATTTCCCAGTTATCATAAAAATCTTGAAATATTCCCATATTCTTCAAGAATTCTCGAGCAAGCTCAGTGAACTCAAATTTTTATCTGAATTTCTTAGTTATCGTAAAATCGAGGAAAACTCCAAACATTCTTCAAGAATCTTCGAATAAGCTCAGCAGGCTCAAATATTCATTAGTATTCCTAAATAATCCCAAAAAATCGAGGCATATTCTCAAATTCTTCAAGAATCCTCGAGCAAGCTCAGTGAACTCAAACATTCATCCGAATTTCTCAGTTATCGTAAAATCGAGGAAAACTCTAACATTCTTCAAGAGTCCTCGAATAAGCTCAGCAAACTCAGATATTCATAAGTATTCCTAAATAACCACAAAATATCGAGGAATACTGTAAAACTCTTCAAAAACCCTCGAATGAGCTTAGCAAACTCAACTATTCATTAGAATTCCTAAATAATCACAAAATTTCGAGGAATACTCTAAAACTTTTCGAAAATCCTCGAGCAAGCTCAGTGAACTCAAATTTTCATTAGTATTCCCAAATAATCACAAAATATCGAGGAATACTCTAAAATTCTTCAAGAATCCTCGACCAAGTTCAGTGAACTCAAACATTCATCTGAATTTCTCAGTTATCGTAAAATCGAGGAAAACTCCTAACATTCTTCAAGAATCCTCGAATAAGCTCAGCAAACTCAGATATTCATAAGTATTCCTAAATAATCACAAAATTTCGAGGAATACTCTAAAACTTTTCGAAAATCCTCGAGCAAGCTCAGTGAACTCAAATTTTCATTAGTATTCCCAAATAATCACAAAATATCGAGGAATACTCTTAAACTTTTCAAAAATCCTCGAATAAGCTTAGCAAACTCAAATATTCATTAGAATTCCCAAATAATCACAAAATATCGAGGAATACTCTAAAACTCTTCAAGAATCCTCGAATAATCTCAGCAAACTCAAACATTCATCTGAATTTCTCAGTTTTCGTAAAATCGAGGAAAACTCCTAACATTCTTCAAGACTCCTTGAATAAGCTCAGCAAACTCAGATATTCATAAGTATTCCTAAATAATCACAAAATTTCGAGGAATACTCTAAAACTCTTCAAGAATCCTCGAATAAGCTCAGCAAACTCAAATATTCATTAGAATTCCCAAATAATCACAAAATATCGAGGAATACTCTAAAACTCTTCAAGAAGCCTCTAATAAGCTCAACAAACTCCGATATTCATTAGTATTCCTAATTAATCACAAAAAATCGAGGAATACTTTCAAATTTTTCAAGAATCCTTGAGCAAGCTCTGTGAACTCAAATGTTATCCAAATTGATTGACGTATGACCAAATTCGGTTAACATTTGGAAGTTGCCACATACCATGGGGCATAAGTTTAGGGTATTTCTCAGTGTATCTGAACAGGAAAGTCATAAGTGAATTGACTTCTAACGAACTTGATATATTATTTAGTATTAGTAAGTTGGTTGGTTAGTTGGTATATTTTCGAGCAGTCAAAGGGTGATCCACTAAACGCACCGTGGGAGCAAACGCAGAGCAACATACAGGATCATCATTGTGAGCTTCATAGGGTTGCCATCTTTGGCTAAACGAAGTATGAGATTGGAATAAAACGTTTTTCGGTCGAGCCAGGATCTTCTCTCAATGGATAATATATTCTGCACTTCCTTGGTTATAGAGTGAATTCCTCACAAACGAAAAATTACCGATTGGCGAAGTAAGCTCTCAACCAATAACCGAGGAAGTTCTCATTGAAAACTAAAGCAGGCTCAGTTCCATTTTGGTCGTTACTTTATAAAGATGAAAAATATTTTAAAGTGAAATAATAGTTATTTATGCAACAAGTTGCAAAATGATGATTTTTTCAGCACGAGTCGTACATTTATCCAACGAGGCTTGCCGAGTTGGATAAATACGACAAGTGCTGAAACAATCGAGTTTTGCAACGCGTTGCATACAACATTTTTTGCAATTATGAAAAATACCCTTAGTACGATCATTTCTAACTGCTCAAGTGCTCAGACAGGTCTCAGCTAAAACCACGTGCGAGCATCCATGCGTGCAAGTCCATTTTTCTCAATCAGGTAGGCTATGTCAATAAGTGTCACAACTACTCGGAGTCGCGTCGTCAACGAGCGTTTTTTGTGCTGCTGCTTCTAACTCTACGTCTGTTTGGCTGATCAAATCAGAATTAGAATCGCTTCTATTCAGGTTCGATCTGCCGAACAGACATAGGACCAGCCATTGAATAGACAAATTAACACGGAAGAACATTAGTGCTTGAGGAAACTTGTGAAAAGTGTACCATTGTAAAGGTGCCGAAAAGTAGTACTTTTCGGCACCTTTAAAAGTGCCGAAAAGTACTACTTTTCGGCACTTTTGAGCTAGTCAAGAAAAGTAGGCCATTTCTGCACAGTTCCGGCAATTGAAAAGTGCAATCTTATGGCACGTAATTGCAAAAATAACTTTAGAATATGTAAATATTATTATTAGAAATTCAACTAATGCGTGTTATGCGCATGACCAATCCTGGTAACCCTGAACCCCACCACAATTCCATGTGCTCTTGTTTGTCTGTTACGAGCAGAGAAAATGAGAAAATAATTTCTCTCATATGAGAGAAGTTTCATCAAAATTTTTAGATTTTTACTGAAATGAAATGTAGACTACTAAAAATGTACCATAGTTAGCGTACTTTTTTTTGGACTGAAATGATCATAAGAAATATCCTCAGAGATTGTCGGGACGATTTTGCGATCAAATGCCTCTAATTACTTCAAATATTAGAAACAAGTGTCAAGGTGGCGAAAACAGCTTTTGACAACAGTTGACTCTTTTCTAATAAATTCAAATTTGGCTAAGTCTAAGATCATGAAATTTTCACAGAATATTCTAAAATATATTTTGAAGAGATTGTGTTGTGGAAATTGTAATATTTGGCTTCATATTCGAGATATTACGATTGAAGTTTCCAAAATCGAAGAATCCTCTCTCTCTCACGAGGAGCGTGACCTCAGACCTTAAGGTGGAGGTGAACTAGGAGAGTGTTTTTAGTGGGTAGGCGCACATTCGAATCCCACACAGCGTCTTTAGAAGATTTTTGGACTCCTAAAATAAAAAAAAATAAAAAAAAAAAAAAAAAAAAAAAAAGAACATACACTCACACACAGACATCACTTCAATTCGTCGAGCTGAGTTGATTGGTATATGTGACTCGACCCTCCGGGCCTTCTACCAAAAAGTCATTTTTGGAGTGAACATATAGCCTTTCCAGTACACTTAGTGTACGAGAAAGGCAAAAAATGGATTGGAGAAATGTGTTTATAAATGCCACTTGCGATTTACCCATACGTGTAGCTAGAGAATCTCCTCAACACCGCTGATCCGATGTCATGTTATGCACGATGCAAGTGTGCACGACGTGGGAGCACAGCTTTCCTCCCACTACGAAGTCGTGCGCGCTAACTGCGTACAACTTTGAAGCTGTCGGGAGGGATCATCCATGCGCAAGGGTTTACACTTAACTGCCAACAGGACCACGAGGAATTATTCGTACGGCTCGAGGAACGGTTCAACTTCTTCAATTGAACGAGTTTAACCCTCTTTTGGCATTAGGGTCATTTTTGACCCAAATCGTGCACTACGTCAGCGTGCTACTGCCAACGTAATTTTTTTTTTTTTTTTTTTTTAACATTCAAAATTTAGTATATTTCGTTGATATTGTATAAAATTAATTACAGAGCAATTAGTTACATTTCAACTGAGAGATAAAATTCCATTTCATTGACGTCTACTGCATTATCACAATTATTGATGAAGGTGACGTAGTTTACAAACATTTTAAGAATTTGAATCTTTTGGTTCCTATTGATATTGTCTAATGTTGGATGTATAAGTTCTTCGAATGATAGTCTCCTCCGTCCATTCAGGATTGTTGCCAGCATTCGTTGCAGACGCTCCCATGCCGCAGTTACTCTCGTACATTCGCATAATTTGTGCTTGATTGTTTCCGTTGCTGCATTACAGTATGGACACTGCTCGCTGTCTGCTCGTCCAATTGTGAACCACAATTTCCGATGCTCGATTTTTTCGTTCGCCAAAAGATACCAGCTACTTCGTTGCGCTGATGTTAGCCTCTTACTACCGATGTTTCGCCACACTCGTTTCCAATTCACTATCGGATGTCGGATTTCTATTCGCGGTTGGTCGGTTTGGCTGATGTTGAACTGATGGATTTGATCGGAGGAAGGACTTAGTTGGATTTGGGCTGGCAAACGGGAAACTGTTCGCTGGATTGTTTTCAGACAGGGAATGTTCGGCGGAGGAGGGGGAGGATTTGCTTGGGCAAGAAAGGATCTATAAAAAGGCATGGAACCGATCTCATGGAGATGTCGATTGGCTAATAGAGCGCAAGATTTAAGCGCTGGCAACTGCAGCTTCAACCCTCCTTGGTCACGTGGTCTCGCAAGCTGTTGAATGGGCACGCGAGCTGGTTGCCCTCTCCATAGAAACGTTCCCATGGTTGCTGTAATTTTAGCTGTATGAACACAGTTTAACGGCAGTATGGATGAGAGGTACCAGATCTTGGCCGTTATGAAGGTGTTTAAGAGTGTCACCTTTTGGTGAAGAGTAAGCGTCCGGAGAGAATGTAACCACACTTGCTGTGTAATTTTACCAACCAGTGCGTCCCAATTGAGAGTGACCATCCGTCGAATAGAGTTTGTAAAGACTACACCCAATATTCTGATACTGTCCTCAGTTCTTAACCAATCAACCTGGATCGAATTATTGTTCACAAGGCCGACATCGATGGATGTAGTTTTATTCAGGTTCAATACCGCTCCCGATATTCTTCCAAAACGGTTGAAAACATCGCGCATCTCCTGTATTTTATTCGCCGATGTAGTGATCACACTAATGTCGTCCGCATAGGCGACTACCAAGTCCGAACCACATACACGCTCCAGTGTGGTTAACAGAGGATGTAAGTAGAGCACGAATAAGTGCATGGATATAGGGTCTCCTTGTCGCACCGACCGTTGGATGGGGAACGCTGCAGTCAGATGTCCATTCACCAACAGACGGGAGGATGACGTGGCCGAGATCCGAGAGAGCAAATCGACAAGTTGGTGATTGATTCCAAGAGATCGCATATTGTTGAAGAGAAATGAGTGCCTCACTCTGTCGAAAGCGTGATCCAAATCGAAGCTCAGAAGTTTTGCCACCTGTCTTCGATTCGTGAGCTGCGCAATTCTATCTTTCAGAGCCAGCGTGGCCTGGAAGATATTGTTGGGACCATTCGAGCATTTCTGAGCGTTGGAGAGTATACGATGCTCACTCATGACGGTTTCAAGCCGAGCCTTGAGTATTCGGGACAGCAGCTTGTAATCAAAATTAAGAAGAGAGATGGGCCTGTAGGAGCCTACTGTGTTGCCAGTTCCTCTCTTCTTAACTAAAACGATGATTCCTTCTACGAACTTCGTTGGAATATTTGATGCTAGCGCTTCATTGAGAACGAGATTTAGTTCCCGATGTATAACATCGAAAGTACGATGGTAAAACTCCTTCGGAAGTCCGTCCGGGCCTGGTGATTTTCTCGCTGCACTTGTCCGGATTGCCGCCCAGATATCAGCCGTGGTGATTGGATCCATACAAGCATCGTTGATAGCATCGTGGTCCGGGATGATCTGGTTGCACTGGAAATCGTTTGTTTGCTCCATCGGTCCATTTGGTTCCGAATACAGATCGGCAAAATACCGATGCATGCTTTGCTGGATGGTTTGCGCGTCGTCGATGATACCACCCTGCTCGTTGTCCATGTGAGTTATAATCGTTCGCTTTCTTCTCCGATCGCCGAGCTGGAACACAGAGATGGGTTCTCCGGCTACCAGTTGCTCATTTATTCTCACAAAGGCTTGCGAGAAATTCCTCTGTAGCGTGAGCATTTCACCCTTCAGTCGGTTTATTGTTGTTAGCATCGCTGGATTCTGATAGTAGCTATCATAGGCTCGTCGCAGTCGGTCATGAAGGATTTGTTGAGCGAGATTAAACTCGTCGTAAGCTTGTTTCGATTTCCATCGGAAAAAGCTAACGATTTTTTTCTTTGCACATTCAAGCCACCATTCCATCCAGCTTCGGTGATATCTACGTTGGCGTGTCCAGAACTGCCAGCGTACCTGTAGCTCTGCAATGTTTTCCTCCGTTAGGAGGTGGGGGCGAGGCGACCAGTATCCTCTACCTTGCTGTTGCCCGAGATTAGGTAGACAGACTCGAAGAGAGACTGCCAGGTGATCGCTGAACGAACATGCGTGTGTGTGCACTGCTCGCAGATGCTCACATAGGCTGCCGCTGACATATATTCGATCAAGACGGGAGGACGAGTTAGCGGTGATATACGTACGGCCAGCATCTCTGGAACGAAGCTTAAGCCACACGTCGTACAGTTGTAGTTGTTGCACGGTAGCCAGCAGAGAGGGGCTCATGTTGTGTCCTGTGGAGTCAGTCTGCCTCAAAACACAATTGAAGTCTCCTGCTAGAATCACATGTTCCGTGTGGTGACGGAGATAGTACGCTATCGTATTATTGAAAAATCGTTCTCTTTGTGCTCGCAGCGCCGTTCCAGATGGGGCGTAAACACAACAAAGAGTGACATTTTGGACCCGTACAGCAACTAGCCGACCGTCCAGGCTTTTCTCTACATGAGAGAATCGAATGTGGTCTCTTAGCGCAATTGCGGTGCCTCTCCTTGTATGGTCTACATTCGCAATTACATTAAAGCCTTGGAGTGTGAGTTGCTCATTCTCCACCTCTTGGAGAAACAGTATATCGGTGTCCGTAGTTCGAGCGAAAGTTTGCAGCGCGTTGATCTTTGTTGGGCTCGTGATTGTGTTCACGTTGACCGTCGCAATGTTATAGCTGGTGAACAGGACGGCTTAGATGAGGGGATCTGAGTTGTGAGAGTCGGTCGCTGCATCGCAACGCATCTTCTTGCCAGCTGGGCGTATATTTGACGATCTGCTAGATGCTGAAGAATCGGTTTCGTTGCCGTCCGTCTTTTTTGCAGATCGTCGCGTGACTCTGGTCCAGGTTTCGTCGTTTTCAGTTGTCGGTGAACACTCATTGCCTAGTTGCACCACGCTCATAGGAGGGGGCATTGCGCCGCCGGCAGGCTGCACAGCAGCTGTTGACGTAGACTTCTGATTGTGTTGTTTTGATCCAGTCACTTTCGGAACCGGTGGTTTTGGCAAGAGTGGTTTTGGTGCAGAGCTCGTGTGTACAGAGTGCGGGTTTTTAGTGGCCTCCGCGTAAGAGGTTTTGCTTGTCGCCAGTTTCTGTACTAGCAGTTTTTTGTTCTGCACACACGAGATACCGTTGTGTGCAGATTCGTTGCAGTATCTGCATATGTGTTGCTGACCGAAGTACGACGCGAGGGTCGTTTCACCGTCAATACTGATGTAAGACGGGATGTTTTTTTTTACTATCATCCGTATGATGCGAACACCAGTCGGTAGGCCCGAGAAGAGGTGCTTCTCATCCCATAGCTCCTCTCTGATGGAAAGTGTATCTCCATAAGCGCCCAAAAATTTGACAATTTTGTCGTTGGAGACATCTTCGGACAGGTTGTACAGCTTCACATCCACTGCTCCATCCTCCATCGTTAGGCGTAACTTGTATGGTTTACCGTCAACGTTGATTTCGTGTTTGTTGTCGTTATTCGCTACGACTCTTTGCGCTACTTCGAGGCATGTGGCTTTCACAAAGGCGACACCGAGGTTGCGGCTGTATTGGATCCGCAGCACCTCATCCCTTGTCATGCCAAGCGTTTCACCCACGAAACGGTGGACGACCTCGGAAGATGGCATCTTCGGCACATTTGCATAATCGATGCGAAATGTGTTTTCGCGGCGCTGCATCGCGGACATAGGCGCGCGACGATGTCGAAAGTGATACGAAACTCGCGATTACACTCGACTCGCGAAAAAGAATGCTTTTCGGTTAAAGAAATAATCAAAAAAGCCGGTGTCCGGCTTCCGCTCACGACAGTGCTTGTAAACACGTCTGCTTAGCGCGGAAGTTGAGCACTTACTATTATTCTAAAATATATTTTGAAGAGATTGTGTTGTGGAAATTGTAATATTTGGCTTCATATTCGAGATATTACGATTGAAGTTTCCAAAATCGAAGAATCCTCTCTCTCTCACGAGGAGCGTGACCTCAGACCTTAAGGTGGAGGTGAACTAGGAGAGTGTTTTTAGTGGGTAGGCGCACATTCGAATCCCACACAGCGTCTTTAGAAGATTTTTGGACTCCTAAAATAAAAAAAATAAAAAAAAAAAAAAAAAAAAAAAAAAAAAAAAAAGAACATACACTCACACACAGACATCACTTCAATTCGTCGAGCTGAGTTGATTGGTATATGTGACTCGACCCTCCGGGCCTTCTACCAAAAAGTCATTTTTGGAGTGAACATATAGCCTTTCCAGTACACTTAGTGTACGAGAAAGGCAAAAAATGGATTGGAGAAATGTGTTTATAAATGCCACTTGCGATTTACCCATACGTGTAGCTAGAGAATCTCCTCAACACCGCTGATCCGATGTCATGTTATGCACGATGCAAGTGTGCACGACGTGGGAGCACAGCTTTCCTCCCACTACGAAGTCGTGCGCGCTAACTGCGTACAACTTTGAAGCTGTCGGGAGGGATCATCCATGCGCAAGGGTTTACACTTAACTGCCAACAGGACCACGAGGAATTATTCGTACGGCTCGAGGAACGGTTCAACTTCTTCAATTGAACGAGTTTAACCCTCTTTTGGCATTAGGGTCATTTTTGACCCAAATCGTGCACTACGTCAGCGTGCTACTGCCAACGTAATGCAAAAGGAAGGTTAAAAAGTGTAGCCAAGCAGCCAAAAAATGCCGATTTATATGAAAATGAATAAAGTAGAATTTAACACTTCACAAATGATTGTATTCCTCTCCCAAAACTTCAAACTCCCACCAGAAAACGCGAATGGTATACTCCATAATGCAGTCTGGAACTGGAACTCGAGTTCCTATGCAAGCAGGTGACATTTCATCAGCAAGAGTAACGCATTTCTCTTAGAGCATCAAAGCAAGCGGCCTGCTATGCTCAAAATATTTCCTTAGTATTCCTAGTATTTCCTAGTATTTTCGATTACTAGTAAAAGTTTAGAGTTGCATGCCCCTTGGTGGCCTCCAACGTGGAGCTCCATCGTCGATGTAATCAAAAGTCGTAGCGACAGAAATTCGGGAGCGAAAGTGGAGGTGGGTCGGCCACACTCTACGCAGGAGCGGAAACGAAATCTGCAAACAAGCGTTAGACTAGAACCCAGCAGGACATCGCAGCAGAGGCAGACCCAGAGGCTCATGGCGGCGCAGCCTCAATAACGAAATCAATCAAGTCGACAGAAATTTGACCTGGTCAAGGCGATGGCTGGCAAACGCCCAAGATGGAAATCTTTCAATTCGGCCCTCTGCACAACCGTGGGTGCCCAGGACTGAAAGTAAGTATTTTGTCTTGGAATTCTGAAGAAATTTTCCGAATGAAGTCTTTTGTAATTCCTCAAGAGCTTTTATTAGAAATTTCGATAACGATTCCTTCTGGTATAACTCTAGGAGTTCTCCCATGACTTTTTTTAAGAGATTCCCAATGATTTTTTTTACAATTCCAGAGAACTTAGGGAAAAGTCTTTCTCATCAGATTTTCCAGGAATATTTTCAGAGATTGCTGAATGTTTTTTTTTCAGCAGATTGAAAAAATAATTTCGGTAGATATTTCTTTAAGAATTATTCCACAGATTTTATGATAAAAATTAAAATTTTCCGAAGTACTTCTCTAGACATAACTCTAGAAATTACTATATAGATATCTTCAGATTATTTAAAACTTCTTCAGAAATTCCTGAACACATTTATCTTAAATTTTCTCCAGGAATTTCTCTAGAGATTTCATCAGAAATCTCTACAGATATTCTCTTCTGAAGATACTTATTACATTCGCTGCAAAGATTTCTTTGGAAATACTTGAATGTCATTAGTAGATACAGTAATGTTCCGATTTTATCACGGCCTCCACGCGTCAGTCTTTTATTTTTCATTTATTTGCTGTAACATTTGATAACAAGAGTTTTCCCTCTTCTTTAAGATAAATGTTGAAGGCGCGTTTTGCAACGTTAAAAATATTAAATATGCATATAGATTTTGTACAATCTTTAAGAGCATTTTTGAAAAGGGGCGTGATAAAATCAGAACAATACTGTATTTGTTAGTGAGTTTCTTTAGTGATTTTTCTCAGGGAACACCTACAGGAAGTGTTCATTTTAAGTTTTCTGAAGCAATGTCTCTTTCTAGAATTTATCTTTTTTTTTCAGATCACACTACTACATGTTTTAACCATTTTTTCTGAAGACTTTTCAGGACCTTTTAAAGATTCGTTAAAGAATTTCACGGTTTGACAACTTCTAGGAAGTGGAGCGGACCTGGTTCCTGAAATCTATAATTGCATTAAATTTTTTCCAATGGTTTTTAAAACAATGATTTAATATCCTTCAGCGTTTTTTTTTCAATTCTTCAGCCATTTTCAAGATATTTTTGACATCACAAAGTTTCTGAAAAAAACAGTCCCGTAACGTGAGTGGAACGTGCTTTACGATACCACATACAATTGTGGTGTGTTTTAGTGCGGACGGAAATAAGGCAACCCTCATAACAGCAGTTTAGGACTGTATTATCTACGAATTTATGCGACTCACTTGATGCTTATGCTAAAGCTAATGTATTTAAAACAGATTCAAAGTCCGATTTTTCATCACTTTTTATATACGGAAACTATTAAAAAAAAGCTTATATAAAATTATTATTAATCATGCAAAATGAAGACAATAGACAAACTATAAGTATTTTATTTATGTATAGAAAGAGCTAATTGTAATTGGCAGCTGTCAGTGAGCAAGCCAGAGCTGCCACATTACAGAGTTGTATATGAAAAAAATCTGGCACGTTTATTTTTGAATCGCAAGGCAATGCAAAAAGCTTGTTGTCTCAGAAAAATAGTACTTTAAGCTTATAGTTCGTATATAATCTTTTGCGAAAGTAAACTAAACCAAGGGGTGCCAATTTTATTCGTGTACGTAATACAGGTTATGTGGCAGCTCTGGAACAAAGAAACCGTCCAAAAGTGAAATTAATGTTGAAGGGTTCTAAAAAATCACATGATTTGATATATTTTATAACAACAATCTTGTCTTTCATTAAAAGTAGCATTCAACTGCTACATTCAACCTCCCCTACATATTATTCCTTTTAGTAACTGAGATACCACGACTTCCAGATCTGGAGTACATGTACGTGCACGTGGTCATTGAAGTCTTTGTCGCTCTTCCATGCTTTAGCCATCACTTTCTGGTGGGTCAGTGATTACTACAGTTGGTATTCGTTGAGCACGGTACTACCCAATTTAGCTCCGTTTTTTGTCTATAGTTGGGGCCATTAAATAACTTCCTCGCATCAATTGAATTGACTGAAAGACAACGGTGGATGTAAAGTGACACATCTGTGTAACGAATTCCGACTGTAGATTCAGTGAAACGCCCGAAAAAGCCAACGACGTGCGACGTTGAAGTCTTGCATCGTAGACCGAAATGATGCCAATCCCGATGCCGAACGCAAAGCCAATTATCTCGATATGGATTTTTAACGATCCGCTTTTTTGTTCCTACGTTGTTCTAGTTGTCTATATATACCTACGGGACAATGCGAAACATGTGTGTCGTGTCAGGTCGATGAATGGTTTTTGATCGGCTGACGTTTTCCCTAGATTTGACAGCCCGGCGCTTCGGCGATGCATCAGAGAAGAATGATGAAAATTGTCCGCGTGCACACACTACTGTGGTGTTGCTGGCGGTGTCCGGCCATTTGGCCGAATGCCGTTAGGCCGAATGTCGTTTGGTCGAACGTCATTTGGCCGAATGCTATCGGGCCGAATGGGTCGTTTGGCCGAATTATGATCGATGGATCCAGAGAAAGTTTTTAACATACTACCAATATTATCATCGGACCCCCTGTTCCGGAGGTAAAAGTCCACCAAACAGGGAACCCCAATCCAAGGTGTCAGGCGACCCGTGCTGATGGATGAATGATTGAGGGGGTTTCAAAGATGCTCGATCGTTAAGAAAGAAATTCTGGAAAGTACACGTGACGTAATTATTAGAACGTTTAAATTTCCATTTAATTTCACTCAATTTTACATAAAATAATTTCTTGCACGCAAAGTTGTAAGCAAGCCCCATACTGAAGACAACCAGTAATTTTACAATTCGATGGAGAATTGTGTTGATGGAGGTCATTTTATTACAGCGAACTCGATGTAACATTTTTTACTGTGTATGCTATTCTTTCTAGTTTTGACTTTCAGGGATTTAGTTGGCGTTGAAACTGCCAATATTTTATCAAAGATTTTTCCTTCTTTGAATCATAGGCTGTTCTTTCGCGTTATATTGATGCAATGTACAGTGGCATGGTCACTTAAGTTCATTATTCGTTATTCGGCCACACGGAATTCGGCCAAATGGCATTCGGTCAAATGACCCGGATCCATTGTCGGCCAATCAGCACGTCGTTTGTTGCTCGTGGCAGTTAGGAGAGGGAAATGCGTCAGCATTGGATTCTAGCTAATGGCTAACAAAATTGTAAGCCGTACAATACGTAGACGCATCAACAGTGGAGTCATGACATGTTGAACTATATTATTTGGGGTGACCATAGTTTCCCAAACTTTTCGGGTGAGCAACCCCCCTGTGCTAACAGACGTACTTTTCGCGACCCACCATAGAAATTCCCTCATTTGTTGTCTGTTACAGTAAAATATTCAACTGTCCCTCGCGACCCCCTGGATGAAGGCCGGCGACCTCCCTGGGGGGTCACGACCCACAGTTTGGAAAACTATGATTTAGGGTGACAATGGGTATTATCGGCAGGTTTGTTCTCTTCCTCATTAGGGGTTTTTGGCAATACAATTCAGCTTTGTTGGGAAGGATTTGAGACAAACTCTGAGTTCTATAGGTTTCAAAAAATCCCCAAAGACTAAGAGAACAAAACGGCCGAGAATAAGCAATTTCCCCTATGTAACGAGTTGCAAAAAGTTGATTTTTTCAATACGAGTCGTACGAGGTTTGCCAAGTTTGATAAATACGAAGAGTGCTGGCAAAATTGAGTTTTACAACGAGTTCTATACAAAATTGTATGCAATGATTTTTTTCATTATACAACTCATTTGAATTGCATTATGAACCAGTTTGGAAAAGTTGGCCATTACGATACCAAGTATGATACTGAATTGCATAAAATATATTAATTTACTAAAGATGCTCCAGTTGAGAAAGATACCTGTTAGGACTTTTCGCAACACCAGTAAGTAGGATAGCGATTAATCTTAAACTTCATTATTATGTTGCAAATGCGATGATCAATCTCATTACTTCATAAGTATGTAATCATCCAACGCTCATTACATTCAAAGATAAAGATTTACATTCCTCATCCCACCAGCCAATAGAACAAGTTTCTCACCTGCTATCGCTCCTCATCGATACTTTCTTGCTGCATATCACTAATTGCCTAGCCTTAAACTCTACAAACTCCAGCCAGCGCACCTTCCCACGTCGAAATCTCCCAACAACTTAATACCATTATCTCTTCCAGTCGAGCGCTCATTCGGCGCTGATTTCCGTGTCTGCAGCACACCGGAGAAAATAAGATAATAGGGTGTTGGGTGGGGACTATTTGGGCAGAGGAAGCAATTTTGGTCGCTTTCGAAGGAAACTCAATCAATTTATTGCCAAAAGACATGAATTTTTATTCAAAATTCAAGCCAATTCTTACAAAAGTTTTAGCGGAAAGCGCCCAAACTAGGACCCTGCCCAAGCAAGTTCACACCCTACCGTGTGCGCTCTGCTGTTGGCGGATTCCATACTCCCGGCTGCCTGCAGCTCGTTTGTTTGATTATGTAACCTGATATGGCGTATAATCGAAGGAAAATCGATAGAAGTAGCAACCATCACAAGGCCCACCCCCACCGCCCTACATTTTCACACCCTCCCGGCGTCGTCGACCGATGCTTGTTTACAGACATTTGCTTCAACTGCTCGATTTCAGCCTTTGTTGAACGATGCTCTCCTCACTACCTATACCTACTATCACCATATCAGCCATCAGCCAAGCAGAAGCCAGCGCTGAGGGCGCGCTGAGCTGAAGTGTGCATCGAGTTCGTTCCACATTTTACACGCTGTGATGCCGGTTTCGAATGTGCTGGTGGCGATGGGTTTTCCTGCCGCGCTCCTTGTCTTCCGCAGTTGCATATGGTGGTGGTGGAGTTTTTTTTTCGCTTCACTCCTTTACTAGGCCGGAGGTTCCTACCTAACCTGGCCATCATCTCCACACAGTTGGAAAACAGGGTTGGCCTGAGGGTGTATGTGTTCAGTTTCAGTAGGAATAATGATTAACATTTTATGAAGCAAAATCACACTGGCTGGAAATTTTTGCAAAATGCACTACAAAATAATGGGAGTAGCGGCTGTGATGTTCAACATGAGCCTACATAGTTTACGGACAGTAGACTGGGTCCTTCACAGATTAGTCTAGGAGATCCTCCGGAAATTTGAACAGTAGGTAGTTTTTTACGGAATTAGTCCAGAAATTCCTTCAGATATTCCTCAAGACTTTTAATCAGGAATTTCTCCTATCGTTTATTTAGGAAGCTCTTTAAAGTTTGCTCCAGAAAATCCTTCAGGGATCACTTCAGGAGTCCCATCAAGGGTTCCTACAGTAAGACTTCCTTTTGGGATTCCTCCTGGAATTCCTACAAGGATTCCTGCTGGGATTCCTTCACAGATTCCTCAAGGATTTTCTTTGAAGATTTCCCAAGAAATTTGTTCAGTAATTTCTCCAGGAGTTCCTTCAATGATTCCTCCAGAGATTCTTTCAGAAGTTTCTTTTGGAGTTCCTTCCGGTATCTCCCCAGGAATTTCTTGGAACTTTTTCAAGGATCTCTTCTGAAATTCCTCAGAAGATTTCTCGTGTAATTTCTTTGGAATACCTCATGGAGACTTTTCAATTTTTTTTCTGAAGTTCTTTAAGGAAATTCTCTAGGAGTTCCTTCAGGAATTCCTACAGATATTCCTCCAGAAACTATTCCCCGAGTTCCTTCGAGGATTCCTGCAGTATAGTAGTTCTTTCAGGTATTGCTCCAGTAGTTCTCCAGTAATCTCTCCAGGAGTTCCTTCAAGAATCTCCCCAGTAATTCCAGGAGGATGCCTCCAGGTGGCAGAAGGGCTGGAAATTAGTAATTTCTTCAAAAGTTCCTTATGCTATTCCAACAGGAGTTCCTTTAGGTATTCTTTCAGAAGTTCCTTCAGAAATTCGTCCAGGAGGATTCAGTGTTGCCTCCTGGAGATCCTCAGAAATTCTTTCAGAAGTTTTTTGCCTTTCTCGTTCACCTAAGTGAACTGAAAGGCTATATGTTCACTCAAAAAAAAAATTTTCGATAGGAGGCTCGGAGGGTCAAGTCGCATATACCAATCAACTCAGTTCGACGAATTGAGATGATGTCTGTATGTGTGTATGTATGTGTGTCTGTGAACAAAATAAGTTCACTCACTTTTAAGGCACTTCCCATTGGCCGATTTTTCGGATTATAGCTCGAATCGAACCGGAATTTTACCGCATTGTTTGCTATTGAAAATGATTCGGATCGGTCAAGGCGTTTCGGAATTATGGCCAATTTAGTGATCCGGACCAGCATTTTTCACCCGAGCGACAGGTGTAACAGCCTGCTTAAGTTGGTGCGCGACGACCGCCACGACTGACGCCGCAGCCCGGAGCACACCACGAGAACGAAAGTAAGAGAGAATGTGAGAGAAAACGACGAAAGAGCGGCGCTAACGTGCTATACATATAAGCAAAAAAAGTCTAGAGTTGTCACCCATCACTAACGAACCACGTATGAGTGTGATGATGATCCAGCCCATCCCAAATTCTCATAAATACTGTTTTGGGACCGTTCCTAAACCACGTAGACTATATGGGGCGAAGGGGGTGGGTCTGGCCAAAGTCTACGCCAGGCAGTGTTGCCACATTTAAATCGGAATGGCGAATCAGTCGTAAGACCGATTGCCCCCCTCCCCCTAAAGTAATACGCCATCGAAATGGGACAACTGGCATGGATACCCAGCGCTTCGACGCCGACTCAAACCCACCCGAGTACATGGGCTGGGTGGAGGTGGCTAATCGAGCATAGCACCCAACCTCACTGCCATTCATGGTTCGATAGCGATGGCGATGCTAAGAGACGGGCGGGAGGCAGCCGAAGGTTTTCGTTTTAAATTACGTTCGTATAGGATATTTACCTAGTTGATCGCGGATACTGCCTTTCCGCGTTTCGTCGCGAAACTGGGCCTAGTTTTGAAGTGCATCCTACCAAGGTATTTACATATTCTAAGGTAGTCTTAGATATCAAAACTGGTTGAGCGGCCATTATTTTTTCACCGTGAGAAATTCTGAAAACAAATCCCCCGCCACCTCAAATTTCTTTGAAATTTCGCTTCCTCTGCTTTTCTCCACAAACTAAACGTCATGCTCAACCTTACAATATATAAAAACCTTGGTCTGGTGCGCGCGCACTGAGCGAAAAATTCACTTTAATTCCACTGGAAATCTTAAGTAGATTTTTTCCATCTAACTAAACATTTGGAACCCAAATTATTTGATAGTGAAAATATTTCACTGGAAAAATCCAATAGAATTTAAGTGAAAATTTTCACTACAAAATCATATGTAGTTTAAGAAGATTTTAAGTATATTTGGCATTACATAGTTTTGATAAATTTTGTTTCTGATTGAAAGCATTCAAAAATTTGGTTCATCTCCGTTACATCGGAGACCACCAAATGGTTCCATTGAAAGAAAGGGAACATCGGAAATCACAGAACATATTGGCATTATCATATTCATGCATGGTTCGTTAGTGATGGGTGACAACAACACGCTTCTATTTTGCATACTATCGGCTGCAGTAAAATCCACTTGACAACCATATACAATCTATAATACGATACAGTGCGAAATTTCCAATAACTTTTCTTTGAAGTCTCACTATGTTTTCAAGCGGCTTTCACTTAATCCATGTAAATTCACTGATTAAATCATTTTCGAACGGTTACTTGACTTTTTCCAGTGAAATTGAAATGAAATTTCCTCTCAGTGCGGGCAGGATCAGGATCACGCACACAGCCAGCGGTGATGCGCGGACCGGACAGCTGACTGGTTGGGTTGGGTTTCGGTTCGGGTGGCTGTGGGTGGTTGTTGGGTGGTGCCGCGCCATTCGGATGGACCGAAACGAATAAATTAGATTGATGGATATAAATAAAATACGAGCAAAATAACAAACAAAGATTGTCTTGGTGACCGCGATCGATAGCATTAGCGCAGCTTTCAGTGAGTCGCATACGTTTTAGGTATCAAATATTTATTGTTGTGAATTTTTCATCGACTGTTGCAGAAAGTACATTCCAAATTTCTGCTATGCACTAAGACAAATAAATGATCGAACCATGCAATACTCCATTGCACGAAGACGTCATCAAGAAATCGCTCTCTTTCTCTCCTACGGGAAATTAAAAACCTTAATTAATCCACCTAGCGGTGATGGTGCCTTTCTCGTGCTTTAAAATATCCTTTCAACAAAACTCAAGCGACATGTTGATGACATTGACATAAATACAAAATGCAAGCTGCTTGCTAAATCTACTCAATATGGATAAAATGTATAAATGTAGCATAATATCCAATATTCAGAAAATATAAGACAACGATCCACAATTCAAACCAAACATGTGTCATGAAGCCGCAAAATTTTGAAACGTCATTTTAGATTTTCCGGTCATCATTTTATGACTCCGGATATCTACCCCAACTAAACTAACCGCCATCTTGAACATTGAGACACCATCTTGGATGTTCTGGTATTCATTTTTGGACTCTGCACCTAAAATTGCATAAAATAGTCGCCGTATTGAATTTTGGCATGTCGTTTATGATTTTCTGGTTACCAGTTTTGGACGAAGACCGGCATTCTTCCCCATTCAAACTATAGTCATATTGCAGACCTTGTGAAACAGCGCACAGCTTGGGTTTTCTGATTACAAATTTTGAATTCTGGACATATTTCCATACAAAATATGCCCAAAATGCAAGAATTAAAAATCCTGTAAAATAGTCGCTGACTTTAATACTGAGCCATTATCTTGGATTTTAGACCGCTATCTTGGATACTCTGGTGGACTTCGAACATATTTCCCATACCAAATACACTTATTTTACATAGTTTTAGAGCTCAAAATTCCTTAAAACAGCCGCCATCTTCTGTTGACGCGATCAAATTCTTATTTTTCTTTTCAACGTTGACCCATCCTGCTATAAATTTACACCTTAGGAAACTGAAATGGTACGATTTGATGAGATATCGCTTTAGTTTTGTCTATATTTTGTTCTCTTTCATATATGAGAACTTGGACCTATTCGTCACTGTTGTCCATACCTAACGTTTATCAGGTCATTAAACAAAGCCACGATTTAATTTTTCACATGAACGTTGGTTCTGCTACACAACAGCTAGTCTCTAATGTGATCTAAGGCTATTTTCTTGCTAACCGTTCATTAGATTATCAAAAAATCTGCGATCTGATGTACCGTATGTATGGGTTTGATTCATTTTTATATTTGGTAATTTCTTCAAAATATTAGCTAATATCGTGCTCTAAGCTTTTTATTAATAACGAGCTCGAAATTCATAATGAACTACATGAGCAGTTCCACCACGTCGGAAGTTTAGCCACATGCCTGCAACAGCTTGTATAAATCAGTTTGTAAAACCAAACCTGTAAAAGATACCTATATCCGTATGCATCTAGGACATTGGAAATTCTCGATACTGCGAGAATGCGATTTTGCTACAAATTCAGAGTCAAATTAAATTTAGATAAACAATAAAAATTTATTGTATCCCTTTAATTGTCAAACTAGGATAGTTTTAAATGTCATACCATAGATTGGTCATACTGCTATTAAATGAATGGACCACATTATTCATATTCATTCATTTATTTAGTTAACATCAAATTCATGATAATACTGAATCAACAATTTGCCGCCATAATACTCGATTTGCAGCTGCAGCTCTCCAACGTCGGTCACGCCCAACACTCGCCAGATCACGCTCCACCTGGTCCGCCCATCGTGCTCTCTGCGCTCCACGCCTTCTTGTACCAACCGGATGGTTAGCAAACACCAACTTTGCAGGGTTGTTGTCCGGCATTCTTGCAACATGCCCTGCCCACCGTATCCTTCCGGCTTTGGCTACCTTCTGGATGCTGGGTTCGCCATAAAGTGCAGCGAGCTCGTGGTTCATCCTTCTCCGCCACACACCGTTCTCCTGCACGCCGCCGAAGATCGTTCTTAGCACCCGTCGCTCGAAAACTCCGAGTGCTTGCATGTCCTCCTCGAGCATCGTCCACGTCTCGTGCCCGTAGAGAACCACCGGTCTTATTAACGTCTTGTACATGGTACATTTGGTGCGGGGGTGAATCTTTTTTGACCGCAGTTTCTTCTGGAGCCCATAATAGGCACGACTTCCACTGATGATGCGCCTTCGTATTTCACGGCTCACGTTATTGTCAGCCGTTAGCAAGGAACCGAGGTAGACGAATTCTTCTACCACCTCGAAAGTATCCCCGTCTATCGTAACATTGCTGCCAAGGCTTGTCCTGTCTCGCTCAGTCCCACCTACCAGCATGTACTTTGTCTTAGCCGCATTCACCACCAGTCCGACCTTTGCTGCTTCACGTTTCAGGCGGGTGTACTGTTCTGCCACCGTTCCAAATGTCCTAGCAATAATATCCATGTCATCCGCAAAACATACAAATTGGCCGGATTTCGTGAAGATCGTACCCCGGCTGTTGAGCCCGGCTCGTCGCATAACACCTTCCAGGGCGATGTTGAATAGTAGGCAGGAAAGTCCATCACCTTGTCGTAGTCCCCGTCGAGATTCAAATGAACTGGATAGTTCACCCGAAATCCTTACGCTGTTCTGCACACCGTCCATCGTTGCTCTTATCAGTCTAGTCAGCTTCCCGGGAAAGCTGTTCTCGTCCATAATTTTCCATAGCTCTGTGCGGTCGATACTGTCGTATGCCGCTTTGAAGTCGATGAACAGGTGATGCGTTGGGACCTGGTATTCACGGCATTTCTGGAGGATTTGCCGTACGGTGAAGATCTGGTCCGTTGTCGACCGGCCGTCGATGAAACCGGCTTGGTAACTTCCCACGAACTCATTTACTTTAGGTGAAAGACGACGGAAGATGATCTGGGATAGCACTTTGTAGGCGGCATTCAAAATGGTGATCGCTCGAAAGTTCTCACACATTAACTTGTCGCCTTTCTTGTGGATGGGACAGATTATCCCTTCCTTCCACTCCTCCGGTAGCTGTTCGGTTTCCCAGATCTTGACTACTAACTGGTGCAGACAGGTGGCCAACTTTTCCGGGCCCATCTTGATGAGTTCCGCTGCGATACCGTCCTTACCAGCCGCTTTGTTGTTTTTGAGCTGGTGGATGGCATCATTAACTTCCCTCAGCGTGGGAGTTGGTTCGTTCCCGTCCTCTGCTGCACCAACATAGTCATTTCCTCCGCTGCCTTGGTCCTCCGTGCCTACATTCTCTTCGCCATTCAGGTGCTCGTCGAAGTGCTGCTTCCACCTTTCGATCACCTCACGTTTGTCCGTCAGGAGGCTTGCGGCACGTAGCCTTTGCGGGATGCGTTGAGCTTCTGGTAGAACTTGCGTGTTTCCTGTGAACGGCACAGCAGTTCCATTTCCTCGCACTCCGCTTCTTCCAGGCGGCGCTTTTTCTCCCGGAAGAGACGGGTCTGCTGCTTCCGCTTCTGTCTGTATCGCTCCACATTCTGTCGGGTTCCATGCTGCAGCATTACCGCCCGCGCTGCATCCTTCTCCTCCAGAACCGCTCTGCACTCCTCGTCGAACCAATCGTTTCGTCGACTACGTTCTACGTACCCGATACTGCTCTCAGCTGCGTTGTTGATGGCTGCTTTGATTGTACTCCAGCAGTCCTCTAGAGGGGCCACATCGAGCACACCCTCGTCCGGCAACGCTGCCTCGAGATTCTGCGCGATATGGTCTGGGAAAGTTTTCCTGCTTACTGTTCATCGCATTATCGAAAAAGCCGCGGTTTGATATGTCGCATGCATGGTTATGTTAACTTTTATGTTTGGCCACTTCCGGTAGGACACCTGGAACCGGTTCCGGGACACTACCGGTTCAGATATGGTCTGAGATTATTTGTCAGCTTACCATTCATCATGTAATCGGAAATGCCGTAGTTGGATGTGCCGCATGGATGGGTTTGTAGCGTTTTCATATCTGGCCCCTTCCTGGGGTACCGGTCCGGAACACCTAAATGGCCATAACTCCGGAACGGCTGGACCGATCTGAACCATCTTCAATAGGAAACAATGGGACCAGATTCCGCGTCGAATGAACCGTTCATCATTAAAATCGGTTGAGGTTTACTGCCAAAAAGTGATGTGAGTTTTTTTGTACACATACACACATACACACACACACACATACATACACACACACATACATACACACACACAGACATCACCTCAATTCATCGAGCTGAGTCGATTGGTATATAAGACTTGACCCCTCCGGAGGCTCAATCATTTTTTTGTTTTTGGAGTGAACATATAGCCTTTCGGTACACCTTGGTGCACGAGAAAGGCAAAAATCATATATTTCTTCTATTGATCCGGTTCTAGCGATGGCTAGACCCACATTCAACGGCGGCGGCTGATTTGCTGCGTTAAGATCTAATTCGTGCATCACTCTTACGAGTTGACTTCATGTGCAGCAAACGGCTCAAACATCCGTCATCATTTTTCGGAAACGTGATATCAGGGATCGTCCATAAATTTCGTCACGCGAAAATTGCCGATTTTCAAACCCCGTTCCCCCTATGTCACACTTTTTGTATGAGAACTCTAAAAAAATGCTCACACTTTCACACTTTGCTGAAGCCCCCCTCCCCATCAACGCGTGATGTATACGCTCAAGAATTTTTGCCATGTTCCCAAACGAGTATCTGGCGAACAGGATGCTGATTAATCATCAAAACAATCATCATGGAGCATCCATTACGTACGTCACGCTAAAATTGGTAATGTACTGCTCATATTCGCATAGTCGATGCAAACACCACTGGCAATGCCACCATACAAAAGCTAATATCTAACGTGTCTGCATATTTGAGATCAGTTTTATTCAAAAGATCAAAAGATTTAACCCTTAGTTAGATGTAAATGCGGTAAAAATCTTGAACTTTATATTTATTCATTCTTAAAAATCCAAAAGTATGTTGTAAAGTACAGTGGCGCTTACATCGACTATGCGAATATAGGCAATGTACATCCCCACCCCCTCTCGCACGGGGTTTTCTGTGCGTTTTTACGAGTCAAACTATCCCAAACCCCCCTCCCACACCAAACGTTACGTTTTTTTATGGGTATTCCCTTATATAATTTTTCTTATAAGAGAAATAAATGTTCTTATTGGCCGTTGGGTTTTAAGATGCTTTATGAGAAAAAATTCTACTCAGTTACTGAGATGGATTTATTTCAAATTATTTTTTTTTCCTGCTCAGTTTCAGTTAGAAGTGAGGCAACTCATTGAGTTGTCTCAGTTTTAACTTAACGGTTTTAACTTAAGAAAATAAAAGTCTTTTCTTTTTCTGAGTAGGACCAACTCAGTGACTGAGTAGAAATTTACCTCGGTGTATGAATGTAGTAAGGCAATGGCACGTCAGGTAACGGGTAAGTGATAACGCTAAGTTGCATACATCTGGGCGTTAAATTGGATATTTAAGTAAGACCAACTCATTGGCCAAGTGGAAATATTTCTGCATGAGTGCACGTTTTCGTTTTCACCGAGAAAAATCTCTACTCAATGACTGAGTTGGCCTTACTCAGAAATCGAAAAATCCTTTGTTTTCTTACTCAGTTTCGGCTAAAAGTGGGACAACCCATTGGCAATGGGTTGTCCCACTTTTAACGGAAACTGAGTAAGAAAACAAAGGATTTTTCGATTTCTGAGTAGGACCAACTCAGCCACTGAGTAGAAATTGGGGGGGGTCAGGTGTTGTTGTGTGTGGATGTCTCCCTGACCCGTCCGTGTTTAGGCTTTTTTAGTACCAGAGGCGGACGTTAAGGCTCAAATGAGAATCACAAATTGTCCAAAACTGAAAAAGCACTTTTCTCCAGAATGACGAAAAAGCGAGCAAAACCAGCGTGTCCGATTGTCATAATTGACGAAATAAACAATCGGACATTCTTATTTTCTTTGATTTGTTGATCATTTTGAGAAAAAGTGCTTTTTTAGATCTGGAATATTTTCCATTCTCAATTGAGCCTTAAACTAGAGCTGATGCCGAACGGTGTCGGCTCGCCAGAAATAAGAAGAAGAAGAAAAGAAATCTGATCTGCTGCTGATTGAGAGAGAGGCACGGCCTCTCGGCTGTATCTCCGAGTTAATAAATGATAAATGTAAAATTGGCTTTCAAGGGCAAAACAAAACATACTGTTACCCATCTTTGTTTCGGTAGCGCAACTACCGAACTGATGATGTTTACCTTTTTTTACGTACCTATCAACATAATCTGTCGGGGGAATTATTTTATTTTTCCTACTTACAACCCACATCCGACATTTTTTTTAAGTGGGAATGGTAGAACTTTCAATTCCCTCGGTCGCACGTACATTAGTTTTGCATTTTGTTCCACCATTTCCGTGAAAAATGAGATCCGGCTTGTGCAAGTGTGGAGTTGAGGTTAGAATTGTAGGATATTCTAGGTTAGATTTGCTATCCACTTCGCCTAAACGATTTTCAGACCCAGAGATATCGTACTTCTAATTAGTTTTCACTGCCGTAAAAAATACTGTTATGCGCAGAATAAACAGTTATACCTTCGGATCACACTCATTTACTCGTAAATCTCAATCTGACTGTAAAAATAATGAATTTCTTTCCAATGTTTTGAAACCCCGAACGAATTTGACATTGCTTTCGGGAAGCAACATCACGACGACGACAACACTCCCAAGCGGTCGAATCGTCGTTTTGGGGGCGAATTGTTTCTACCTATCTGGTCAGATAGATTTGTTGACATCTTGTGCAATTGAGTCAAATTTGCCATTCAGTCATGAAATGTTTACGTATGTTGATGGTTTACGTCATGTGTAAATTCCTAATTTTTTAAGAGTGCAGATTTGTGTACTACTAGATCAGCCTCACCGCTGTGTCGAATGTACACAGTTACTTTTCCGGCTCTGGCGCTGTTATGAGAACAAAATTAACAATTATTATTGCACTGATCGATTCCTGATAATGCATGTCATCGTTCAGAGAGAAACTTATTTAATAATTATGAACTTTGCTCCCATACCATGGACTTAATTTGTCACTTGTGTTTTTTTGAAAGAATATTTTATGGCACGAGAAAGGCACCATCACCGCTAGGTGGATTAATAAGGTTTTTTTCCGATCTTTCGCTCGGACTGATGCTTACAAATCTTCGGTGGGAATTGGCACGGATGCTGTGACTGGTAGGTTCGATACTGCAATTTGCGCTCCTTTGGATACTCAGACTAGTTTTTGTCACCTCCGAGTGAGGCACTAGTTGAGCCGACGGAATACTTCACGGCTGTGAAGCTGTCTCCCATGATGGGCAGACCCAATTACCCAATCTTGCGAGCGCACAAGAATTGGGGCGCTTGCTACGGTAGCAAGCTGACTGCAACACAATTACCTGGCTGTAAATGTGCTGTGTCCACTTTTGGCAAGTGGACCGATGATGACTGTATCGACCTTCAACGATTCTCATGCTCCAACGATCGACATCGCTGGACTGCGGCTGTATGCGTATGAGGCACCAACGGACCTTTAACCGTTGGCTCGGATAATGTTGGCACTGGATGACCAACAATCTCGAAGACTATAAAGTGCGGGTGCACTGAAATGAGGAGGGATTTGCTCAAAGCGAACACATTTGAAGAAACTAATAGCTGAGCTGTCGACTGTTGAGTACGATGACCTTCGGACGACCTTGAATTCCTCACAAATCCCAAGGATTCCAGTTATGCCTGAACTGTACTTGACTCCAAGGGCTCCAACAGACTTTTCTCTGCTGGATCGAAAACATCCAGCCTCCGTTTGGTTGAATCTCGAGCTGAATCCAATGTCCGAAAACCGATAGTTCTCCCACTAATGCCTGGGAGCTGTTGAATCTTGCTGTCTGCTAACAAGATTGACTGTAAAACCGGCTCTATTCCCTAAGATTGTCCTCATTTGATGTGAACCAAACCAAATGAAAGTCAAAGCGGAATGCTTCGACTTCCAGAAGCGAACCTCAACTCTGAAAAATATGAGAGGGTGCTTTTTATCCAATATAACCCAAAATAACAACGACTTGCCTGAAAGCGGAGGCCTCCTGGCCTCCACGGGCGCCCTGGGCACCGCCTGGTATTGGATGCTGTCCGACGAATATCATTTCGTCGAGATTCTCCATGGATCACGTTGAACCATGGCGGAATAGATTTGGGGATTGGTAATTCGCGATTACAAACACGAATTCAGGGAAATGCGCAGCAAACAACAAAACACATACGTTCAAGTTCAAAAGTTTAATTCATACAAAAATTCGAATTCATTTTTCTTTCTTCGTCCTTTTTGTTCTCTTCTTACTATTCTTCTTGTCTCTTCTGTCTCCTCCCAGCAGCTTCGACGTAATTCCTCCTAAGCAGCGCTGTGTTCGACACCTGAACCTACTCCATCAAGCTGCTTCTTGGTTCAGCCCCGTGTGCAGTGTAGGGTCCGCCTCCGGAAGCAACTCTCGCAACGGCAAACTCCAACTCTCCAGTTCAGAAGCTTTCTCCGGTCGTTCGGATTCACCAGACTTCCCACAGGCTCGCTGTCCGTCGTCCGCCGACGCTCCACTTTTCGCAACTGTCACTCTACACGCTCATTCGTAACTGCCCAACTCGCACCATCTGCACACTCAATGTAAACATAGAGAGTGCATGCTAGTATAAACCCTACATGCAGCTCTGCATGGTGCTTTCCGTCGCAGAAGATGCATCGTGGAGGCTTCTCACAGTCGGTCGTAGTATGACGATGATTCATACAGTTGTGGCACAGATGATGGTTTTGCACGAATTCCAATCGTGCTCGAGGGGTTTTTGTTTGAAGCTGCTGCAGCGATTGATGAAATGTCGTTCTGCACACAAATAGCACCTCGGCGGCTTTGGTGGCCCATCTGAGTTGGCTGACTCCCTTTCCTTCCTGGAGTTTGAAACCGATTGGTCCGTTTGGGATTGGACCGACTTCGTTTCAGGCTTCCGCTGAATTTTGTAGGCCTTGATCAAAGGTTGTATGGCACTGAAGCTAGCGTACGACACTGGTTCCAACCTCTTCTTCGGCTCGACAACAGATCGATTTTGCTGCCGACAATCTTCTTCCACGCGCTCACGAAATTCACTCACCAGCTCATAAAGGGCTTGCGAGAAACGAAATTCCCTTTCTGACATGGAAATTCCGGCTGCCAATTCATCCGCGCACTTAACAACCGCTTTCAGGAGGGACGAATTCGGATCGCAAATTTCCTCCAACGGAATTGCACTCGCGCCGTGAATTTGTTCCATCGTTTCAGACCGGTTTGGTTTTACCGAACGAACAATCTCGCGATAATATTCACTTCTGAGCAGCATCAACTCAATGATTGCACAGTCATCCGGAGCTGATCAGTTTGACACATATGCTATAGTCTATTTTACGAAACGACAACAGTGTTGATATTGATATTAACACTCACGGGCTTGGGCGCAACCTCCTGTCAAAATTTCATTCATGAAATGAGCGATCAGCTGATCCGAAACGTCTCGTAAAATGGCTCATTACCCGCCGTCAGTCAGCTGTCACTTTTTCGCCGCCGACGGCCACAGTTGATTTTTTAAAAAGGACATTATTTATTTATGTTTTGAAAAATTATTCCTAATACTTTCTGTTTTCAGCTATAAAAAGGTAAATTAGTTTATTGACTATTAAAATTTTTGTTTTTCTCCCATTAAATCTCATCCAAATTCCTGAATAACTTAATCATACTAAATTCCTGACCATTCCCGTTCGAAAATCCTATTCCTTTCTATTTACGAGAGCGTCGGTGAGTCCCTGGCATCTCGATAAATAGATATAATCCCTTCCCTATTATCCCTTCCCATACACATAACGTGTTTCTTATCGTTTCAGAGAGCGATCAATGGCGCTTAAGCCTAGGCTTGTTAGCCAGGACACATGGTCCAAATGCCTGTGCCCCATCCCGGAAGCAAAAAGGCCCATGGAGTGACAAATTTCTTAGCTATGTCACTCCCAACATTGGTGTTTAAAAAATCACTTACACTCACATCAACACATCTACATGATCAACTCAAATACACTTGCACAATCTGAATCTAGCCGCATCACTCGCTTATAGTGAATCCCCAATCAACCCGTTCCCAATATCCAACTCCTTGACACCTATGGGGGTGTCGGTGAGTCGCTGACCTCTTGTAAAGTAGGTGTCATATCATCACATCCTTTCCTATCCTCGTAACGGAGAAGATGGGCGTGGCCGGCAATGGAAGTTCTCATGTCTTTTTTACTTCAACCTCTGATTGGATAGCTGTTCCTTCCCAAATAGCATTCCATAAGCAATTAGAATAGAAGTATTAAAGTTTTAACATGACAACTTTCAGTATGCAATCTACGAATTACTCCGTTACAACGCAACGCAACGCAACGCAACGCCGACGGCCACAGTTGATTTACGCTACTTTTGCATGTTGCGAATTGCGCTACTATTGCACGCTAAAAATAGTGAGTCGGAACGTCGGAATTATGTGCACTTTGGAAGATGGCTGATTTCGTGGTTTGGGGCAAATGCGCATAACAATGGACTTGGTAATAGAAGCACTAATGGAGGACACAATGCGTGCATATCGATTCACTTCACTGCCATTTTTATTCACACAGGTATTCTTCGAAAAGGACAGGACAGTCAAATCTTCACATCTCACAAACACATTTTCACAAGAAAATTTTCACAGTGGCGAGGACGGCGAATTATGTTGCAGTACGGATGTAACCAGTTGTTGTTGTTCCGAAATTTCGTTGAGGGTTTCGATCACGCGAAATTGCACTATTTTCGTCTTCTTGGACGTGAATCCAATCTTCTTTCTTCACAGGATATAACACGGTTTGTTCTTCGATATCGTCAATGTGTCTACTGGAATTCTCTGACCCGAAACTTGGCACTACTCGACTTCTCGGACCGCGACGAACGACATACCGACATGATCCGGCTCGAAGGACCATTTTATGTTCGCGCACATAAGAGCGTCTGTACTGATCTGTCGGTATCTGATTATTCACTGGAGTTCCACAAATGATAATCACTGAGTAGTACGTGGTCTGTTTGAATACTTCGGTTTATTGGTCGGAATGATCGGGTCTGATTTACACGGAACTAGGTTGGACTGTCTGAGTTACTACACATGTACTTAACTTAACACAGTAACTTGTATTTTGAGGACGGAACTATTACAACGGACGCGGGACTTGTAATACGATACGATATGGACGGATACTTCGATACAAAAACTATAGTGATACTCTAATACTAATGGATTGATACAAGGGTTGATACTGATTTGGACTAGAACATGGCAGTGGTTAAATACTGTTTGGCTGACTATTGAACCCTTTGGTGCATTGTACTGTGTGATGAATGCGCTTATGTACATGATCTATTATTACTGATGGTTACAATAACTACATAGTTGCATTTTTCTGAGAGTACAGACTAACTTCTATAATGCGGATCAAAACCTAACTTAAAGCCTAAACAGAATTTCTACTGAAGGTTCTTTATAAATTAATCTAGGAGTTCCTCAACGGATTCCTTCAGGGATTCATACAGAAGTTTCTACAGGGATAACCCAAGCAACCAAAAGTTCGGATTCCACTTGAAGAACGAACTCAGAAGTTCAAGTTCGGTTCAATTCCAGGTTTCGTTGAACTTAATTCTCCAAAAAGTTCCTCTTGTATTGTTTATGAACTTGGAAGTACATGTACAAGCTTTTGACTTCTCTTCAAAACGACATTAAAGTCGAAAAAAGGTTAAAAAAGAACTTATGTTGAACTTTAAAACAGAGTTCAATCAAATATTAACCGAACTCATGTTGAACTTTTGCGTGCCTATAAAATTCAAATATAGTTCATTTGAACATATTCCAACAACTTGAAATCATCCGTTCCGAACTTGTTTCGAACTTGTTTTGAACTTACTACTGAAAGTTCGGATAAATATTAACCGTACCAAAAGTGAACTTCACTTGAACTTCGGCGACAGCGGGGCCGGGGAGAAGTTCTCATTCAATTAAATCACTCGGAAATCGAGCCCAGCAGCCACAGCTTGTGTTAATTCCACAAGTACACTTTGTTCCACTATAATATTTGAACGTACTTACTTGTAATCAACGCAAAGGATCCGTATTGTGTGGATCAAAGGCTGCCCCCGCAGCGGAAAACTGTTCCCCCTAGGATGCCGCCGGGGGTTTTTCGGCTGCGCACAAAAATTTTCCAGCTTTGCTGGATGTTTTCACACCCGTCTCACTTGTCACTGCAGCGCACCGGTAATCGACGCAATCGTATTCACTGAAAACCAAGCTGAAAACTTATAATCTTTTCTTGAAGTCGATACACTGGCCTTAATTTATTGCTTTGCACTGCGAACCACAACAAACTGAAAATGTCAAACTGCGTAAGTTCACAAGAAGTTCCACGTGAACTTCTTTCGAACTTTCCACTTCAAAAATTATTCCAAGTTCAGGGAAAGTTCACACGCGAACCTGATTGAGCTCTACTATATGATATCAGCACATTGAGTAAAATCCCACAGTGCATAACAACACATACATGGAGTAGTGGTTAGGCACCGACTTTCAACGAGGAGATCCCGAGTTCAAATCTCAGTAAGTAAAAAACATCAAACATTATTTCAAGGTATTAGTCAATTTGGATTCCACATGAACTAATGGTTCTTAATAATAAATTACTTTTGAGGACTAAACTTTTTTTTTTCATTTTTTCGAAGTTTATTTTTAAGCTGAATAGCGTTCCTTTCAGCGACACAAGTGTACTTTTTGTGAACTGAAGTTCGGTTAATTACTTAAAAAGTGAGCTGAATAGAATGCTATTCATATACCTTCGAATAGCTGATTAAGCCCAAACATGCTATTTTATCCGAACTTTTGGTTGCTTGGGAAGTTCAGAAGTTCCTTCAGAGATGCCTCCAGGAGTGTTAGGGATTCGTGCAGATGTTTCTTCAGAGATTCCTCCAGTAGTTCCATCAGGGATCTCTCCAGGATTTCCTTTTGAGAAATCTGTTCTGTGGCTTAGTTGGTTAAAGCACCGGTCTAGCGAATACGGAATCATGGTGTCGAATCCCACCAAAAGAAGTTTCTCTAAGGCTTGCTTAAAGATATGCTCTAAAAATGGAAGGTGTCCCCGGCGATTCATCCACGGATTTGAATAACCCTTTGGAAACAGCATTTTCAACTCTCTAGATGCAATCTCGCTAGTCTAGAACACGTTTGTGATGGTCGTTTTTCTCGGCTGGGCACATACGACCCATCCGTCCCCAAAGGGTTAAGGAGTTCCTCGTTGAATTTTTCTTGAAATTTCAAGATTTTTTTCTAAGAATTCTCCCAATATGGCTACATTGCTTCCATGGAAATTCCATAAATTAGGTTTATCACGTCTTTCTGAACCCACCTTCCTACTCAAAGAGTAACGTATAGACGTTCCTCCTTCACAAATACCTTCAGGAAATTTATTTTCAAAGTAATCCAACTTTTTTTTTATTCGTATTAACGAGATTTTTAGCCCTGGGCTAGTTCATCTCGGGACGCACGTTTTACTTCCCTTCCGAAGGAAGAACTCACATTTTGCGAGTTTGTCGGGAGTGGGATTCGATCCCAGGTCCTCGGCGTGATAGTCAAGTGTTCTAACCATCCAACCAGATCCGCTCCACTAGTAATCCAACTGTTCTTTCAAGAAACTGTTCCATCGGCTGGTTCGAAAATTCTTTCAGAGCTTCTTCAATGAATTCCTTCAGGGAATGTATCCAGGAAATTCTCTAGAAGACCTTCATGATTTTTTTTATTGATTCCAGCAGATATTCTTCCAGAGATTACTGCAAAAAATCATATAAAGATTCCTTCATGAGTTCCGTCGGTTATTCGTCCATATATTTTACCAGGAATTCCTCTTGGTTTTCTTCCAAGAATACATTTAAGAATTTTTACTCAGCTTCTTTAAAAAAAATCAGAAATTTGTTACGAAACAATTCCTAGAATGTTTTACATAAATTTCTTAAACATTTTTTCATAAGATTTTCCCATAAATCTTTCAGAGAGTTCTTTAAAAATATGTTCACGAATGTCCATGAATTTTGATTAGTAATTTCTCAAGGTTTTTTTTCTAAATATGTATTGTTAAATTCTAATAAAAATTCCACTCAGGGTTTCTGAGAGAAAGTTTCCAGATTTTTTGTTGGCAACTCATTCTAGAATTCCTTCAGGAAGTCACTGAGATTCTTTTGCATAATCCTCCAGGGATTCGTTAAAAAATATCCCTAGGAATTTTTACAGGAATTAGAAAAACAATTTAGGAATATCCTCCAAGGTTTCTTTCAGAAATTCCTCCATGGATTTCCATTTCGTCCGGGCTACCAAAGAAATATCTAGAAGGTGTGTTTTTGGAATATTTCTACACAGATTTTTACAGAAATATTTCATGAAATTACGTAATAAATGTTTAAGTAATTCTTTAAGGGTAACCTGAAGCAATTTCTAAACAATTCCTGAACAAATTTCATTGAAGCAATTTCAGAAACAATCGTTGGAGGAGTTCTTGAAGGAATCCCTCGAGAGTACCTGTAGGAACTCCTTGAGATGGCTTTAGAGAAATTTCTAGAAGGATTTCATGAGAACTGTTGGAGAAATTTAAGGAAACAATGCTGAAGAAGTTTCTAAGAAAATTCCTGAAGGGATTTCCAATAGCCATCCTTGAGAAATTTCTGAATTAAATGTCGAAGAAGTTTTAGAAAAATGTCTTCGGAAATCTGCACGAAAAGCAGATAATGGTACTAGAATGAAGAAATCTCTGAGTAATAAATCCGAAGAGAAGTTTACGACCCTACCCCTGGACAAACTTCCAGAAGAAACTTTATCAGAATTTTCTTGAGGAATCTCTGAAAGAAACGCCTGAGAATCCCTAGAGGAATTCCTGAAAAGAGCCTTAAGTGAATATATAGAGAATATTATTAAGGAATCTCTCGAAGAACTGCAACAAAAATTTCAGAAATCTGGATTGCTCAAAGAATCGAAGAAATTCTATTCTAAAGAATGTTCGTCTTGACTAGGAAAAATCATCCGATTAATGCGAATTAGGTTCAATATTGAAGTAATTCCTATAATGGCCCTGCTATAGGGCGCTGGAATTTGAAAACCTGATTTTACCATGACAGCACTGGTCTAACATAAGAATATCCTTAGAAGAGAAGGGCGACTTTGTGAATTTCTACCATGAGGTATGAATTATAAATTTCCTGGTGAACATCCTCTACGATTCTCTCAAACATCTTCAGCAAAATTCTTGTGAGGATAGTTGTTATTGAAACCTCTGATTTCCATGCGTTTAAACCTTTCACACAAGGTAGGCGAAATTTGTTCTTATTGAGTACAGAATAAAAATTAATCAGTATCGACGTTTTTTCAAGACTAGCAGAAGCAATTCACACACAGCTATTCCTGACGTTTCGGCCTGGGGATTTGAACTTTTTCAAGGGTCGTAGTGTTACCGTTTATCGATTTTGGGGCTTTTGCATATAGAAGAGCATTTTTTGGCATAAAACCCCAAAAACGATGGACGGTGACACTACGATCCTTGAAGAAGGCCAAATCGCCAGGCCGAAACGTCGGGAATGTAAATGAAAGTCGTTCTAGATTCTTTGAAGATTTATTCTTAAAAATTCTTCCGAGAAATTATCTAGTAGTTTATGAAAGCATTTTTATTTATCATTTCTTTTAGGAATTTACCCAAAAATTCTTCAAGAAAATCTTTTAATAGCAGAATTTCTTATAAAATAAACGAAGACGTTCTTTGAAAATACTGAAGAAATTGGCACAAATCACAAGCCGTTATAAATGAAGAAGTTTCTGAAAGAGTTGGTACCCAAACAAAAAAAAAACATCTTGTTTAACTGCTTTGACAAGAGAAATTCACATACACTACTGGTGAGAATCGAACCCACGACTCCCAATTCGATTGGCGGGCGCTTCTATTCCTCTAAGCTACGGAACCACTTGACTACCATCGTCGCTTGATGGTGTTGAACGGTAGTCGATTCGACTACTGTATATGGCTTATCGTGGATGCATCTTCTCACAATCTACAATTGTTATTTTATCAGAATTTGTCCCAGAATGTGGCTTAAGTTTTCAGCCAAAATTCATCGAAGAGTCACTAAAATTTGCACTTAAACCAGATTAGAATTTAAATCACACATTGTGGCAGAATCTTAAAAATTTCCCCCTGCACTCCATACATTTTCTTCCGGCATCGCTACAGTATTTCAATAGACCTCACATATCCTAGATCTAACTTCCATTTCCGAAAAATCAGTTAAACGCGTTCCTATAGACTTCCCAATATGCTTATCATTTTTTTTGATTCCGATACGAGCACATAGAAATTTACTATGCTAGTCAAACGAACCGGTTTTTTGGGTAAAAGGGCACATGAAAAATAAATAACGCCGAGCACAATAGTAGGGCCGGCCCTCCATGTTTACTAAGGTATAGGTACCTGCCTGCCGTTCAACGCCATTCATACATCGGCAGTCAGCCGAACAACCGCCGCCTGATCTCCGCGCGCCGCACAGGAGGTGCTTCGGATGGAAATGAGGCTGCTTCGTTCGATGTGAATCAGGCCAAACTTCCATTTAATTTCCTGACACAAACCACCACTTCCACCACCGCCTCCACCAGGAGCCTACATGCTGCTCTCAAACACGAGCATCCAACAACGCTGCTCAGTACTCACCGGTGAGGCTCCCATGCATGTCCAGAGTGTGCCCCTGAGCATCAAAGTGAGGAGTATGTGCAGCAGAGGGAATTTTGGGCCAAAACTGCTTGACTGCAATGAAGCGGGTTATTAACGTGTGGAAAACTCGTTGGCTTTTCTGGCCGGCCAGTAGTTGTTGGGCTTGGGAGTCCGGATGTGATGAACGATGATGATGTGTGCTGCACACTCGATGAGGGTCCATTCTGGTCTCATAAGCTTATCTCGCCCGGTTTGCATCCACCTGAATATTCAAACATGGGCGATGAAAGGTAGTTGATTTTTTGTGTGGCTTGGCTATTTTACGGTACTTTTCAAACTGGACAAGGCTTGTTTCATTTTTGTTTCCTCTCAGGGGGTCTGGATTATTATATTGAGGATTAGGTTAGTTTGAACGAAACTGGTACACAGAGTTACAAATAATTTTCCAGCATAAAGGAAGTACAGGTATGTCAACACGGTACACGATTATCAGTTGATAAAAATAAAATAAGTTTCTTTGACAAAATATTTTGCAATATTTCAACATAAGCTGAAAGTTTCAACTATGAAACACATTCCCAAAATACAATTATGCAGTTTGCTATAAAAAATAATTGTTCCTTGATATCTTTTAGCACACTTTGGGTGCACAGCTTACATTTATACACGACAACAAGAGTATTTCAACATAGTTTTGTGAAGTGACTCAAGAGTGCATCTGGAAATTTGAGGAAACTGAAATTCATACAACTGTCCGTTTCCGTCGAATGCAAGAGGAACACATATTGTAATTACATTACCCGTTCTCTTTCAAGAATGACACACTTCCTGGAATGATCAACCTCCCGGAAAGTGATTTTGATATCTTATTTGAGAGGGATATGTTTCCTTCCTTTCGGAAGGCATATCACGAGTAAGTTCAAAGATTCCCCCAGGTATTCACGGATTACTATAGAAGATTCTTCTGGAATACTTTTCAGAAAATCTCAGAGAAATTTTTATAAGCAACCATTTGGTACTCCTCCACACTACTTTAAGGTTTTCCGAATGGTGTCATCGAAATTACACCATGTTATTCACTATCCAGCTCTTTTTTTTTTTTTTTATTCTTCAATCACTTAACCTAATTTACAGCTCTTTTGTTCACTAGGGCACTGCGTGAGCGATTCCAATTGGAATCTGTACTTACACTTTGTACAGTGTCTAAATATATTCTATTCTTATTCTACTACATCCAACTAGTTGCCGTTGCGCTACTTTCACTTTACCCTATCATGGTAGAATGATGAGCACGAGGAAGCTGACGTTATTCCTGTTTCTAGTCCGATTGGGGGTCCATTATTGGTTGCCGTTCACCGATGTCCAAGTATGCGGGTCCATTTGAGCCATTTCCTCAGAAGAGGGTCAGTGTCAGCTGCTCTCAGGGGGAAAGAGCAACTGACGAAAGTGCCGGGCTGGGATCGAACCCATGAACATCTGCTTATGAAGCAAACGTGTAGCTACTACACCACGGGCCCGGCAGTATCCAGTAGTATGGGACACGCTTGTATGGAAAAAATAAATCCTCGCTCCAGTCGACTTTTTAGATCCCATTTAGGTCCCATATGAACTGTACAAAATTTCAGCGCAATCGGTGAAACTATAATTTAGCGCAAGCGGTTCAAAGTTTTCATAGGATTTACTATGGGAATAGTTACACTTTCAGATAAAAAATCCCAGAGGTCGTCCCTTGTCTCCTTAATTCAAATCGATCAATGCTTTTTGTAGAAAAATCATTTATGAAACTTTCTTTCGAAGACCACAAAACGATTGGATGCTTGTGGAAAAAGTTATTGATTTATTACCGATTAGTGATCAAACGAACGTCTTTTTGTTTTGTTTTATCAGCAGCACTGCTGCTGCCGTTGTTGCATGGGGTGGCGGGAGGCATCACCACCCCCAGAAACAGCAGCAGCCAAAGCAGCAGCTACAGTGCTGCTAATAAAACAAAACAAAAAGCCGTTCGTTGGATCACTAATCGGTAATAAATCAATAACTGTTTCCACAAGCATCCAATCGTTTTGTGGTCTTCGAAAGAAAGTTTCATAAATGATTTTTCTACAAGAAGCATTGATCGATTTGAATTAAGGAGACAAGGGACGACCTCTGGGATTTTTTTATCTGAAAGTGTAACTTTTCCCACAGTAAATCCTATGAAAACTTTAAACCGCTTGCGCTAAATTATAGTTTCACCGATTGCGCTGAAATTTTGTACAGTTCATATGGGACCTAAATGGAATCAAAAAAGTCGACTGGAGCGAGAATTTCATGTTTGTCCCATACTAGTATCCAGCTCTTAAGATAAAAAAAAAACAAAATTATTTCCTACTAGTATTTGGACTTTTAGAATACTTCACAAAATTTCTCGGAAACAGCTTAAAAAAAACTATCAAAGAGTCATACCAAAATTTTCTCCAGGGATGTGAAGAATTAATTTCTGAAATTTATTCTGATTTTTCATTAGCTATTTGCCCGAAGTTTTTTTAAATACTCATTTGGAAAATCTTGCAAGAATTGCTTTAGAAGTTTATCCATGATTTTCTTCAGAAATCATCTAATGATTTCTTCAGAAATTCTTTGAAAGATTTCTCCGGTAATTTATCAAAGGATGCATTTGGAAAACAATTCATAAATATCTACAAACCTTACTCCATTGATTTCCGGAAAAACTCCTATAGACAATCAAAAACCGCATTCCTTCAGAAAATTTTCCAGTAAATTAAAAAAAAAACTCTGCCAGGAATGCCCTTAGGAATTTTTTGGTTCAATTCCTTCTAGAATTGCTCCATAGATTCCTCTATAATATTTTTTAAATTCCTTTCAGAAAGTCTTTTACGGATTCCTTTCAAAATCTTTTTTTTTTTTAACGTCTGCCATGGATTTTTTTAAGACATGGCTCTAGAATTGTATTTACAATAGAATATCAAAAAGCTCTCCAAGAATTTCTCTTCAACCAACCTTATTTAACTCTTTCGAAATCTCGTACGAGAATTTTTCCAAGAAATCATCATCGGATTTCTTCAGAAAAGTTTTCTGCGATTCCTTCAGATAATCAAAAGATTAGAATTCCTCCAAAATTTCTCCACGGATTTCTCTAGAAAATCTTCGACAAACTCCTTCAGGAATTCTTCTGAAAATTTCTGCAGATTTTTTTCCAGGGATTCCTTAGGAAATTTACCTGAAGATTTTTTCAGAAATTCTATATGAAATACCTCCATAGATTTGTCCAAGAACTCCATCAAGAAATCTTCCGTGTATTGCTTTCAAAATTGATCCACAGGATTTTCAAAAGGTTCCCTTCAAAAATTTACTTGAGAATTTCTCCAGAAGTTTACCCAGAAATCATTTTATATACATTTCCATGAGTTCCTCCTAAAAATCTGCCAAGGATCACTTCAGAAATTCTTCTAGAGATTCGTTTAGTAAACCCTCCCAGAGATTCCTTTGCAAATTTCTTTCTATTTTTACAGATTCTTTCGTAAATTCTTCCAGTGGTTTCTTTGAAAAGTCTTTCAGAGATTCATTCAGAAATTTGTTCAAGTAGTCCACCAGAGTTTCGTTCGGTAATTGCTTTAATAATTCTATAGAAAATTCCCGCTAGAATGTCTCCTTATACATGGATTCATCCAGAAAATCCTGTAGGAATTCTTCCAGGAGTTCATACAGAGATTTTTTCAGGATTTCCTCGAGATATTTCTTCATGTATTTCTTCGTAACTTTCTCCAGCAGTTCTTCAAAGGATAATTATATAAATTTCTCCAGAATAACTCTAAGAAATATCATAGTTTTTCATAGGATCTTTATAGAAGCATATCCAGGTGTTTTAAGACAATCATACAAGATTTTTTTTCAGAAATATGTCCACAAATGGCTTCAGGAACACTTTCAGAAATGCTTTCATCGATTATTTCATAAGACGCCGTCCACAAATTTATTGAAGATAACTCAATAAACTTGTCTATGACTTTCGCCCAAGGCTTTTCCAAGGGATTTCTACAGGTATTTCCCTAAAAAATTTTTCAAAACTTCCTGCCCAAGCAACACACATGTTATAATAGAGTTACGACAGCGCAAGTTTTGGTTGTATAGAAGTTTATTTTACGTAATTCTGACATTGTGTTGAAATAACGTAAAATAAACTTCTATACAACCAAAACTTGCGCTGTCGCAACTTTTATATAACATGTGTGTTGCTTGGGTGCCGGGATTTCTTCAAAAACTTTCTAGGAATTTGTTCAGATATTCTTCTGGAGATTCCTTGAAAGTTCTTCCTGAGATTTTTATAGACATTTTACTGGAGATTTCAAAAAAAAATCCTTCAGAGATTGTTTCAGATATTCAAGCAAAAATTTCTGCTGATATTCCGTCAGGGCATCGTTTAAAATATCTTCGGAGTTTAAGAGGTTTTTTCGGGAATTTCAGTGCGGGATTTCTTCAACAGTTCTTTTATGGAGTTTTACAGAAATTCATAGTACAATTTATTTGAAAAAAAAAACCTACAGGGATTCTTTAGGAAATTCTTCTAAGGGTTTCTCAAGAATTCTATGAAAATTCGTGAGAAAGAAATTTCTGGATGATTATGAGATTCCTTGAAGAAATTCTTTAAAATTTTCTGGGGCGATTCTTATTGGGATTTCCTTTAAATACTCCTTGATGCCTCCTTTATTCCTAGGAAAAATAACATGAGAAACTTCTTGAGGAACTTTGAAAGTTATTTCAAGAAAACATTGCTTGATATGTTTCTGAAAGGAATCCAGCAGATATCCGTTGAAAAATTTTTGCGAGAATTTCTTAAAAGTGTTAATTCTTGCAGATACTGGTGAAATTCTTGTATAAATCCACCAATATTTTTTTGAGGGATCGCTGGAGAAATTTTTGAAGGAATCTTCAGAAGAACTCCTGGAAATAATCTCTGGAGGAATTCATGTATAGTAAATCAAACAATTTCTTCAGAGATAATTACATGAAAATCTCTGGCGAAAAAATCCTGAAATTCTGTAGAAACCAAAAAAAAAAATCCTGGAAAAAGTTATATAATTTCTGAATGATTTTTTTTTTTGAAAAAATGAATTTCATGAAGGTATACCTGGAAAACAGGAGAACCCACTGCAGGTATTCATAGAAAGATTTCTTTATAAATTCTTTGAAAAAACGCAAGGAATAGAACCTGGAGTAATTTCTGTAGGAAATGCCTTTATTGTTAATATAGATGACAGGTGATAGAAACTGTTTCGCTTAGTTTCTCATTTGTTTAACAGATGTGAATTGTGAAGTAGTGTAGTGATAAAACAGAAATTTACGAATCTCATGGTCTTGGTTTCGAATCTGAGGACGGGCACCCATTTTTTTTATATTAATTGTTGTTTCAATATCAAATTATTGTCAACAACAAATTGAAGTGAAGCTTCATTTATATTGAAGAGGCATTGTATGTTCTTTTCTTCATGATATTTAATTGAGGTTGTATGCCATTTCACCGAAAACCATTTCGCGGAATTTTTATTCGCGGTGTAACATTTCGCGGAATGCACCATTTCGCCGGATACAGTTTCGCGGAACGACTTTTCGCGGAATGTACTGTTTCGCGGAATACCATTTCGCTGAATTGAATACTTTGCACATAATAATGGAATAACACATTATTTTCTCTGCTAAACTTTACTAGCCCCATCACCGATTCATGCGCAATCATAATCACCTCAGCTCTACGATTGTACTAATCAGGGCCCTACATTTTCAATTTCAATTGAAATTTTCAGACGAAGTTTGTAAACAATGGTTTCAATCGTCAATGGAAACAAGGCGCCGTCGTCGTCGCTCAGCCCGACTGTCATCGTCACCGATGAACAGACGGTGCTGCGTCGTCGTAGACGCCGCTTTGTTTCGCACTCACAAGCTCACGCACGCTCGTTGGACATCGAATGAATTTCTCTGTTATAACTCAATTAATGAGTGTAACAACCGGCAAATCTGTGTAATGTTAATGTATGCTATGCATATTTTACTGAAATAGTTCATTACCCATAAAAATATTAAGCAAACATACATTTTAGACAATTTGAAAATTTCAATTGAATCCCAGTCGGTGTGAAAATGAGCCGCCACCCGTCGTTGCGTCGAAGAAAGTGACAAGAAGGGCGGCTGAAGCGAAGCCCATGCATGTTGTTTTGAATGTGCCCGTCGTCGGCGTCCGTCCGATGCTGATGGGCGCTCGCTTTCAGCGTCATGTTTTGGTTTCGACGATGTAGGCCCCTGGTACTAATTGATATTAAATCTGTTACTTTTCTGAACAAAAGTTAACCTTCTTTGATGCGTAGGCCGTTCTTGAGAGTTTTGAACGTCAGGCCAAAAGTCATTCGTCCGAATGTCTTTAGGTTGAATGGAAATGAGGCCAAATAGACATTAGGTGCAATGACCAACAAGCCATCGTTGTCACATAAGGGGCTGTCCATAAACCACGTGGTCATTTTTTTGGGACTTCTCAACCACCCCCCCCCCACCCCGCGTGGTCATTAGTCCATACAAAATTTTTTACTTGTCCATACAAAATGGTCATTGGCCGAACCCCCCCCCCTCCCCTCATGACCACGTGGTTTATGGACAGCCCCTAAGTTGTACTTTGAAGCGCTTATATTGCTAACTCTTTCAGAGATTTTGATCTCCTTAAAATAAGTCTGTTATTTCCAGTAACATTTTTGTTTGGCGACTGAATTGTTAAATTATTATCGTTTACCTTCTTTTCTTCAAATGCTGTTCATGTGGTGTGTAGTTTTTAATGATCAAATTGATAACTCTATAGGAGATTTGACCTTCTTTTGATAACAGGCTGTTCTTTCAAGTTTACTGTTAGAAATGTTGGCTAGTGACCAAACTGCTCACTTATCTGAGATTTTTCATTCTTTCAAAAATGGGACGTTCTTTAGAGTAACACTGTTGGTGAGTTTTTTGGTGATTAGACTGCTGACGTCAGAGATTTATCCTTCTTTAAAATATGGGCTGTTCAATCAAGTTGCACTGTAGTTATCTATTGACATAAGATCGCCAAGCTAACTCTGTGGGAGACATATTCTTTAGATCTTTCGAGGCCTATTATCTTATTGATCTAACATCTATTCAGCCCAATGATTGTTCGGCCTAACGTCCACTCAGTGTAATCTCCTTCGGCCTAATGACCCAGAATCATAATTCAGGAACTGAATCTGCTCATCAGCTTCCAAACTTTCACCGTTATCGATTGAAAGCATTGTAATTACGCCAAAATGATGGTATTTGTAAACAGTGTGACCTCGTAACCCTTAAGCCAAGTAACACCCCTTAGTGATAACTTTACCAGATTTCTCTTTTTTTTTATTGTATAACTAACTCAAACTGTTGTTTAGATATTAGAAAAAAATTGATTTTTCTATCACAGGTTTTTCCATCTTTCAAACAAACGCTGTTTTTAACGCTGTTATGTTCAATACGAAACTTTTCCTTCTTCTGGTTAAAACTGTTCTTTAGTAAATTGTATGCATTATACTTATTTTGGCATAACTGCTAAATTAATATTATCAGGGAATTTCCCTTCTTTTATAGTAGGCTGTTCTTTTACAGTATATTGCTACAAAAATGAATTTTTGATATGAAGTATTCAATTTTTCATGCGCTGATTTGAATTTTGAATCTCATCATGATTTTGTCTTTTGATAAGTTAAATTGTTTGCTCTTATTAACGATTTTCCGCGAAACGGTACTTCCGCCAAATGGTTTTCGGCGAAACGGTGCATTCCGCGAAATGGTTTATTCCGCCAAATGTCATTCCGCGGAATGCTACACCGCGAAAAGGAATTCCGCGAAATGGTTTTCGGCGAAATGTTATACAATCGTTTTCAGGGCGTTTCAAAATGTTCAGTGGCATTACAAGGGCATTCTGAAGCACTTTGGGAGGGGGGCTGTGGTGGGTCTGAAACAGTTTCAGTGTATTTCTGAAGATTTTCAGGGCGGCTCAAGCACGTTATCGGAGGTTCAGATAATTTTCAGGTTTCAGATAAATTTCAGTGGGAAAACTATTCTTTTGCATTAAAAGCCAAGAATGATCCATGAAAAAAATCCAAATGACTCTTTGGTAACTTTTCGATATTTCTTTCCGGTATGCTATCATCCATTGCAAATTAGAGAACGATCCATAAAATATCATTTTTTAAATGATCCGTAAAATTAGGAAAATGACCTATGCAATAAAACCATGGACGACTTTTTCGTAAATTTTCCACTGCAGGTTTATGGATCATTTTCGACGTTTTATGGATTGCTCTTCAATTTTGTACGAATCGCTTTTTTTTAAATTTTATGGATTGTTATCAAATTTTCTATTGATCATTTTTCTATTTCTTTATTAGTATTTTCCCATTTCATGGAACATTTTATGAAATTTTTCATTTAATTTTTTTTCATAAGAAAGGGACCATTTCACTATGGGGCGGCTCCATACAAAGTGGTGGCCAAAAATATTTTTTTGGGTTTTCCGCATTTTTTGGAAGTATTCTAGTAAGATTAGCATAACATTAGTCAAATTTATGTATTTTCATCACATCTGGAAGCTGTAACTAGTATTTAACCCAGTTAGGAACTACTTATTCCTGAACATTTAACTTAAACGTTTCTTTTTTATTTTTGAGGCAATTCAAATGCAAATCAAAACTAGAATAAGATTGCCATGCATAAGATAAAACAGGAGAGGTGGAAGTGGAAGCACACCAACCCCCCCCCCCCCCCCCTCCTTCGATGCAAATCTGACCCCCCTCCCATTTTTCAAATGTTATATAAGAGTATTGTTTTATCGATCATGTATTTTGGTAAAGAATTGTTTATCTGCCAAGAGCCCCCCCCCCCCCTCCAACTTATCTGCCACCACCTCCCCCCCCCCCTACTGTAATATTTGTTCAAACTCGTCGGAAGGATACTTTTTTACTTTTTTTAATGACTATACTGCTAAATAGAACATAATTTTCATTGATAAATTTCCATCACAAATTTTATTAATTAAGTTTCAAGAGACAGAGCATAATCAAATTCACAAGCAATATCTACTCATTTTTCTGTTCAGGTGACATCATTCCATATAAATTTTTGGGAATTGTGAACATGTTTGATTCACTTTCACGATTTTTGAGAACATGGCCAATCAAATTCACCATGTTTGAATCGTTATGTCTATATGCAGTTTTTCTATAGTGTCCACATTACCGCCAAACATAACATCGTTTCCAAGTTCCGAATAAGCGTCGCGCCAATCGTTATTTTATTTTTCAAAGCTTTTTTTTGCATGAGCCTTTTGCTATGCATTGTAAAAATATTGTGCTACGTACTTCAACTTTTGAGGCACAGTAGGCGTTTGATAACTGCAACATCTTTGTGTTTCACTTAACGAATGAAATTCGGTAACTGCAAAAACTGGCAGATGTTATAGAACTGTCAGTTGCTGCAGTTGCTTCTTTAGCAAGATCAAAATTATATTTTGAATTGATATACTATTGTTGCATTAACTATTTGAGATTTTTTTTAGATTTAAAGTAACACCACAGATAAACAGACATCTCACTCTACGCAGTTCCCATCGTTTCCCTTTTTAACTCAATTAGCATTGGACGATTATGTTTTCGTGATGATGATTTTTATCGCATTTTGTCCCAAGTGATATGTCTGTTTGTCTGTGGTAACACGATGCTCCTATGTTCCATATTACCACAAACAATTATTTTCAGATTTGTTTGCGTTGAATTAACTACTGTGCTATATTCACGTTGCTAGCATTGAGATTGAAAACCAACTTATAAATTGAAAATATTATCCTCATCTTTTAAGTACAAGTAGGTAATTTTTAGTAAAATTGATATATAAGATGTGGTGTTTCTTTCTCTGTTGCTAAATGTGTATTGAAAATATAAACAAAATTTTCGTGAACAAAAGAAGTATTTCAGTCCAGATGGGTTGATACAGTTTATATATGGAACGATAATTTTCAATCAGTTTTTACCCATTTTTAACATAAAAGTAATTAAATGTGTAGCATTTTTAAGACTAAATTTTACAATTAACAGTACCACCTTTGAAGCACTGTTTAATTTGTACAATTTTTTTTTGTATGTGCTCGCATAATCAATAATCATAGTTAACAAAAAAAATAACAAAAAAAAATCAATTTTTCGGGCTTGGGCCAAAATGGCGCTCATCCGCAGCTATCCGCAGCTGGATTCGCGTTCCGCAGATAGTGTAGACCCCATACTAAACTGTGGAGGCGGTCTCTTGAGACTGCTCGACCCTGCTTGTTAGATATAGACCAACTTAGGCAAAAAATGTTGCTTTTGTCAATAATTACTCATTTTTTGCTAATTTCAATTTACCATGTAACCCCAACAACTCACCCATTTTAAAGTTCAGACAATATCATTTCCATCGGTGGATTCAAATCCAAAATTAAACCGTTTTTTCACTGAGAAAACTGCATTTGTTTAAAATGCATTTTTTCTACAATTATCACTATTTTTCTAAGTCTGATATCTGTGGCGCAATGAGTTTCCATCACAGAGGGCTGAAATTTTGGGAATCTAGGTTTGAACTATCTGGCTCTCAAATGGTATATAAGACACGTCATTCAAAGCAAGTCAATTTTTCGATTTTTGGCCACCACTTTCCCCATAGTGCATTTGACAAGTTTTTATGGATCTAAATTACTGTCTTATGGTTTTCTGATATGCTTCTACAGGATTTTGTAACAAAAGAAGGAGGAGCGTACTACTGCTGACAATACATTTTGGATCACTGCTCTGTATTCAGTGGGATTTCGAAGGTGTTTAAAAAGATTGTGTAACGTTTCGCCGAAAACCACGTCTCGGAATTCAATTTCACGGTGTAACATTTCGCGGAATGACATTTGGCTGAATGAACCATTTTGCGGAATGCACTGTTTTGCCGAAAACCATTTCGCGGAATGTATCGTTTCGCGGAAAATCTTCAATGAGAGAGAAATATTTAATCGATCAAGAGACAACATCATCATTAGATTCAAAATTCAAATCTGCACATGTTAAACAAGAATGGAACATAAAAACAATATTTAATATCAATAATTCAACTTTTGGAACACTATACTTTGAAAGAACAGCCTATGTATGAAAGAAGGGAAATTGTCTGATAAGGTACACCGAGGCAAGTTGAAACGGGTGGGGCAAGATAAAACGCGAAGTTTTGAAATAGATTTCAATAAAATTTGGAAGTTTATCCTTCGCTAAAAGATTGTTTGAATCAAAAACTATGTGTTATGGCAATCAAATTGTTCATCATCGTTAAAAATCATCATGTGAACCCGCTGTTTCATCTTACCCCACCCGTTTCAACTTGCCCCGGTGTACCTTAATGTTAGGTCAGCTGTGTTGTCCCAAATTAAGTATCATGCATAATATTTATGAAATAACACCCTTTGATGAGAAGTAGGAAAAGATTTTGAAAAAAAAGTAGCTACTTGTATGAGACAGCGTATGTTTGAGGCATGAAAAAAAAATCTGTGATACAAAAATGAAAATTGTTCCCATATTAATTATAGGTTAAACAGGTATAATATGCCCCTCTTAAGCAGAAATGACAATATATCAAAAATGGCGTCTTATTCCATCAATTGTCCACTGCAAATCGTTGTTCCTAAAGTCAGTGAAGTGTTGCATGCGAACTTTGCCTTTGGAGGGGAGGCTATGGAAGCTTTGAAAGGTTCATCAAAAACGTTCCGAAATTTGCCTTTTCAAAACAAACGGGGCATTACGCCCCATCAAAAGAAAACGTCCAGCCCCGTGATAAAAATGTCTCAGGGGATAGTAATAAAGTTAATAAGTAATAATACGCTAGTTAGAGCATGCTTGAGCAGAGCATTTGCATAGATGACCGCACAATTCGTAATTGCTACTCCATGATTGACCAGAGCAATCGAAATTGCCCAAGAAACCAATGAATAGGGCTTGGGACTAGCTTACAATTCTCAATGTGCACAGTTCGAGAACTCACAATTTTAATAATGTCAATAACGGCGTTGGCTGCGTCCTTACGGTCATCGGTTAAGGGGAAGGAATGTTAGTACGATAACCGTTGTTACTAGAAACTGTAGAATCCACAGCATCCCACAGTTGTCTCGGGAATCAGTATTTGTTAGTAGGGTAGGGTAATGTGTGGATCTTGGAGCCACCTTTGGTAGGTGATATGATCCACTAGTTTTATGAAAATACACGCCACGGTCTTCATCCCGATTATGATTTATTTGGTCGCGATTGTAAGGGTAATGCACATATGTACGTCAACGATCGTTCTATATTAAACGCGTCACCGCATTGATCGTTTACATTACCGTGAAAACCGACTTTCCCACGAAAGTAACCGCGCGCTGTAGATTCCGCATTCAATATTCGCGTCCCCATCTCCCTACCGAGAAAACCGACCGACTCACGAAAATAGTCGAGCGTTTCCCACAGTATTGAAGTAAGAGTATACGGAGAATAAACTTTCAAGCTTCTTCTTCTTCTTCTTCTTCTTGGCGTTACGTCCTCACTGGGACAAAGCCTGCTTCTCAGCTTAGTGTTCAATTAACACTTCCACAGTTTTTACATGAGAGCTTCCTCTGCCAATGACCATTTTGCATGTGTGATATACACACAGGCACGAAGATACTCTATGCCCAAGGAAGTCAAGGAAATTTCCTTTACGAAAAGATCCTGGACCGACCGGGAATCGAACCCGTCACCCTCAGCATGGTCATGCTGAATACCCGTGCGTTTACCGCCTCGGCTATATGGGCCCTAAACTTTCAAGCTAAGATAGCTATTTTCGAATTATGTTTTTTACTGTATTACCTGTGATCGACAGCCGTTGAGGTAATTAAGCCGATTATTTTAAATTTTTTGTGATTGTTGTGAACTGCAATCACTTTCTCCTAACATTTTTATCGCTTCAATATCAGGCTTGCACCAGAACTACAAGATTGATTTGCAGATATTACAGACTCCAGATGTCCTCATGAAAACGCATTGGCGAAATTACCCCAACTTCTTCTAGTATGTAAAAAAAAACCCGGAATGATCTCACCCAGTTCCATGTCGTCGGATGACCGCAACCACTCCTTAACTCCTTCAATTTTTTTGCAGGAAGGAAAATGTGCACCTGCCCCAAACACGCGTTATTTTTCACTTTTCCTTCGAACAATGTCACCACAAGTAACAATTTTTAGTCAAATGGACTAGGAAAGGTTATTAGAACCATCATAAAACCAAAATAAAAAATATAAGGTTTTATGACGGTTATCATGACCTCTACGAGACTGTTTGGTTATCAAAATGTTACTTGGACGGCCACTCGATCGCGATTCCCAAACATGCGTAATTTTTTACTTTTTCCTTCGAACAATGCAACGCGACCGAGATCCCCATCGCAACTGCCCCAAACACGCGCTATTGTTCGCTTTTTCTTCCGAAAAATGCCACCGATCGCGATTTCCATCGCAGTTGCCTTAAACACGCGTTTTTTTTTCACTTTTTCCTTCGAACAATGCCACCCGATCGCGATCCTTATCGCAGCTCAACTTCAAGGTTTTCTATTTTCCTTAAGGATTTTGTTTCAATGATAGTTTACAAACTTTTACGAGAACACCTTCAAGATTTCTTCCAAGGGTTTTTCCGGAAATGCGTCAATTATCATTTCTATAGGTATATTCTTTGATATGAGTATATGCAGCATATGAGTATGTAAATCTGAATTAAGAGAAATTTCGGCAAGGATTTATTTGGAAAAATACAACCTTATTTAAAGTCTTCGAGGAATGCAGGTCCAAAAAGTTTTCAATGAAAATGAAATGTTGAACAGATCATAGGGAAGTGGAACCATCTCGGCAGGGCTCCTATTTTGGGCACTTTTCTGCTATAACTCAGCCAATTTTGAATCAATTGACACAATTTTTGGAACGTAGAGTATCTAGTCGTGTACAAAATTTCAAGTCAATTGGTTTGGATTTAGACGGAGTTATAGAGGGAAGTTCCCAAAATACCGGCCACTGCTGAAGTGGCACGCTACCCTATTTATTGCAAATTTCACAAGTAATTCCAATGTGAAATAATATTTTAGGTTTACGGTCGCATTTATGAGCGAAAAATCTGCCCAGCAAAGCGGGGAAATGATGTAACGTCACGGTAGAATGTGTCAGATAGATAAATCAATAAACAGGATTAAAAACAGCATAAACAATTATGGAAATATAACAATAAAGCCCGAATTTCAGTAATAGCGTTTACTGAGATGCGAAGACAGAAGTGCATAACCTCTTAAAGGCATGCATGCCGTTGTAATTATCCTGCATAGAAAGAAATACGTACCTACTTTGGCTGCTTACTTTTCCAACTGGTCGACTACTTTTTCTTTACTTTCCGCTCAAGCCACAATCTTAATCCACACACAAAAAAACTCCTGCGTCGTCCTTACATTCCGCCGATTACCAACCTTCACCACAATCCAAGCTATATGCTATCGGCTGGTCTCCCCTCATCAAGACCCAGCCAATTAGAGCGATTGCAAAGATTTAGCCTAAGATCCACCCACGCGCGCGTTGGTTCTGACAACGAGTCTTGGCTCGTGGTTTCGGAAAAATCTATTTTCGCCACTTCCAACATCGTCGTTTCCGCATCGAACCCTCGGTCCCAAATTCCATCGCCTAGCAAACACATCTAATCCGGCGTGCACCAGCCAAGCCGCCAAGCGGAAGCGCGACTCTGCCGCGGTATTTCCGAAGGAGGCTGAAATTTATGGAAATAATCCTTTAGGTACCGTTTTAGGCTTAGGATTTCTTTATTTGCTCGTGCGTTGCCGAGTCAGCTATATAGCGACCAACAACGCGCCATCCCTACCGGGATGGTGGCGTGCTTTGTGATGCTTTCTTTTTTGCAAATACCGTTCCGCTGGTGGTTCCATCCCTTTCCGGTTTTCCCCTCGGTGTGTTATGCAGATGGGGAAAAAATACGCAGCTATCAACAAATGGGAACGGTATTCAACAGAGCAGTGGATTTTCACCGGAATGAAGTGTAACGGGGGCGAGACTTTAAATACTTTGCACGCACGGTGCGTTTCAGACGATTCGTGTTACGATAAGGTTAATTTTATTGATATTGCTTGTTGAAGCACCTGTATGCGACCGGACGTGCGTATGCCAGACGAATAATGGCACAGGATGCTGTTATGAGCATTCAGTAGATTATGGAAGAAATGTTTGATTTTTAACTGTTGGAAGGCTTTTACTTGGTTGTTTGTTATGGTTGTGGATTCGTGGTCGATTTTCCAACTTTAAAATATTCTCTTGTAGGATTGTGCAACAAATTGTCCTGAATTGTGATACCAGGGATTGAAAATTTTGTCGGTTAAGTTGGTTCATTACTAATGGAACTGAAAGAACCCACTACAGTGTAGCTTTAGTTTAGTGCCAAGCAAATGGTAGAGCAGCACCCACGCAACTTACTTACCTCAACGATCTGACTAAGGCCTGAGTGTCCTCTGCTGTACGTAGGAGTCGTCTCCATTTGATTCGGTCCATGACTGTGCGTCTCCAGTCCCGCACTCTGCGAAGGGTCCGCAAATCGTTCTCCACTGAAGCAACCCACCTAGGTCGCTGCGCACCTCGTCTACTTGTACCGGTCCGATGGCTCTCGAGAAATATTTTAGTCGGGATGCTATCCGACATCATCGTGGTGACGTGGCCCGCCCACCGTAGCCTCCCTATTTTCGCGGTATGGACGATGGTTGGTTCTCTCAGCAGCTGATGCAGCTCGTGGTTCATTCGCCTTCTCCAAGTCCCGTCTTCCATCTGCACTCCGCCGTAGATGGTACCCAACACCTTCCGTTCGAAAACTCCAAAGGCGCGTTGGTCCTCTGCACGTAGGGTCCATGTTTCGTTCCCATAGTGGACTACCGGTTTTATCGGCGTTTTGTAGATATGTAGTTAACTTCGTGTGGTGATAGCTGTTCGATCGTAGAGTTCCGCGGAGTCCAAAGTAAACACAATTTCCTGCCATAATGAGCTTCTGAATTTCTCTGCCAGTGTCGTTTTCGGCGGTCACCAGTGAGTCCAAGTTCACGAATTCTTCAACCACCTCGATTACATCAACGTCGATTTAAATTCGGTGTGGCGGGCGTGGTGATTCCTCCCTGGAGCCCTTTGCCATCATGTACTTTGTCTTCGACACATTAATGACTAATCCGATTCGCCTGGCTTCACTCTTTAGTCGGATGTACGTTTCCGCCATCGTCTTAAACTTACGAGCAATAATATCAATATCATCAGCGAAACCAAGCAGCTGAACGGACTTCGTGAAAATCGTCCCACTCGTGTTTATCCCCGCTCTCCTGATTACACCCTCTAAAGCAATGTTGAACAGCAAGCACGAAAGACCGTCACTTTGCCGTAGCCCTCTGCGAGATTCGAAGGGACTCGAGAGTGTCCCTGATACTCGAACTACGCACATCACTCGATCCATCGTCGCCTTCATCAACCGTGTCAGTTTATCCGGGAATCCGTATTCGTGCATAATCTGCCATAGCTGTTCTCGATCGATTGTATCATACGCCGATTTGAAATCGATGAACAAGTGATGTGTGGGCACGTTGTATTCGCGGCATTTCTGCAAAACCTGGCGGATGGCGAACATCTGGTCCGTTGTAGCACGTTCACCCATAAATCCAGCCTGATATTGCCCCACGAACTCTTGCAATCGGTGATAGACGGCGGCATAAAATTTGAGAGAGTATCTTGTAGGCAGTGCTCAGTAGTGTGATCACGCGGTAGTTCCCGCAATCCAACTTGTCGCCCTTTTTGTAGATGAGACACACGATACCTTCCATTCATTCCTCCGGTAATACTTCCTCCTCCCAAATCTTGGTAATGACCCAGTGTAGTGCTCTCACCAGTGCTTCCCCACCGTATTTTAGAAGCTCGCTTGGTAGTTGATCTGCTCTAGCGGCTTTGTTGTTTTCCAACCGGCCAACCTCCTCCTCAATATCTTGGAGGTCAGGGACCGGAAGTCTTTTGTCCTGTGCACATACTCCTAGATCTGCTCCCACGCCACTTTCAGTACTTGCGACGTTACATTGAAGTGCTCATCGTAATGCTGCCGCCACCTCTCGACCACCTCACGCTCGCTCGTGAGAATATTCCCGTGATTATCTCGGCACATGTCGGCTTGTGGCACAAAGCCTCTGCGCGAGCGATTCAGCTTCTCGTAGAACTTTCGTGTGTCCTTAGCGCGGTACAGCTCTTCCATCGCTTCGCGATCTCGTTCTTCCTGCTGGCGCTTCTTCATCCGGAAGACTACACGGACAGAAATGTTGTCTGATTGTTATAACTTTGCCTATGGTTCACCCAAGCTTCGATAATATGCTTAGTATGATTGCCACAAATGGCTGTTTCGCACTGATTTGATGATTGAACCAAGCATATGTTTCGTTTGAATCAACTTCATTGAACATCAACCATCAAATTCTCAAACCAAGCATATATGTCATTACCTGAACCAAACTCGGATGCATGGTCAGGAGTTGTTTATTTAATCGGAACCACAAGTACCACTGCGCCACAACTGTTCCGAAACTTCGTGGAGCCAGCAAGAAGTTCAGTTTTGCCGTTAATCAATGTAATAACAGCTAATGCAAGTACGTAATACGTGTTTAACCCTAAAAGGGATACCTGGGGTCCATTGGACCCCAGGCGCCTTTCAGAGCTCGTCTTTGATGGAACACACTCAGCGAGGTGACGAAACTGAGTCCATGAAGGTATCCCTTTTAGGGTTAATAGTGGTAATACTTATTGAGAACAAAGTTGTTTTTCTATATTGCAGCCCGGTCAACCAGGGAGAGATTTTCGATGTCGATCGATATCGATTTGCTTTGAAACGATGGCGATCGATATCGAATGATAAAGAACTATGAAAAACAACCGAATCTGCTTGATAGGAAGTATCGGCGGTGCAGTACAGGAGCCTAAACACTGATTCGACGATATCAAAAAAAAAACGGTGGGATGTAACTAATTCCGTTCGTTTATGATATCAGAAAATGGGAGCTAGTTACCTATCAAAACTTGTTGGATTCCCGGTGCCGTGAAACAGTACCAGCTGTGAGTTTGTAAATCTTTATATACATGCTAAGAAACTCATTGTACTAAATTATTATCAATATTATGATTTTTAGAAATAAAAATAAAATATTATGAACAAATGTCTGTGTATGCTTAAACCAATCATCCAATATAGTTAGTTCAACCCTCATGTTGAGGGTCAAGTTAAGCATAAACATGCTTGAACTAACCATGAGAATAAGTGAGCTGTCAAATCATCAAGCATAAATATTGTTGATGTAAGCATACTATGGTTGATTCAACCATATTTATTGCTCCAATCAGATCATAAAATTTGTTCAACTCAAGCTTATATTATTCTTCGATCTATTGTAATATGCGCAATACAATCTCAAAAAGGGATTATATAAAAGTCAGTGCATAAATATGCTTGTTTGCGACCGAAATATGATTGACTTGACTTATTTTTTTTCTCCGTGTGAGTTCTGCCTGTTCCGCGCCTGTTTGTAACGTGCCTCATTCTCTCTCGTACGGTGTTACAGCATTCTCGCCCATGCTGCATTCTTCTCGCTTTTCAACTGTTCACATTCGCCGTCGTACCAGTCGTTTTTGTGATTCGTAGTCGCGAAGCCTAGTGCTGTAGCCAAGGTACTACCTATGGCGGATCGGATGTCCCTCCAGCCATCTTCAAGTGTAGCTGCGGCAAGCTGCTCTTCCGTTGGTAGGGCCACTGCTAACTGTTGCGCGTTGTCTTGAGCCACTTCTACGTCACGCAGCTGCTCGATGTTGAGCCGCGGCGTTCGACTTCGACGCGTGGTGATAACTGTCGAAAGTTTTGAGCGCATGCATACAGCTACTAAGTAGTGATCCGAATCTATATTCGCACTGCGGTATGTGCGGACGTTGGTTATATCCGAGAAGAATTTACCGTCGATTAGAACGTGGTCGATTTGGTTTTCTGTTTGATGGTCGGGTGATCTCCAGGTGGCTTGGTGGATATCTTTGCAGGGGAAGAAGGTGCTTCGGACTACCATACTACGCTGCAAAGTTTACGCATAGCTGGCCGTTATCATTCGATACGGCGTGCAGGCTGTTTCACCCGATTACCGGTCGGTACATTTCCTCCCTTCCTACCTGCGCGTTCATGTCGCCGACAACGATTTTCACGTCATGCGGCGAGCAACCATCGTATGTTTGCCCTTAACTCTCAACATGCACACCCTTGCGTTGATCGGCTGCCACCCGATCACACGTTGTCGCATCTTGCCCAACACTATAAATCCTGTTCCCAGTTCATTGGTGGTGCCACAGCTTTGGTAGAAGGTAGCCGCTCGATGCCCGCTTTTTACACTTTCTGTCCAGTCCGACAAAGTTCCTGCAACGCCACGATGTACGATGTAGTTCGTCGTAAATTATCCTGTCACATCCTGCGAAACTTAGTGACTTACAATTCCATGTTCCAAGTTTCTAATCGTAGTCCTTATTTCGTCGCGTGGGTCTATGCCGATTGTATCGAGTCGTATTTTCTCCTATATTATTCGCAATGGGGATTTTTACGGGTGGCTTATTGGGCCTACGCCAACACTCCTGTCTCACCGGAGGGCCATCGTGCCAGTTCTGTTTAACGTCCCAACCAACACTGGGACGACCACGCTGATGGGGTTACCACCTTGGATCTAGCTGGGCTTGGTGCAGCGTTTCTTATTCAGCCGCTGGATGCCAGAACAGACGCTGTTTGAGCCGCACCTCCTTGGTGAACAGACGCTCGAGACGTATCCAGTTTTTTACGCTGTGATGAGGGGTGATGCATTTTTGACGGATCTTGCCGACAGCCCTTGCAGCATCACAGCAACCAAAAATTTCAGTTCACTGCTTCATAAATGTCAAAAATTTTCACCCGATGTTACCATTGTTACCGTATTTGTTATTAATCATTAAGCTTTTCCTTCCCACACATTCGTTACTGATGTGAACAGAACCCGTCGCATACATTCTTTTATTCTATTGCTCATCTACAAGAAGTGCATTCTTTGAATAAATTAAGCGGTCTAGCCCCTGGCGAATTCCTTGCGCTGTATGGTTCAGAGAGACTTGACAGACGACCTTAACGAGCGGGCTGTGGTTGTGGGTTACCGGGAGCCTTTCGCCGTGTTGACTCGGCGTTGTTGAGGTGGCGGGGATCCTCGTGGGTGTTCTTCGCTGGCCGTGGGCTTCCTGCCGTTGTCACGGGGTAGCCCGACGGACGAAGCTGTAACGGGAATATTCACGGTTGAAAAATAATAGGTAAAAGGTTCCCTATCTATTCTGTCTCTGGGTACTGCGAGCATAGCCTCACAATTTCTTGGGATTAGTGGGGACTGTGCGTAATCACCGGGTGCGTCAACACTCAAAAATGTTATTCGGTAACAGTAAAAAAAATGTACAATTATTAAAAAAAAACAGCGACCAAGCAGTCTCGAGCCAAAAACCTCGATATTGCCAGGCTCGCATGCTGACCACTCAACTATGGACCTAGTTATCGTGGGCGGGAATAAAATGCACACACTAAGCATTTATGGTGTGACTATCACACTGCCAAAACCTGATTATATTTGTTGTGATGGTAACAAAAAAAATTTTTTTTGACATTTATGGAGCAGTGAACTAAAATTTTTGGCTGCTGTGATGCTGCAAGGGCTGTCGGCAAGATCCGTCAAAAATGCATCACCCCTCATCATAGCGTAAAAAGCTGGATACTTCATCAATCTTGCTGAAGTCAGAAGCACAACAGTGCCCAGGCTGCACTACCAGCCAAGCACACAACTCTTAGCTGGCGGTCTTTGTCATCGCGTGACCCGTGGAAGCATGAGGTAGGAACTTGTGAAGACCAGAGCTATGTTGGACGCTCTCCTTATCGACTCACCGTTTTGCACCCCAAAAGAGGTTATCGAATGTATAAAATTACGGGTGCCGCCATATTGGAATACCAAATGATAGCTGGGGGGCTACCATATATTCCCGGACTCAGGGAATTCTTCTGAGGGATCCCTTCTGGAGTCCCCTCTAGGGGATTCCTATAGGGCTCAATGGAGGATTCTCAAAGAGTTCCGTCAGATAATTCCACCAAGAGCTCTTTCAGAGATTTTTCCAAGGATTCCCTCAGGGGATTCCTCCACAAGTTCCCTCTGGTGATTTCTCCAGGAGTTCCTTCTAGTGATTCCTTCAGGAGCTCATGATGCATATTTCTCTGGGGGTCTGACTATAACTATCAGTCACAACAAGTTGCGTTGATTTTTACAGAATCTGCGCCTACGTTTCGGTCCCTTACAGGATCTTTTTCAAGAGCTCAAATTTAAGAACTTGAATTTTCACATTGAACACATAACACATTAGCTGATAAAAAACAACTTACCCGATACTGAATCAACAAGTTAAAAAAAATAATTTTCAAACCTTGAAAATGTCTTGTACTAGCTGGGACACAAACTTACAGGGAACATAAATGTATGGGGGTAGATATACTGTGATTAAATTTAAAGTATCACTATAATCAGCAAATAGTCGTTTGTCTAAATTTTTAATACCCCATTTGATACCGTAGATAATAAGCCGATGTACAACCATTTCTAGTCCGACATTTTAATATTTTAACATTGGCGAATATTCTGTAAAAATCAACGCACCTTGTTGTGACTGATTGCCAGACCCCAGAGAAATATCCAAACATCCCAGTTGAAAATTACCAACAGTTCCTGATGCAGATTCTACCAGGTATTTCCTCTTTCATGAGTTCCCACCATGGATTCATCCAGGAGCTCTCACTGGCTATTTCTCCAGGAGTCCTCTCAGAAGATTCCTCCAGGGTTCCCTCAGGGGATTACTTCAGGAGTTTCTCTGGAAGTTCTTAAGTTCCTCCGGGATTTCCTCCAGAAGTTCCTCCGGAAATTCCTACAGGAATTCAGCGGAAATCCCTCTAGGAGTTCGTCCACGAATTCCTTCAGGAGTTTTTCTGGGAATTCCCCCTGTCATTTGTCCAGAAATTCCTCTAGGAGTTTTGCCGGGAGTTTGTTTAGGAGTTCCTTTGGTAATTCCTCTAAAAGTTCCTTCGATAATTCCTCCAGGAGTTTTTCCGAGAATTCCTCCAGAAGTGCTTTCGGGAATTCCGCCATGAGTTCGCCCCGGGAAGCCCTTCAGGAATTCCTCCAGTAATTCCACAGGGATTTGCGGAGGAAATCCCGAAATATTCATTGGAGGAACTCGTGGAGAAATTTCCGAAATAACTCCTAGAAGATTTTTCGGATGAACTCCTGAAGGAATTCTCCTAGGAAATCCTGAAGGGATAATTCCCGGACAAATTTCTAGAGGAATGCTTGAAGGAGTTCCTGGAGGAATAGTTTTCGAAGTAAATTCTGAAAGAATTCCCGGAGATACTGGAATAGCTCCCACAGGAACAACTGGATGAATTCCCGAAGCAAGTCCTGGAGGAATCATTGAAAAATTTACTGGAGGAATTGCAGTAGGAATTTTTATGGGAATTCCAGAAGCAGTTCTCGAAAGACGTTTTGGGGAAATTCTGAAAGACACTCCTGGAAGAAGAAGAGAAGGATTTTTTTTTTGTCGAACTTATTCGTTCAGGAAGAGTTCTTGGACGAATTCCTGGCGCAATTTTAACCTTTCAGGACGCGCGCTGTTGTAAAAAGTACAACACTACCAAAAAAACCTCGCTCGTCGTATACAGCTCGAGCGCGGTGCAGTGTTGGTTGCTTGATGGCGCGCGTCCTGAAAGGTTAAAATACGTGGCGGACCTCCCGAAGGAACTCTTAGAAGATTTAAATATATCTTTCCTGAAGGATCTTCTGAAAGTAGATATTACCTAAGGAGCTCCTGGAGTAAGGTACACTGGGGCAAATAAAAAACGGGTGGGGCAAGATGAAACACGAAGTTTTGGCACAGATATCATTACAATTTGAAAATTTATCCTTTGCCAAAAGATGGTTTATATCACAAACTATGTGTTATGGCATTCAAATTGTTTATAATGATTAGATAACATCATGCTAATCCACATTTTCACCTTGCCCGTTTCAACTTACCAGTCCTGGAAAGGACTGCCAAAAGAATTGATCAAAGGAATCTCAAAAGCAAGTTCTGTTGGAATCCCTGATGGTACTACGGTACTGCTGAAGCTCGTTAGAACTGCTAGAGAAGTTTCGGTAGCATACGCTTTCCTTTTTAACGCAGCTGCTCCTCAGATTATCCCCCAGAACCACCAATTTCTATGGAATTCACAAGCATTGTCCATTTCCTACCGACGGTTTTCCCACACAATCCTCACGTTCTAATCTGGATCTCCGTCTTTATGGCTGAATGCACTGTTTTATCCCCGAATTCTTCTAAAAATCACTAGCTCCACATGGAACTTCTGCGTGCTGACTCACGATTCTTCTGAAAACTATAATTTTCTTCTGCCCTAGTTGTTTCCGTTTTTTTTTTTAATTAATTTCGTCCATTGTTCAAATGATTTTTTTTAACTAAACTGATTGTGGAATGTTAAGTTAGTTCCTTCTATCTCGAATTATTATTCATCTATAAAGCTCCTCTTGTGTTTGCTAGTGTTCACAAGAAAAACGCATAAAACAAATTTAGAACAACCGCTTCATGAGCAAGCATTTTGTTCTATTTTTGGCAATTCTAATCAGTTTGGGCCGTTCCAAATACGGTAAACATTTGGACAGAAAAAGGATACTAGTGAAGTTGCCCTTATGCGTATAAGCGTGAAAGCGAACAAAGTGTCACATAAATTCGCATAATTACATGATGCAATGGTTGTACGACTTTATTTGGCATTCCAACTTTTAATGTCAGTTTAACTCGCATTTTTGTATGAATTAAGTCACAGAAATGCAAAAAATAGGTCGTTAAAGAACACATACAAACTCGCATAAGCAAGAATGCGGTTTAGTATAATACTAACGAAAAATCCACAAGGAATTGAAAGGCCATTATTATGGTAACAAGTTCAACTTAGCGATAATCGTTTTCTTTTCCAATATTATTAGTTTGCAAAAGTTGCTAAATTGTTTATACCGTAAATCGCATAAGAGAGCGATTCAAGTCGTATAACGTTATTATGGCCTCCGCCAATGCCCGTCTCGACTCCACTATTTTGCGCATAAGGTACTTTTGCTGCATCCTATGCGATGTAACTATGTAATATGTATAAGATTCATATAACACAGTCATAAATTCCATTATACACTCCCGATCACAAGTTTGGGGTCACCACCTCAAAAACATGTCATTTTTTAGGCCCATATCTCCGCCAGTTTTCGTCCGAATTCAAAACCCCAGGTCTCATTCAAGAGATAATAAGTCAAGGTACTTTGAACATCATTTAGGTGAAACTTTTACAAAAATACTTGTATGTAAACTTAACTCTCTCTCATAATAAAATTTGGTCGACCCAATTTCCAGCGGCACTGCCGTAAGTATTCATTTTTTTAGAAAATTTGGCAACTTTAGGTTAAGTTTACATACACATATTTTTGTAAAAGTTTCTCCTAAATGATGTTCAAAGTTACTTTGACTTATTATCTCTTGAATGAGTCCTAGGGTTTAGAAATCGGACGAAAACTGGCGGAGATGTAGACCTAAAAAATGACATGTTTTTTGAGGGGGTGACCCCAAGCTTTTGATCGGGAGTGTACTTGTATATTGGTCATCTGGATAGGTAGTAAATTTCCAAACCGATTTGGCAAATATTGGTATTGGTTCTGCGTTACGATGGTAGTTGTCACTTAAGGTTTATTCACGCATTGATTGATGGGCATAAATTCTGTCTTCCAAAGTCGTTTTTAAATCATTAATGTATTCATTATTAAAAAAAACGAAAGAAATTCATGGATCATGAATCAAATGTCATCCGTAACCTTTCAAATTTTATGTTTTCCGATTTTTGTAGCATCGCAATCAAATGTTTTCAATATTGAAATCTAAACGCACAAGCCGCACACACTGCATGCATACATTGAACCTTTTTCCCAAGAATCGCCACCAGTCCGTGTACAATCGCCACAAAATCAACTGCGTTCTTTTCGGAAATCTCAACTAGGCTCAGTGTACCAGTTATGGCTAAAGTACCTCAAATTCGCCATAGTTGATTTTCAACCTTTAAAGATTTAAATCAACAAGAAAAAAATGTGAGCAGCAGATCACGATCACAAAAGATGATTGCGATCAAATTATGGTAGAAATAAATCATTTTCCTTAAGTTTTCGGCCTCCTTGCACCCTATTTCGCCATAGTGTACCAGTTATGGCCAATCCCATAAGGAATGCATGTAAATAGTGCGAAGTGGAACCCAAATTAACAAATGTGTCCATAACTGGTACAGGGTTCCTATCATTGGCACACGCCGTAATAAATACTAAAAGTAGTTTTGGCTCCGTTTTTATATTTTTACTGTAAAGTATGAAAACTAATCGATCATTTGACTTATTGTTTACATTTGTCGGTCTTCTTCTTATTTGTGTAGAAATAGTTTTTCTTAAGTGGTGCGATAACTGGTACAGGCACCCTACCTCCCAAGCGCATCATTAAGCGAGCCAAGCTCCTGGAATTGGCAAATCTCTCCAAGCTGCTTTTTCATTTCTCCATTTATATTTACACGCGCAGAGTCCACCAACCGGGCGGGTGGGACACGAAAACGCGATGATGCTGGTGGGACACAATAAATATTTAAATTAGCAAAAGACGACACTGGCTGCGCCGGTGTGGGATCCCTTCGTTGTCGCCGGTGCGGCTGCTGCTGATGGTTTCTTGAAAGACTTTTTTGCCTGGTCTCCTCCATCTAAGACAGTGTGGAGCAGTCAATTTTTAATTCCCTTCGGTGGAAACCGTAGCGACCGAAGCGACGCCCGCCGGAGGCATGGGGACTATTTTTAGAGAAAACATAATCTAACGGGCTGGAAATCACTTCCAGACGGGGTTCCAGTCAGTTCAGAGGGGAAAAAAATGTGCATCAAAGATGTGATGGGGAGATACGGTCAGCAACAAAAAAGGCAAAAATGCTTGGAATTTCATAAGAAATTTGATCTAAAATGAACTGGAAAGTGTGAGAACGAAGTGGAGGGACAGTCCTTTTGGAAATTCTACACAATGTGATGATGAATAATGTATATGCAAACAGAGTGGGGGAAGAGTCATAACAGTTAATAATTAACTCGTTCGGTGTGCGTTGTTGATTTCCTCGATGTGGCCATGAAAGAACGGCTGCAGAAACCAACATGCCAGAGTTCTCGAGAACTTGGGTTATGATGTGATTTTCTGACAGAAATTTTTCAAAAATATCTCAACGGTTTTGCAATGCAATAACCAATTGATGAATTTCCTCATAAGACATTTGAAATAATTCTGGGAAAATTGTATTGAATTTTCTGGCTAAATTCAAGCGTTTTAAAAAGAAAAGTTTGATTTCCAATGAAGCTTCTAACAAAATGGTTATTGTCTAAGACAGTTTTTTTGTTAATAACTGTGAAACTGCTTAAATATACAATAGCTGAGAAGCAGGCTTTGTTCCAGTTTGAGCGTTACACCAAGAAGAAGCAAACTTTGTATTAATAGCTATGCTAGTCGAGTCTGTGTACAACCAACAATCAGCAATAATTATCATTGTCAATGTTTCTGAAATGTTAACGATAAGCTTAGCGACACACGTGGCCAAAGTTTTGCAAAATATTTCACTTTTATCATTGGATTACTATGTATTTTATGGTGAAATAAATGTTCGAATCCACATATGAACCACAATTATTGCGGAAAACTGGAAATGATATCAATTTCTGCCATTCGTCAGAACACACAGCCTCCAGCCAGCAGTTCATCAGGTAGCCAACAACTCTACGGATGCCATCCGTCAATTCGAAGAAAGCAATTTCAAAATTTGTCATCCATAAATCAAAGCCGGCATTCCGTGTACGAATGGCAGCCCAGACCAGACTTGCCAGAACCGAACAGTATTACCTGTTGAAATAGTTTATGACTTTGATCCGGGCCAATCTCTACAACTCCATCAATTATGAATACGTTTGAATTTGAGATAGTATCTCGTCCCGGCCAGGAATGGAATCAGCCTTCAGCATCCCACCCATGCTACGAACGAGGACGATGACGACGACGTGGTGTGGCAAAAGGCAGAACACAGGTGTGCAACTAGCGAAGATTAAACACATAACTCAGCGATTGTGTATCATTATTATCATTTTCTGTCCAGAACGGGGCACATGTAATACCGTCGACGTTGTTGTACGGCCGTGTAGGTACCTGGAAGCCGGCAATTCCCAGATGTTGGATAGGTATCTACACTACACTCACAATACGATACGATGATGGAAAACATGTTGCTATCTGGCAGCAAACAGTTTCCAGCCAGCTCCGGATTGCATGATTTACGGCTACAGGCGACCATTAGAAGGGGAAAGCTGTGTGAAATGTGTTATTTCGGAACACACTGAGGTATTGCTAGCAGGGGGGCTGCTGTAAAGGCATGGGTTATTTGCGTAAGAATGCTGAGGGTGACGGGTTCGATTCCCGGTCGGTCCAGGAACTTTTCGTAAAGGAAATTTTCTTTGGCTTCTTTGTGGATAGAGTATCTTCGTGCCTGCTACACATGGGATTATTTTTATTAAGAAAGACACTACACCGTCCTTAGCCAGAGGCTGCACAGACTGAACATTACATACACGAGATAACGGACAACACACATAATACCCAGTGGCCCAATGGAGAATTTTTCGTTTGACGAAAAGTTTTTCCCGACTGGAGCGGGAATCGAACCCGCACTCCGAGGCTTACGAAACGCCTAGACGACTGACGCCGCTAACCGCACGGCCACGAAGCCCACTACGGTACGGGTTTGGGCCACAGGGTCTCAGATTTTCATGAAACTTTATCCACAGGCAGGGTTCATGCACAGATCGAAAAGATAGTGTAAATTTCTGTGACATATAATGCACATTATTGGAGCGTGGAGTTTCACAGAAGTTTACATGACATGCATTGTAAATATCATGAAATGTCATGTAAACTTCCATTATGTGTCATGTAATTCAGCATGACTCAAATTTTAACATGACATATAACACAAATTTACATGATATATCATGTAACCCACCACAACTGGAAGTTTACATGACTAAAATGAAGTTTACATGACATGTAAACATCATTATTTTTATCTGTGTGGATAAATGAATAAAAAAAATGGAGAAAATGTCAGGGCCGCCTATTTTTCCGGAAAACTAAGGAAGATTTTTTGTTTGTTTTCCCCTGACACTACATACATACATTTATTTGTTCATCATCACATTTAATACAAGATATAATCAACAATAGTACGCCACAATACTCGGTTTGTGGCTGCCGCTCTCCATCCACGATCGCGCCCAATGCTCGCCAGATCACGCTCCACCTGGTCCGCCCATCGTGCTCTCTGCGCTCCACGCTTTCTTGTGCCAACCGGATCAGTTGAAAACACCAGCTTTGCAGGGTTGTTGTCCGGCATTCTTGCAACATACTCTGCCCACCGTATCCTTCCGGCTTTGGCCACATTCTGGATGCTGGATTCGCCGTAAGTGCAGCGAGCTCGTGGTTCATCCTTCTCCGCCACACACCGTTCTCCTGCACACCGCCGGAGATCGTTCTTAGCACGCGTCGCTCGAAAACTCCGAGTGCTTGCAGGCCCTCCTCGAGCATGTTCCATGTCTCGTGTCCGTAGAGAACCACCAGTCTTATAAACGTTTTGTACATGGTGCATTTGGTGCATTTCGACCGCAGTTTCTTCTGGAGCCCGTAGTAGGCCCGACTTCCGCTGACGATGCGCCTCCCAATTTCACGGCTCACGATGTTGTCAGCCGTCAGTAAGGATCCGAGGTAGACGAATTCCTCCACCACCTCGAAGGAATCCCCGTCTATCGTAACATTTTCGGTTCCGCCTACCAGCATGTACTTTGTTTTTGAGGCATTCACCACCAGTCCGACCTTTGCTGCTTCGCGTTTCAGGCGGGTGTACAGCTCTGCCACCGTTCCAAATATTCTAGCGATAATGTCCATGTCGGCCGGGGCCCGTGGCGTAGTTGGTCACACGTTCGCTTCATATGCGGATGGTCATGGGTTTGATTCCCAGCCCCGGCACTTGCAATTTTTCGTCAGTTGCTCTTCCCCGAGAGTGGCTGGCACTGACCCTCTTCTGAGCCCCGTGGCTCAAACGGACCCGGATACCTGGACATCGGCGAACTGCTACTCATAATGGACCCTCAATCGGACTGGAAAGGAACAACGGCCATCCATCATCCTTGTGCTCATCCTTCTACCATGTATAGAGTAGAAAAGTGAAAGCAGCAGAAAAAGGCAACCAGTTCGATAAAGTAGAATAGAATATACATCTAGGCGCTGCACAAAAATGTAAGTGCAGCTGTCAATTGAAATCGCTCACGTAGTGCCCTAGTGGACAATAGAGCTGTAATTAGGTTAAGTGATTAAGAATAAAAAAAAAAAAATGTCCATGTCGTCCGCAAAGCACACACATTGACCGGATTTTGTGAAAATCGTTCCCCGGCTGTTGAGCGCGGCTCGTCGCATCACACCTTCCAGAGCGATGTTGAAGAGTAGGTATAAAAGCCCATCACCTTGTCGCAGTTGCCGGCGAGATTCGAATGAACTGGATAGTTCACCCGAAACCCTTACGCAGTTTTGCACACCGTCCATTGTTGCTTTAATCAGTCTAGTCAGCTTCCCAGGAAAGCCGATTTCGTCCATGATTCTCCATAGTTCTGCGCAGTCGATATTGTCGTACATATGCTGCCTTGAAGTCAATGAACAGATGATTCGTAGGGACCTGGTATTCACGGCATTTCTGGAGGATTTTCCGTACGGTGAAGATCTGGTCCGTTGTCGACTGGCCGTCGATGAAGCCAGCTTGATAACTTTCCACGAACTCATTCGTTTTAGGTGACAGACGACGGAAGATGATCTGGGATAGCACTTTGTAGGCAGCATTCAAAATAGTGGTCTCCCTGAGGTTCTCACATTCCAAATGGTCGCCTTTCTTATGAATGGGGCTGATTACCCAAGCAACACACATGTTATATAAGAGTTACGACAGCGCAAGTTTTGGTTGTATAGAAGTTAATTCGACGTTATTTCAACATTGTGTTAGAATTACGTAAAATAAACTTCTATACAACCAAAACTTGCGCTGCCGTAACTGTTGTATAACATGTGTGTTGCTTGGGTACCCCTTCCTTCAACTCCTCCGGTAGCTGTTCGGTTTCCCAGATCCTGACTATCAGCCGATGCAGACAGGTGGCCAACTTTTCTGGGCCCATCTTGATGAGTTCAGCTGCGATACCATCCTTACCAGCTGCTTTGTTGGTTTTGAGCTGGTGAATGGCATCCTTAACTTCCCTCAGCATGGGAGTTAGTTCATTTCCGTCCTCCGCTGCACTGACGTCGTCGTTTCCTCCGTTGCCGTGGTCTCCCGTGCCTACGTTCTCTACGCCATTCAGGTGCTGATCGAAGTGCTGCTTCCACCTTTCGATCACCTCACGTCCGTCCGTCAAGAGGCCTCCATCTTTATCCCTGCATATTTCGGCTCGCGGCACGAAGCCGTTGCCGGATGCGTTGAGCTTCTGATAGAACTTCCGTGTTTCTTGAGAACGACACAGCAGTTCAATTTGTTCACACTCCACTTTTACCAGGCGGAGCTTTTTCTCCCTATAGAGGCGTGTCTGCTGTTTACGCTTCTGTTTGTAACGTTCCACGTTCTGTCGGGTCCCTTGCTGCAGCATTACCGCCTTCACTTCGTTCTTCTCCTCCAAACCCGTTCGGCACTCTTCGTCGAACCATTCGTTCCGTCGATTCCGTTCCACGTCCCCGATGGTGCTCTCGGCTGCGACGTTGATGGCTGCTTTCACTGTACTCCAGCAGTCCCCTAGAGGGGCCTCACCGAGCTCGTCCTCGACTGGCAACGCGGCCTCAAGATACTGCGCGTATGCTGAGGTGGCATCCGGATGCTTCAGTCGCTCTAGGTTGTAACCTGGCGGTCGCCGGTACCGTACATTGTTGATGACGGATAGTTTTGGGTGCAGTTTGACCATTACCAGATAGTAGTAGGAGTCGATTTTGGCACCATGATAGGTCCTCACGTCGATAATGTCGGAGACGTGCCGTCCGTCAATCAGAACGTGGTCTGCTGTGATGACCTCCAGGTGTAGCGATAAGGGAGGCTGTGTTGGAAAAAGGTGCTACGTATGGCCATATTTTTGGAGGTGGCGAAATCGTTCGTCTGCTGGTGGGCGCTGAACTTACCAATCGTCGGTCTGAATTCCTTCTCCTGACCTACCTGAGCAGTTCAATCTCCTATGATGATCTTGACGTCGTGGCTTGGGCAGCGATCGTACTCGCGTTTGTGCTGCGCGTAAAATGCATCCTTGTCATCATCAGTGCTTCCGGAGTGTGGGCTGTGCACGTTTATTATGCTGACGTTGAAGAATCGGCCCTTGATCCTTAACCTGCACATTCTTTCGTCGATCGGCCACCAACCTATCACGCGCCTCTGCATATCACCCATCACGATGAAAGCTGTTCCCAGCTCGCGTGTGTTGCCGCAGCTCTGGTAGATGGTATGATTACCTCTAAACGTTCGCACCATGGATCCTGTCCAACACACCTCCTGCAGCGCTACGATGCCGAACCCGCGGTCCTTCAGTAGATCGGCGAGTATGCGGGTGCTCCCAATGAAGTTGAGAGATCGGCAGTTCCACGTACCGAGTTTCCAATCGCATGTCTTTTTTTTGCGCAGGGATCGTTGCCGTTGGTCTCCGGTCGTATTATTCTGTTGCTGATTTTCCGTTACAATGTTTTTATGGCTGGCTCGTAGGACCCGACACCAACCCCCTACTTTCCGGAGGACCATAGTGCACAGTTGAGCTTAGAGTCCTTACCTGGCACTTGGACGTAGATCAGCCGCTCCTCCTGGAGAACAGACGCTCAGGTTTGCCGAAGCAAACCCCCCTTCCCTGTCAGCCTATGACCAAAGTTCCCACCGGGGTTGGTTACCCATCTTCCCTAAGATTGCTAATAGTTTCCGGCCGGTACCACGAGGAGGTAGGGATAGGAGTTGCTGGGCAGAGGCTAGTGGATCACAATGGGATCCGAATTGCGCAGCATACCCAGCCTTTACCGTGCCCTGTCCAGGCACATCTGCATTGCCATTCTGAACTGTCAGGATACAATCCGGACTTCAGCTACTTCGGTAATGCAATAAATTCGTTATTCGTCACTGGGGCAACCTCGCTGTGGCCGGTTTGTCCATAGAGGATGTTTACACGATCTTCTGCAGCATCTCAGGGGAGCGTTCTAGGGGTGCTGAGGCGCCCTTCGTTTTGACCTTGACTATTCTGCAGTCATCAACCCAGGGAGTCGTTTTGGCTGCCTGGCAGATATTATCGTAGCACGTTCGCTTACGCGTCTTAACCTCTTTGTATTGTGCCAGTTTAGCCACCCTTTAGGCCTCACTTTGCTCCATTTCACCATAATCGGGGCCAGTTTTTGGCATCCTCCTCCTGGCTCTAGGGCAGAATGCGCGAAGTTTTGTGATTTCAGGACACCACTGAGATCTGATATGGAGAACCTGGGAAGGTCTTGCGGTTTATAAATTCCGTTGCACCTGATTTGGGGGACGACGCGTCTGGGCAGAAACTGATTACTTGACACGTGGTAATTAGTTAGATAGATGCGAATATTAAAGCGGGACAAGCCACCAAAGGAACTCCCTTGAGAACCCCTGATGCGCCCAATAAATCCCCTGAAACCACCTGAGACCTCTTCAAATGTCAATCAGACCCATATGCACCACCAGGGGCCCTTAAAACGCTCCTGAAACCTCCAGTTACCACTATAAAACCTTGTAGGACCCCTTGAAACACACCTGAGGCCCCCTGAAACACCCAGAGACCCTCTGAAATGTCCCTGTAATCTCTCTGCAAAGCCCCTAAGAACTCCTGGTATCCACTGAGACCACCTGAAACGCCCCTGAGACCTCCAGGGAACGCAACCTCCCCCCCCAACTCCTTGGACTACCTCCTGAAACGCTTCTGAGATCCTCTGAAATACCCCTGAAAACCCCTGAGATCCCCAGAAACATCGCCATTGTGCAAATCACGTAAGCACGGATCTCGCAACGGATCACACAACACATAGATCTTAACTTGGTGAATATCGAGTAACATTTGCGATTTCATACGTTTTGTAGATAACGAGTTCTATGCTCTTGAAAGTGCGAGTCACAAATGCACCTGAACTCGTTCCCATTGCATATTATATGCCCCTGAGACCTAATAGTACCCCCTGAAATACATTGAAACGCCACAGAGACCCCCGAAACTCCCTGGGACCCCCCGAAATGTCACTGAAACCATTTGGAACTCCCCTGGGACCCCTTGATACGCCCCAGAGCACAGTGGTTGAAATCGCGAAAAACACGATCGTGGGCATTTTAACCCTCTAATACCCAATCCCGCTTTTAGACGGGGTATAATTTAAGCATTTTTGTAATTTTTGTTTCGTAGACAAATGAATATTTTTATATTTTTGGTTAATATTCAGGACTGTTCTGTATATCTCAAAATGGTTATTGGTGTATTTTAAAGCGTATTTACATTTTTTTTAATCATTGAAAAATTGATGTCTTAGTCACATTTCAGAAATCATTGAAGATTTTGTATTGAATCGCCACAATTAGCACATTTTAAATTTTTCCCAAATCATTCTACCACAGTTAAATAGTTTAAGGGAGTCGAATACACTCTAAAATTATTTTCCCTAAAATTATACGGAAAATAAAATATTCCATGAAAAAAATAAAAAATAAAAATATTTCTACAATAATCATAAAATCTCAAAATGTGTTTGTTTCAAAAAATCCGTATCCCGAATAGGCTTTCAGGAAAAATACAAAAGTGTAGGGATGTTCAAAAATAAAAATTATAAAAATCAAAAACTGTAGTTCACAAAATTGATAATTAAAAAGAATCATCTTCCAAAACATGTTTAAATCGATTTTAGATGACGAAAAATGATATTTAGATCAAAATTAAAAATTTGGGTATTAGAGGGTTAAGTGTGAAAATGTGAAAATAATATAATGTGATGTTCTGCAAAGTTGTTGCATAGTTTAAGGAGCAACATTTGATAAATTTTGTTTTTTGATAAGTTTACTCCAAAGTTAAATAAAATAAATCGATTTTGTACATAAGCCACGATAACTGAATAGTGTCTTCAGCAAAGTTGTAGACAATATCATGCAGAAAAATATTGCCGAAGACATGTTTGCTATATCTTTTGAAATAAGTAATATATAATAAATTTAGTAATAACAACCACTTCAAACCTTGAAAAACCACTAAATCCTTTATATCCTTTTTGGATGCGGTTGTGAAGGCTTCTGATGTTCTGAACACTTGTTCAGTATGTTATAATGTATCCTTTCTATGAGAACAGTGTTGCCATATTGTTATAATTTCTACGTGATTTTTTTTAGTTTTTCTATAAAAAAAATACCATTTTTGCCTTTCTCGTACACTAAGTGTACTGGAAAGGCTATATGTTCACTCCAAAAATGACTTTTTGATAGGAGGCCCGGAGATTCGAGTCACATATACCAATCAACTCAGCTCGACGAATTGAGGTGATGTCTGTGTGTGTGTATGTGTACAAACGAACTCACGTCACTTTTCGGCAGTAAATCTCAACCGATTTTAATGACCGACGGTTCATTCGACGCGGAATCTGGTCCCATTGTTTGCTATTGAAAATGGTTCGGATCGGTCCAGCCGTTCCGGAATTATGGCCATTTAGGCGTTCCGGATCGGTACCCCAGGAAGGGGCTAAATATGAAAATGCAACAAACCCACGCATGTGACACATCAAACCACGGCATTTTCGATAACATGACAAACGGTAAGCAAGAAAATAGTCTCAGGCCATATCTGAACCGGTAATGTTCCGGAACCGGTTCCGAAGGTCCCACCAGAAGTGGCCAAATATAAAAGTGAACCAAACCCATACATGCGACTCATCAAATCGCAGCTTTTTCAATAACCTGATGAACGGTTAACAGGAAAATAGTCTCAGATCATATCTGAACCGGTAGTGTTCCTGAACCGGTTCCGGGCGTCCCGCCGGAAGTGGACGAATATAGAAATGAAACAAACCCATGCAAGCGACACGTCAAATCGCGCCCTTTGCGATAACCTGATGAACGGTTAGCAAGAAAATGGTCTCAGATCACATAAGAAACTACCGTTGTTCCAAAACCGGTTCCGGAGGTCCCGCCGGAAGTGGCCAAATATAACAGTGAAGCAAACCCAGGCATGCGACACATCAAGTCGCGGCTTTTTCAATAACTTGATGAATGATAAGCAAGAAAATAGTCTCAGACAACCTAAGATTCTACCGGTAGTGTTCCGGAACCGGTTTCGTATGTCCCGCCAGATGTGGCCAAATATAAAAGTGAACCGTACCCATGCATGCGACACTTCAAATCGCGGCTCCTTAGGCGCACCTGATAAATGGTTAGTAAAAAATAGTTTTAGACCATATTTGAGACAACCGGTGGTGTTCCGGAACCGGTTCCGGGTTCCCTCCGGAAGTGGCCAAATATTATGTTTTTTGTCTTTATTAACGAGATTATTAACTCGAAGCCTCGGGACCCTTCCCTTCCGAAGGAAGAACCTACGTTTTGTGAATATGTCGGGAGTGGGATTCGATCCCAGGCCCTCGGCATGATAGTCTTGTGTTCTAACCATCAAACCAGGCCTGCTCCACCGCCAAATATTTAAGTGAACCAAACACATGCATGCGACACATCAAATCGCGGCTCCTTAGGTAACCTGATGAACAGTTAGCAAGAAAATAGTTTCAGATCATATTTGGGACAACCGATGGTGTTCCGAAACCGGTTCCGAGTGTTCCGCTGGAAGTGGCCAAATATAAAAGCGAACCAAACCCATGCATGTGACACGTCAAATCGCGGATTTTCCGATAACCTGATGAACGGTAAGCAAGAAAATAGTCTCAGACCACATAAGAAACTACCGGTAGTATTCCAAAAGTAGCGTTGGGTGCTTCGTCGGAATTCAAAAGTGAGAAAAATTAAAGCAAGCGATAGATATCTTGACAAAACTAGGACGATCTCATCCAATCACACCATTTCAGATTCCTGAGGTGAAATAATGCAGAAGAATGGGTCAACGTTGTATGGGAAAATTAAAATTTAATCGTAATAACTCCGAACAAACTTTTTCAATTCTCTTTCGCGTCTAAAATGACTGCGTAAAATTTTTGTGCGACTGGTTGCTCCCTCACGCACTGTAATGTGGTTGAAAGTTGAATGGGATTCAGTATGAAAAATTTCAGTTACTTGCATGTTTTGTCAAATTTTACATGCATCTTATAGCCAATGATAATAAAATATAGCGTGTGTAGAAGTGTGTAGAAAATACTTTGTCGAAAATCGTTAAGGTATCTGTGTTTGTGAAAAAGTTGTATCGTCTTGGTGTTGATCGGCCTCCAGTGATAGTGAAGGAGGTCAAGCTGTCAACTGAGAGTCAATTCAATGATGGCTCTGATAAAATTCTAAGTGAAGTATTCTCATGATTCAGGAACATTTCAGCTCACGTCAACGGAAACGTCATGAGTACATATACGACGAGAAAGGCACTATCACCACTAGGTGGATCAATCCGGGTTTTTTATTATTATCTCGCAAAGTTGCAAAAAGCTTCAACAAAGTCAAAGCATAATGAAAAGTTGAATAAAATTGCTATCTTATAAAGATCAACTGGTTGATAGCTATTAATCTCTTCGATACTTAACTTGTGTTTGAAAATTGTCAAATTCTCACTTTTTAAGGTTGAAATAGACACAAAGTTAGTTGAATCTAATTCAAAATGGTTTTCGTTGTTTGGGATGTTCTGAAAAACTCAAAATGCCCACCACGATCGTGCCTTCCGCGATTTTAACCACTGTGCAGAGGCCAACTATAGCCCCCATGTAAAGCCTTGAGACCCCCTGCTGCCCCCTGGAACGCACCGAACGAGCCTGAGACCATAAACACCACTGAGACTTCCCGGTACTCCATGATACCCTTTGAAACTTCTTGGGATCCCTTAAAATGACCCACAAAACCTCCCTATAAACGCCTTCCGGCCGCTGTTGCTATACTTACCGTCATTATTACATTTTCTCACACCCTCTTACAAGCACACACTATTGGTTCTGAATAGCTCTTCCGTTGTTTTGTGCAGGGCATTAAAAAAGGATATAAATAAAAGTTCATAGAATAACCTGCTTAAACAGAGGTTTTAGTTTACCAAATGTAGTCTTCTACTCTACGCGATATCTCTGCTGCCAGACCGAATATTTCCAATTCACTCCAGTTTAGTCATGTTTAGTAATTTTACAAGGCAATATTATTTGAATAATATTTGCGTACAACGTAATTTTTCACAAACTTGGCCATAACTCAGGAAAGAAAAAAAGGGAATTCCAAAAATTTCAGCGATCTACACAATTACCTACACAAACATATTTTTATGAAAATTTTCAACGAGTTCGGGCATAGTTTTCTGGCTTTTCTTTTTAAATATTCTCAACGGTGGAAAATTTTGTGGAAACATTATCCACTTCACATTTTTTTTTTGGATTTCTGAGAAAATTTACTTTCATTTTCTAAAATAATACTTTGTTTCTACGATGCTTCATTCTTGAGCTATGATTTTTCAAAGAAAAGGGTTATATGGCACATTTGAACATTTTTCTACAAAATTGGCCATAACTCAAAAACGAAAAAAAGGGCCTTCCAAAAATTTCAGCAATTAAAGCTTATGAAATAACCTTCTCTGCAAGTTAATGTGAGTTTTTGTAAAAAAGTATTTCGTCAAATTTAAATGTACAATGTCATGTCTTAAAAATAAATTAACAGATCCCCTGAGGAAGGCCGAGCCCAATGGCCGAAACGTCGGAATTAAACAAGTAGCACTTGTCTTGATTTCTGAACTGAAAAGTCACCCAAAAACACAACTCAAAAATGTTTTTGCCTTTCTCGTACACTAAGTGTACCGGAAAGGCTATATGTTGACTCCAAAAATGACTTTTTGATTGAAGGCCCGGAGAGTCGAGTCACATATACCAATCAACTCAGTCGAGTTGAGGTGATGTCGTCAGTGAGTATGTATGTATGTGTACAAACAAACTACGCCACTTTTTGGCAGTAAATCTCAACCGATTTCAAAGATCGATGGTTCATTCGACGAGGAATCTGGTCCCATTGTTTTCTATTGAAAATGGTTCGGATCGGTCCAGCCATCCCGCAGTTATGGCCATTTAGGTGTTCCGGACAGGTACCCCAGGAAGGCGTCAGACATGAAAATGGAACAAACCCATGCATGCGACACACCAAACCAGGGCATTTTCGATAATCTGCTGAACAGTAAGCAGAAAAATATTCGCAGACCATATCTGAACCGGTAGTATTCCGGAACTTGTTCCGGGTGTCCCACCGGAAGTGGCCAAATATAAATGGTAATCAAACCTATGTATGCGATACAGCAAACTGCGGCTTTTTCGATACCCCGATGAACTAAAAGCGGGAAAATTGTCTCTGACCATATCTGAACCGGTACTGTTCCGGAACCAGTTCCGGGGGTCCAGCCGGAAGTGGCCAAATGTAAAAGTGAACCAAACCCATGTATGCGACACATCTAACTGCGCCTTTTTGATATCCTGAAGAACGGAAAGCGGGAAAATAGTTTTAGACCATATCTAAACCACTTGTGTTCCGGAACTGGTTCCGGGTGTCCCGCCGGAAGTGGTCAGATATAAAAGTAAACCTATGCATGCGACCCATCAAATCACGGCTTTTCCGATATGCTGATGAACGGTAAGAAGGAAAACAGTCTCAGACCATATTTTTATCGGCAGTGTTCCGGAACCGGTTCCGGGTGTTCCGCCGGAATAGGACAGATCGGTGAAGTACTAGATTTGTGGTAATGAGCTAAATTTTAGTATGGTGAGAAGGTCAATTCTCCGTTTCTGCAGGGAAATGGTACAAAAAGCGTGGGTATTATGATTCCTTGCCTAATTTGATGCTGTTTGAGCAAAACTTTGGGCAACAGTGTTGTTGTTTTCTCCATTTCTTGCAACATAAACGACATAGTTACACCCACGGGACACGATACGAGAACGGACACAACACTTCTCTCTCTCTCTTCTTGGCGTAACGTCCTCATTGGGACAAAGCCTGCTTCTCAGCTTAGTGTTCTATGAGCACTTCCACAGTTATTAACTGAAAGCTTTCTCTGCCAATGACCATTGTGCATGCGTATATCGTGTGGCAGGCACGAAGATACTCTATGCCCAAGGAAGTCAAGGAAATTTCCTTTACGAAAAGATCCTGGACCGACCGGGAATCGAACCCGTCACCCTCAGCATGGTCATGCTGAACTTATTGTTCTTATAAACGATTTAAAGGGTTTTTAATTTACCTTTTCAGCCGACCGGTTTTGGGCTCGATGTAGCCCATCGACGGGACGATGTCCGATGTCAGTCGACATATCATGCATGCGACATATCACATAACAGCTTTTTGGAAAAACTAATGAATGGTTAGTAAAAAAATAGTCTCAGGCTACATTTTGGTCATCTGGTAGTGATTGGGAACCAGCTCCGGGTGTCCCACCGGAATTGGCCAAGTGTAAAAATTTAAAATAACCGGCAGTGTTCCAGAATTGGTTCCGGGTGTCCTGCAGAAAGTGGTCATATTGTAAAATAGACCAAACCCGTGCATGTGGCATATCAAATAACTGCTTTTTCGATAGCAAAATGAAAAGAAAATAGTCTCTGATCGTATTTGAGGGTGCGACCCATGCGACACATCAAACCAAGGCTTTTTTGATAACCTGATGAACGGTTTGCAAGAAAATAGGCTCAGACCACAATAGTGACTACCACTAGTGTCGTAGGACAAGCGTTGGTTTGTTCGCCGGAAATACGAAAGTGAACAAAAACCGGTGCAATATAAGAGAACAAAATCTTGTCAAAATCAATCATCAAATCACCCCTTTTCAGATTTCTGAGGTTAATCTGTGCAGTTGGATGGTTCTACGAATTAAAATTCAATCGCAACAACTCCAAACAAAGTTTTTTCAATCCTCTTTTGCGTTTAAAATAACTATGTAAAATTTTGATGCGACTGTAATGTAGTTGAAATTTGAATGAGATTGAATATGGGGAATTTCACTTGCTGTGCATAAAAATGCTTTGTCCAAGAGCGCAAAGTGATCTGCCTCCAAAGATAGTGAAAGTGGTCATGTAGAAACTAAGAGGTCTGATATTTTTCAGCTCTGCCTATGCGTTGAACTCGGAAAGGCACTACCACGACTAGGTGGATTAATCTGTTTTTTTTTGAAAATTTTCCACAAGTTCGGGCATAGCTTTTCCAGCATTTGTTTATGAATTTTCTCAACTGTGGAAAAATTTGTGAAAAACTTTTTTCAGTTCATATTTTTTTGGATTTCTGAGAAAATTTGCTTCCATTTTCTAAAAAAAAACTTTGTTACTACGATGCTTCGTTCTTGAGTTATGATTTTTCAATGTAATTAGTGTCAGGAGAAAACAAAAAAAAATCCACCTGAGTTTTCCGGGTAAATGGGCGACCCTGAATTTTTCTAAATTTTTTTTCATGAGTCCTGCCTGTAGACAAAGTATCATGAAAATCTGAGACCCTTCGGCTCAATTTTGTGGAGTTTGGTATTTCACTGGGAAGGAATCACCCGACACATGCAGCACGCACAACTTACCCAGGCTGACGTCGGTTCACAAGTGGCAAGCGTGAACGCGGTTGGGTGACGCCTGGAGTTGTTGCTACGCAAGCAGGGATGCTAACATTGTCTGCTTGACAGTTTGCATCACATTCAAATGCTCTATATCGCCTGCTGTGATCAATCTCCTTTCCACAGCTTTATGCAGTACATCTTATATCTCACATCCTCCTTCTACTCTAAAGAAGTTTTACACATTTTTAACAAAAAAAATGAATTTCCGTATCTCAGTTTGGAGTGTTTACTTACAACGATTTAACATATTGCGGAGATTCCACCTGTTAAGACTTCTGCGCGAAAATTAGTTGCGTGGGCCCACAGATATAAAACCAGACCGCGTCCTGGTGAATATTTTACGCTGTGTTGCTAGGTACACATTTGGTGATAGTTTTGCATTATAAGCAAACATTTATAACGCTCCTCCTCCTCTTCTTGGCGTAACGTCCTCACTGGGACAAAGCCTGCTTCTCAGCTTAGTGTTCTATGAGCACTTCCACAGTTATTAACTGAGAGCTTCCTCTGCCAATGACCATTTTGCATGTGTATATCGTGTGGCAGGCACGAAGATACTCTATGCCCAAGGAAGTCAAGGAAATTTCCTTTACGAAAAGATCCTAGACCGACCGGGAATCGAACCCGTCACCCTCAGCATGGTCATGCTGAATACCCGTGCGTTAACCGCCTCGGCTATATGGGCCCTACATATAGCACATACACATTTATAACGCACCTACGCTGAAAATGAGCCTAATCATTTGCGTCGGAATCTATAAATCATCACAACGGGCAATAAGTTACTGTTATATTACATCATCGCATACGTTGCAATTGCTGCCATGAAGCTACCGAATACAGTTTCATTGTGAGGTACCATTCTGACTATGCTGCCGCTACTTTTTCAAAATAGCTCGAACATTTTAGTGCCTAATTGTGGGAGTGATATTTTCCGACGAGCAATAGGAGCTTGCACAGTGACGTCATCATCTCTCTCTCTCTCTCTCTCTTTTTCTCGTTCGGGGTCGCTCGATACAGCCGTCCTTGCTCGCGAAATAATTTTGAGGGCAATGCTTACAAATTGTATCTCATTTCGTTAGTTATGTTGGTAATGCAAGCCTCTATACTTGTAGTATTTAAAAGAAATTACCGTTTTGGTACTGGGTGATCCAGAAAAAAAAATCTTATTCTTCGAGTCTTTATTTAATCTTATACCCAAATTTATCCCATTGCTCCGATGTTCAAATTCGAGATATCTCATAAAATACATTATAGATAAAGTTTATTGCCTTGCCATTCATTGGAACACTAGTCACAGAAAACAAACTGCATGACCATAATCCTTCTTCTGGCCAGCCAACATTGACGACACTCTTTGATAAATAATATATTGTAACCATTCGATACCACATTTGCACGAATCAAAACTACGTGATTTTTCTAATATTTTTTTCGTACATTGCCAATGTTTATCTGCCATGACAAACAACACGATGCAAACTTCCGATCCGATATTTGCGCGAAGCAAAACAACGGAATCTTTCTAACCTAGCTTTTTGTAAGCGGACATTGCCGGGAGTCTTCCTCCACGACAAACAACACGCTGTAAGCTACCGATCCGACATTTGCGCGAAGCAAAACAACAGGATCTTTCTAACCTAGCTTTTCGTAAGCGGACATTGCCGGGAGTCTTCCTCCACGACAAACAACACGCTGTAAGCTTCCGATCCGACATTTGCGCGAAGCAAAACAACGGGATCTTTCTAACCTAGCTTTTCGTAAGCGGACATTGCCGGGAGTCTTCCTCCACGACAAACAACACGCTGTAAGCTTCCGATCCGACATTTGCGCGAAGCAAAACAACAGGATCTTTCTAACCTAGCTTTTCGTAAGCGGACATTGCCGGGAGTCTTTCTCCACGACAAACAACACGCTGTAAGCACAAAACAAAACAATTCGATCACTCTAGAGCTGCTGGAATTTGTTCTTTTGTTGCACTTTCACACTCTTTCCCGTCAATAATTGCCCATGCACAAACAGTTTTCCGCACGCATGCTCCAGCGGGAGCTACGTCCCCGAAAAATATCACACCGAACTTCCACTTTTCTTATATGGGTTTTGTGTTTCCCTCACTTGTTCACTAATGCATGCACATTGAAGGGTGATTCCTCCCAGCAAAAATATAGGTTCCATTTCCTCAATTAAACGAAAAAAAACTGGCAGGAATTCGCCAATGTGGAGTTTGGTATTTCACTGGGAAGGAATCACCCGACACATGTAGCACGCACAACTTACCCAGGCTGACGTCGGTTCACAAGTGGCAAGCGTGAACGCGGTTGGGTAACGCCTGGAGTTGTTGCTACGCAAGCAGGGATGCTAACATTGTCTGCTTGACAGTTCGCATCACATTCAAATGCTCTATAACGCCTGCTGTGATCAATCTCCTTTCCACAGCTTTATGCAGTACATCTTATATCTCACAAATTTGTACGATAATAAAAAAATCCCCCAATCACAGATTAATGCTCATCCAAAGCATCTGGTTTGACACGATCAGATTTTTGTTAGTGCCAAACAAATGTTTATCTTTAGTCCGTTCTTTGTAAACTATTTGACCCTGTGCAACTTAGGAAGTTTACGACAACATTATTGAACAATTGCACCAGTTAGTCAAGACTATCATTACTCGTGTAATTCATTGCGTGCGTTTTATCCTGTGTTGTGAATTTCTCAACTAAATAGAGCTTACCATTGAATGATGTAGTTTGCCCTGTTTTCTCCTACATCTCGGCAACATTCTACTCTGAGTCAACTTCTAAACACGTTGCAGCGGGACAGAAACCATGTCCGTAAAACGAATATTACATTTCAACCCGGTTGTGAAGCCTCTGGATATGTTTACAATGGACCGTAGTCGTCGTCGTCGCCGTCGCGCATCCAACTCGCTGCTGATTCCATCGGCTTCAGCAAAGAGTCGTAAAATGATATCCACCTTCCTCGGGAGATGCAGCTAGTTTTCCAACTAGCTGAAGCAGAAACCACTACTGAACAATAGAGCGATTCCAAGCAACAGCATCAAAATTAAGGAAATTTTTTAATTCATGATTTTCTATTGAACTGAAACTTTGCACAGTTTTTCAGTTCCATTTAAATCGCCATTTTTCGATATCAAATTTTTATTTTGAATCACGACTAACTTTTTAAAAGGGTGTATGTGAAAATGGTTAAAAAATATTCAAAAATCTGCACAGCCAAAATGGTTCGTTCGATTGCTATGAATTTTTCAGCAAAGTTAGATAACTAAATGGTGATTCCTAAGAAAATATACACTGTGAAAAAACATCTTTTTTAATATTAAAAAATATCATTTTTGTCACAAAAACTCAAATATCTCAAAACCCTATCTTTTTACCATCGTAATTTTTTTGGGAAAGACGGTCCATTGTATTAACAATCTACCATAAAAATTTGGTGATGGTAAACTAATAAACAAAAAAGTTATAACATTTCAAACATTTCACTATTTTCACATTTGGTAAATATTTTTTTCTATGTGTAAATTATTTCGGTCAGAAATCGCAGTTTGATGCTGATTTTATTGTTCAGCAAAGTTAGATAACTAAATGGTGATTTCTAAGAAAATATACACTGTGAAAAAAAATATTTTTTTAACATTAAAAATTATCATTTTTGTCACAAAAACTCAAATATCTCAAAACCCTATCTTTTTACCAACGTAATTTTTTAAGGAAACCGGTCCATTGTATTACTGCAGTAATTCTGAAAAGTGACGTAAGCGCCATTCAAAATTTCGATATTTTTTGGTATATTATTTATAATATCTGGGGTGAGAATAACACTGTGGTATTCCTGCTGTATAAGAATGCAAGATCTAATCGTAATCTATCATCTTTGGAAAGAAACTTAAAGGATGAGCAAGAGTTTTATGCATAATAACCAAAAAATGGGCCAAAACTATCAATGTCGCTTACGTCACTTTGCAGAATTACGGCAGATTAGCAATCTACCATAAAAATTTGGTGATAATAAACTAATAAACAAAAAAGTTTTGACAATTCAAACATTTCACAATTTTCACATTTAGTAATAATTTTTTTTTAGTGTAAATTATTTCGGCCGGAAATCGCAGTTTGATGCTGATTTTATTGTTAATGGCCTTGCGTGAGTAAAACAAGCTGTTTTTATTATGTATTATGTATATTATATGTACAGTAATGTTCCGATTTTATCACGCCCTCCGCGCATTAGTCGTTTATTCATTAATTTGCTGTTACATTTGAGGACAAGTGTTTTCCCTCTTCTTCAAGATGAATGTTGAAAGCGTGTTTTGCAACGTTAAAAATATTGAAATGGGTATAGATGTTGAAGTATATTTCAAAGCATTTTTGAAAAGGGGCGTGAATATATTGTTTAAACAAATGTCGCTGATGGTATGGTGGCATGACTCTCTGCACTTAGCACTTCTGGCAATTTCTCAGTTGTTGTCGTTTTCGAACTTCCTGCGCCCTGCTTTACCGATGATATACAGATGGCTCGTCTGTCAAAGTCTAGACGGCAGGACGTGCAAATGCGTAAATTTGTATTCAATTTGGGCATAACCAGTTTATCTATGGTGCTTTCGGTGAGATTTCGTAACTCTTTTGAACATTTTTTTTTCATCAAACGGTCTACAAGAGAGCGTTGAGTTGAAGACCTTTGAGAAAGCGATTGTTCATGTTGTTCGTTAGATTATAATAAACAAAATCACTTATTAGTTTTAACTGACTAGTTTGGTGTTGTTTACTTGGCTGAAGAAAAAATTTACTATAAAATTTTTAATATCCATAGCGGTAGTATTTTTTTTTGCTTTTTCGTGAGCATTGTCATGGTATGTATACAGACAAACAAACGTAACACTGACAAAATTTTCATTGACCACGCCTTTAACGATCATTTTGAATCTTGGTTGTGGCTTTCATAACCAGAAGAGTGCCCATCGTTTTTCTTTGCGTTTGACGTTTCACACTAGCGCCTTCTGATGACGATATTGCACAACGCAGTGTTTCGTGAAACATTTCCACCAGGTGGTGGTAGTGGGAACTGGGCGATGGATTTTCACGAATATTATTCTAGGCGTTTCGTCTGTTTGTCTGTGGTATGTACCTCTCATGCATTTGTTGTTGTTGAAGTTACTCGCATTCTTCCGATCATAAAGTCTGTTCTCTAAGAGGTAATTTTTTTGCAGATCAACTAGACGTATACGCGAATATATAAAACTTTTATTATGCAGCTTTCGTCTTAAAAATAAGTTTAATTCCATTTTTCTTATGATCAACAGCTTTTCAACGCTATCAAGGGAACTTTTCACCAGTCACGTACAATAAAAAGTATGACACTCTCAATATTTTTGATCACAACACTGGATCGCGTCTAAGTTTCAAATAGATACTATAGTAATTATGAATAATCAAACAAAAATATCATGAAAACAACTTGTTTAATTAAGGCGGTAGCCTTTACAATAAAATCAGCATCAACATATAATTCTCGAAATAATTTACACAGAAAAAAAATTTTTTTTGTTACTAAATGTAAAAACTGTGAAATGTTTGATATGTTATAACTTTTTTGTTTATCAGTTTACCATCACCAAAATTTTATGGTAGATAGCTGATATAATGGGCCATTTTCCCTAAAAAATTGACGTTGGTAAAAAGATAGGGTTTTGAGATATTTGAGTTTTTGTGACAAAGATCATATTTTTTTAAAGTAAAAAAAGAAATTTTTCACAGTGTATATTTTGTTAGGAATCATCATTTAGTTATCTAACTTTGCTGAAAAATTCATAACAATCGAACAATCCGTTTTTGCTGTGCAGCTTTTAGAATATTTTTGAACTATTTTCGCATACACCCTTTTGAAAAGTTAGTCGTGATTCAAAATAAAATTTTGATATCGAAAAATGGCGATTTAGATGAAATTGAAAAACTGTGCAAAGTTTCAGATATTTTTGAAATGGTCGCTCAGGATCGACTGACATGACTCCGTGGAACGCCTCAATATTATTATGTTGCGTATGGGAACGTTTTCCACCTTGTAAGAAAACAAACCGCCAGTCACGTGTGGCGTGATCGTTGAATCCACCGGATGACTTACGACGACTTGGCGTTGAATTCCGTCCGAACAAGACGAAAAATGGTTTCCCTTTTCTTGGTTCGATAATCGATTTTACGACCAACCGATTTCAAAATATAAACCGACAGAGAGGCGTTCCCCCCTCCCCGATAGCGATGATGACGACGGTCAACTAGGTCGTCGTTACACGCTGCTCCGGAGATGTCTGCCCCTTGTCAGCAGTTTTCCAGTCGGCGACCGGTTATCTCTCGCACCTGTACAGGGAGATGTGGCGGCCTGTGGCGTGGGCGAAGCCAAAGGTTCTGCGTCTGGGTGTGAAAACCCGACCAGAAGCACCTAACAAGATAATAACAAAACTATAGCAACCGTTGTTAGAAATAACAGAATTTGATATAATTTTGTTGTAAGGATTCTTATATGTGAATGAACATAACAAAATTGTAACAAAATTTGTTATTATTTTAGAAACAAAACTATAACAAATCTTGTATTATTTATTCAAACAGGTATATAACAAAATTTGTTACATTATGCATATTAAAATAATTGCCTATAACATGATTTCGTAACAGATTTGCTATAATATTTGCTATGATTTTTGCAACAAAATAATTCCAAAATTTGTTGGATTTTTATATCAACGCGAAAAAGTTGATCATTTTTGTAATATGGACCATTCGAGCCAAAAGATTAAAAACAAAACGTGTAACATAGGTAGCATTCATTTATAACGCAACCGAATGCTAAAACCGTCATGTTTTAACTCCCCCTCCTCTTCCGGTACACTTTAGAGTATGAAAGTCCTAAAGTTTTGTATTGGCCGTATCGCTCTATTGTACTTCACCCTCTCCCTTGAGCGATACGTAATTTGTGGACGGCGTTACATTTTTTATGAGAAAAGTAACAAAACTTGTTATCATTTAGTTTTAATCTACCAAATTCACATACAAGTAGTGTTTTGAAGCTATCGTTATGCGATATCATTATAGCTAGAAGCTGTAGTAAAAAAAAACTCTTGGCATATCAACATGGCTTTTTATCAAAATAAACTGTAAGATGGATATATAGCTGCAAGTCAAATGATTCACAGGTATCTGTTTCCAAATTTTTTGGTATTCTTTGATTGCACTCTAATCCAAATCCGGAATAGTTGCTGGACGATATGCCAATCTAATAAGAATCCAACCAACAAAACCGTTGCTTTTATACAGTTTATTTTGTAATGTGGCAGCTTTTGTAGCGTTCTCTAGTAGCAATTGGTGGGCCGGTGGAGAAAAAGGTTAACAAGAAAGAAAAATCTTCTCTAATGAACTTCGCGTAACTTCGAAACTGTGGAAAAGCAGCGTAGAGAAAGTCGTGTAGAAGTGAATCCACTATATATCAAATCTGCGCGAAATCGGTAAACGACAAAACTTTAATACCTCGGTTTCAGGCGAAACGTAGCTAACGTATTCAGCAATAACAGTATAAGTGATTTTACGTGAGAAAAATCGTTTGGTTTCGAGAGTAACTTTTGAGAAGAACGAATGTTTTTATTTAACATGAATGTTCTTGAAAAACTGTTATACCGAAACCATTCGTATTAGAGAAAAAAGTGTCTGAACAAATATGGTAAGGAAACAAATGGACTTTGTGAAAAAATAAACACAGAAAAAACTTACTCATAAAAAACATATTTTAATACAAAAACTCCAATTCCCAAAATACGTATTTTTGACCAGTGTATAATTTTGAAGGAAACTCGGATATTTTGTTGACAAAATGAAACATGAAGCAAACATTATTTAAAAAAGGTTTTTCAATACCAATTTTGATGAGTTTTTTGAAAAATCTCTTTCGATTAACAAAGAAATATAGCTTTGGAATAACTAAATTCTCAGTTTGATAATCAACTATACGTTTCATAGTTTTAAACAAGCGTCATTTTTTCTGCGTGAGCAAGTTTAAGGCAATGCGGCCGACGAAAATAACAAACCTGCTGATAATACCCAAAGTCACCCTGTCTAAAACGATGGATATTGCTTGTGCTGTAATTTCCGACCAGATGAACAATTCTTCCGTTACATGGAACTTGCAATACTGTTGACTTGAATTTTACACAAATGACGTATCTCTCTCTACACACGAAAACATGAGATCGATTACAGAAAATATCAAAACAGTACTACTACTATTGCTCTCTGACAAAATTAATAAAGTACTAGCTGTCCCGGCAAACTTTGTCTTGCCAAGCTGTGGTGGTTTGACAGCTGTTGAGATCATCGCAGCAACGCACTCTAGATTGATTTCATTTCGATCGTGTTGATTTCATTCACAGCTCATGAAAAATCAATATTTTTCAATTTTGTTACTTTTCTTGCTGATTTTCGTAACTTTTTGTACATATAAACACAGCCACCACGAATACGAACCGAACCGTGCAAGAATCATCCTGATCGGTTCAGCCGTTCTTGAGTTTTGTTGCCTCAAAGGGACTTCAAACTCATTTTTATATATATAGATACCGAGTAGTGAATGTTATTGAACGTGGAGAGCAAAAAGTAGAATTAAATAATTATTATCATCAAAAAATGCCCTCTATGCTATTAATTCTGCTCAGTTAATCATGGAATTTATTCTGCCTATGTTGTTTCGACCTTAGTGAGCATCTTTCTGGGCGCGCGCCAGTTTGATCCTGAAACTGCACCGAGCTCGCGCCGTATTCGACGAGCGAGCTTTTTTGGTGATGTTATACTTTTTCCAACGACGCGCCTCCTGAAGGGGTAAACGTCACGCTAAAATTGGAAATTTTCAACCCTCCCTGCCTCCTCTAAACGTGACGATATACTTAATGGATGACCACTTATGTGATGGATTTCATTTCATTGCTTAAAAGAAAAAAATGTTTTGAATATAACTAAATTATATCTAAAGTTGTTATCATATCTGCCTATGATATAATTGTGATCGCTTAAAACAAGAACTCTATCGACAAATCAAGTTTATTATGTGCCAACGAGCTCAATTTGACGTCATATACTACCCCTCTCGTGTACGTCTGACAAACAAGGATTTGAATGACGGAGCTGGCAATACGTAGAACCAGTAAAGCTTTTATCACCGCTCTCCTCAAGAGCCGTGATGGCCTCATTGGCAGAGGCGCCAGATTTCTACCGATGGTAGGTGTCTTGGTTCAAATCCCGTTCGTACCGAAAAATTTTATAAAGTTCTGGAAACTATTTTTTATGTTATTTACTTTTTTCTAAAAATAGAATTACACACTTAAAAATATTTACCCAAAAAATGAGTATAAAAATTAGTTTTTACCCTAATTGGTGTCAAAGGAATTATAACACAATTTATTATAATTTTGTTATATTCTATCATATTTCATGGAACAAATTTTGTAATATTTTTGTTATGATCATAACACAAGTTATTACATTTTTGTTCTTTTCAGTGGGAATTTTGTTAGAATTTTTGTTATTTTAACTACTAACGGTACATGTTTTATAACAACCCTTGTTATAAAAATTTATTGTAACAAAATAACACAGTTTGTTATAATTTTGTAATGTCCATCTAGTCGGGAAGATTAAATCGCAATCTATTTGTATCAAAAGTGGGATCGGGGGTGAAAAATGAGTTACATTAAATTCAATAAATGTCTTCCTTTTGTTGTTGTAGTTCGATTTGGGTCAAGCAGCGTCACTTTACTGAACAAAATTGTCCCGAAAGGCTTTCATCTTACAAACTATTTTCAAATTATCTAAACTGTCCAAAACTATTTACTCATTCTAAAGGGTACTGAGTAATATATCAAGCAACATTTTAAAACAAAATTGTAGATTCGAAGAGATTAGTAGGGCTTTTATGAAACCTAGCGATACTCAAAGCTAATTGGACTCCAAAATCTTACTAGAGGAATGTGACTATTCTGAACAATGTAGGCTTTTAACCACTCATAAAACGTGAGTAACTTTCCGCAATCTTTCAAACAAAATTTCACCTTTGCACGAATTCTCCGATGCTTTTTTTCCCTGAATTGTAATCGAACAAGAATCCTTCAACCTTCCGACAGCTAGGCAGCTAGGCGGGAAAGTTCAATGTGTCGCGTTCTTCGGCACGCACTTCCAGCAAGCGATCTCTTTAATCTCAACATAAGTCCTTTTCCATAATAGGTGGAAAAAAACTAAACTTTGATGGCGTTATTTTCGTTCGGTGGTGGAATGTTGGAATTGAATTTTTCCATATCCTTGTCCCGGAATTCTGCTTCTTTGTCGGTGACGACGACGGCTGGTGACGGCTTAGTCAGTGGGAACGATGATGACAACGGTGATGATGCTGCTTTCCGGGAAACTTCGCCTACATCCAGACGGCACGACGACGACGCCCGTCACGTCATATGTTGTGCAGGCTAGAAATATTGCCATTGCGTTCTAGCAGATAACCACAACTACTTCGGTGGTAAACACTGAAAAAGTGTTTGGTTGTATTTTGTTGAGAATATCAGAAAATTCTAAAAAACTAAAACAACACTTAATTGCTAGAAGCTAAAATCCAGAATCTTAGAGCTAAAAGCTGAAAACTAGTAGATTAAAGCTTGAAGCTAGAAGCTTGAAGCTTGAAGCTTAAAGCGAGAAGCTTGAAGCTTGAAGCTAGAAGCTTGAAGCTAGAAGCTTGAAGCTAGAAGCTTGAAGCTAGAAGCTAGAAGCTTGAAGCTAGAAGCTTGAAGCTAGAAGCTTGAAGCTAGAAGCTTGAAGCTAGAAGCTTGAAGCTAGAAGCTTGAAGCTAGAAGCTTGAAGCTAGAAGCTTGAAGCTAGAAGCTTGAAGCTAGAAGCTTGAAGCTAGAAGCTTGAAGCTAGAAGCTTGAAACTAGAAGCTTGAAGCTAGAAGCTTGAAGCTAGAAGCTTGAAGCTAGAAGCTTGAAGCTAGAAGCTTGAAGCTAGAAGCTTGAAGCTAGAAGCTTGAAGCTAGAAGCTTGAAGCTTGAAGCTATAAGCTTGAAGCTAGAAGCTTGAAGCTAGAAGCTTGAAATAAGTAGCTTGAAGCTAGAAGCTAGAAGCTCGAATCTAGAAGCTTGAAGCTTGAAGCTAGAAACTAGAAGCTAGAAGCTAGAAGCTTGAAGCTAGAAGCTTGAAGCTAGAAGCTTGAAGCTAGAAGCTTGAAGCTAGAAGCTTGAAGCTAGAAGCTTGAAGCTTGAAGCTAGAAGCTTGAAGCTAGAAGCTTGAAGCTAGAAGCTTGAAGCTAGAAGCTTGAAGCTAGAAACTTGAAGCTAGAAGCTTGAAGCTAGAAGCTTGAAGCTAGAAGCTTGAAGCTAGAAGCTTGAAGCTAGAAGCTTAAAGCTAGAAGCTTGAAGCTTGAAGCTAGAAGCTATAAGCAAGAAGCTAGAAACTTGAAGCTAGAAGCTACAAGCTTGAAGCTAGAAGCTTGAAGCTAGAAGCTTGAAGCTAGAAGCTTGAAGCTAGAAGCTAGAAGCTTGAAGCTAGAAGCTAGAAGCTTGAAGCTAGAAGCTTGAAGCCAGAAGCTTGAAGCCAGAAGCTTGAAGCTAGAAGCTTGAAGCTAGAAGCTTGAAGCTAGAAGCTTGAAGCTAGAAGCTTAGAGCCAGAAGATTGAAGCTAGAAGCTTGAAACCAGAAGCTTCAAACTAGAAGCTTGAAGCTAGAAGCTGGAAGCAAGAAGCTAGAAGCTAGAAGCTAGAAACTAGAAGCTTGAAGCTAGAAGCTTGAAGCTTGAAGCTTGAAGCTTGAAGCTTTAAGCTAGAAGCTACAAGCTTGAAGGTTGAAGCTTGGAGCTAGAAACTAGAAGCAAGAAGCTAGAAGCTTGAAGCTTGAAGCTTGAAGCTCGAAACTTGAAACTAGAAGCTAGAAGCTGGAAGCTTGAAGCTATAGTAGAAGCTTGAAGCTATGCTAGAAGCTTGAAGCTAGAAGCTAGAAGCTTAGAGCCAGAAAATTGAAGCTAGAAGCTTGAAACCAGAAGCTTCAAACTAGAAGCTTGAAGCTAGAAGCTGGAAGCAAGAAGCTAGAAGCTAGAAGCTAGAAACTAGAAGCTTGAAGCTAGAAGCTTGAAGCTTGAAGCTTGAAGCTTGAAGCTTGAAGCTTTAAGCTAGAAGCTACAAGCTTGAAGGTTAAAGCTTGGAGCTAGAAACTAGAAGCTAGAAGCTAGAAGCTTGAAGCTTGAAGCTTGAAGCTCGAAACTTGAAACTAGAAGCTAGAAGCTGAAGGTTGAAGCTATAGTAGAAGCTTGAAGCTATGCTAGAAGCTTGAAGCTAGAAGCTAGAAGCTTGAAGTTAGAAGCTTGAGGCTAGAAGCTTTAAGCTAGAAGCTTGAAGCTTGAAGCTAGAAGCTTGAAACTAGAAGCTTGAAGCTAAAAGCTAGAAGCAATGGAATGGAATTGGAATGGAATTGGAATGGAATTGGAATGGAATTGGAATGGAATTGGAATGGAATTGGAATGGAATTGGAATGGAATTGGAATGGAATTGGAATGGAATTGGAATGGAATTGGAATGGAATTGGAATGGAATTGGAATGGAATTGGAATGGAATTGGAATGGAATTGGAATGGAATTGGAATGGAATTGGAATGGAATTGGAATGGAATTGGAATGGAATTGGAATGGAATTGCAATGGAATTGCAATGGAATTGGAATGGAATTGGAATGGAATTGGAATGGAATTGGAATGGAATTGGAATGGAATTGGAATGGAATTGGAATGGAATTGGAATGGAATTGGAATGGAATTGGAATGGAATTGGAATGGAATTGGAATGGAATTGGAATGGAATTGGAATGGAATTGGAATGGAATTGGAATGGAATTGGAATGGAATTGGAATGGAATTGGAATGGAATTGGAATGGAATTGGAATGGAATTGGAATGGAATTGAAATGGAATTGGAATGGAATTGGAATGGAATTGGAATGGAATTGGAATGGAATTGGAATGGAATTGGAATGGAATTGGAATGGAATTGGAATGGAATTGGAATGGAATTGGAATGGAATTGGAATGGAATTGGAATGGAATTGGAATGGAATTGGAATGGAATTGGAATGGAATTGGAATGGAATTGGAATGGAATTGGAATGGAATTGGAATGGAATTGGAATGGAATTGGAATGGAATTGGAATGGAATTGGAATGGAATTGGAATGGAATTGGAATGGAATTGGAATGGAATTGGAATGGAATTGGAATGGAATTGGAATGGAATTGGAATGGAATTGGAATGGAATTGGAATGGAATTGGAATGGAATTGGAATGGAATTGGAATGGAATTGGAATGGAATTGGAATGGAATTGGAATGGAATTGGAATGGAATTGGAATGGAATTGGAATGGAATTGGAATGGAATTGGAATGGAATTGGAATGGAATTGGAATGGAATTGGAATGGAATTGGAATGGAATTGGAATGGAATTGGAATGGAATTGGAATGGAATTGGAATGGAATTGGAATGGAATTGGAATGGAATTGGAATGGAATTGGAATGGAATTGGAATGGAATTGGAATGGAATTGGAATGGAATTGGAATGGAATTGGAATGGAATTGGAATGGAATTGGAATGGAATTGGAATGGAATTGGAATGGAATTGGAATGGAATTGGAATGGAATTGGAATGGAATTGGAATGGAATTGGAATGGAATTGGAATGGAATTGGAATGGAATTGGAATGGAATTGGAATGGAATTGGAATGGAATTGGAATGGAATTGGAATGGAATTGGAATGGAATTGGAATGGAATTGGAATGGAATTGGAATGGAATTGGAATGGAATTGGAATGGAATTGGAATGGAATTGGAATGGAATTGGAATGGAATTGGAATGGAATTGGAATGGAATTGGAATGGAATTGGAATGGAATTGGAATGGAATTGGAATGGAATTGGAATGGAATTGGAATGGAATTGGAATGCAATTGGAATTGGAATGGAATTGGAATGGAATTGGAATGGAATTGGAATGGAATTGGAATGGAGTTGGAATGGAATTGGAATGGAATTGGAATGGAATTGGAATGGAATTGGAATGGAATTGGAATGGAATTGGAATGGAATTGGAATGGAATTGGAATGGAATTGGAATGGAATTGGAATGGAATTGGAATGGAATTGGAATGGAATTGGAATGGAATTGGAATGGAATTGGAATGGAATTGGAATGGAATTGGAATGGAATTGGAATGGAATTGGAATGGAATTGGAATGGAATTGGAATGGAATTGGAATGGAATTGGAATGGAATTGGAATGGAATTGGAATGGAATTGGAATGGAATTGGAATGGAATTGGAATGGAATTGGAATGGAATTGGAATGGAATTGGAATGGAATTGGAATGGAATTGGAATGGAATTGGAATGGAATTGGAATGGAATTGGAATGGAATTGGAATGGAATTGGAATGGAATTGGAATGGAATTGGAATGGAATTGGAATGGAATTGGAATGGAATTGGAATGGAATTGGAATGGAATTGGAATGGAATTGGAATGGAATTGGAATGGAATTGGAATGGAATTGGAATGGAATTGGAATGGAATTGGAATGGAATTGGAATGGAATTGGAATGGAATTGGAATGGAATTGGAATGGAATTGGAATGGAATTGGAATGCAATTGGAATTGGAATGGAATTGGAATGGAATTGGAATGGAATTGGAATGGAATTGGAATGGAGTTGGAATGGAATTGGAATGGAATTGGAATGGAATTGGAATGGAATTGGAATGGAATTGGAATGGAATTGGAATGGAATTGGAATGGAATTGGAATGGAATTGGAATGGAATTGAAATGAAATTGGAATTCTTCCGACTCCCTAATTAAATATTGTTAGTTTGAATCTTGAAGTTTGAATTAACCTAAAACTAAGAGCCAAAAACTGGAAAAATGAAAGCAAATTTAAGCATATTTGCTCAAAACTCGCGCCACTTTTCTCAGTGTACCTTGCCGGGAAAGCCAGTAAAAGAGATAAACCACCCAGCTCCGGCTCTAGGCATCTTCCAGTTTGGTGAGTGAAGACACTTTTGGTGAGATTTTCGGTGAATGAATAAGCGGCTCGTTCCGTCGCAAATTTTCCGAGGGGAGGGAAAGAAATTTCCACCACCTTCATCGTCGATTGGGCTTTTTTCCCTTATTCTTTTGAAGCTCTCGGCTTGCTTGCTGGTGCTGCGAGTGCGAGTTCCTCTTTTGATGTAAGTTCTGAGGGAGAGTCTGGGTGGATGCGGTTTTTTACCGGAAATTGTCTGGGGGTGCTTTCTATGATTTTCCTGCTTGCCTCTCTCTCGCAGCACAAAGTGGGTTTAGTAGGTGAGTGGGTTTGATAAAGATTGCGTAAAGAATGATATGGGCAGAATGGAGTTTTGAAATAGTGGTTGGAAGCCTTCAGTAGGGCGTAAGGGTAAAGGATATTGTTGACTGATATATTTTGATAGAAGCTATTTTTAGAGAAAGTGAATTTTATGGAAAGAGGCAACGGATATTGAAACGTTCTTTACAGATTTGTGGTTTCATCATGAGGATCAGATAGATAGTGGTTTCGTTGAAGTTGGTCGTTGCGTGCTAAAAAATTCTTTTCATCCAAATTGCGTTTCAGATGCATTGTACATTGAGTTTACATTTTTTGTAAGGAACTCCTGGAGGAATTTCCGAAGGAACCCCTACATCCTCCAATCCAAATCCAAATCCAATCCAAATCCAATCCAAAGCCAATCCAAATCCAATCCAAATCCAATCCAAATCCAATCCAAATCCAATCCAAATCCAATCCAAATCCAATCCAAATCCAATCCAAATCCAATCCAAATCCAATGCAAATCCAATCCAAATCCAATCCAAATCCAATCCAAATCCAATCCAAATCCAATCCAAATCCAATCCAAATCCAATCCAAATCCAATCCAAATCCAATCCAAATCCAATCCAAATCCAATCCAAATCCAATCCAAATCCAATCCAAATCCAATCCAAATCCAATCCAAATCCAATCCAAATCCAATTTGTAGGAACTCCAACAGATATTAACTTATTACATCTTAAGAATCTTTATTTGAACTTTTCCAGGAAATCCTCCAATTTTACTTATATTTTCCTTCAAAAATTTCAAGTTTAAGTTGTTCTTGTGCTCTATCATTCTGGGTTTCGGCTTACATTGGAAATTACATCCAGGTATAGGGAATCATAATTCTGTCGAAATTTATTCTTATCTCGCCCGCAACCCCGGAACTGTACCTGCACGCGATGCCGCATGGATTACCTTGAAAACCGCAGTCTAACTTCGAACAATTTGACCATTCGTCGGAAACCGCACTAATGATTGGCTCGGTAGTACATATGGCCGTCCCAGCAAAACACTCCATCCTCCCTTACTAAAAACCATTCCCAATGGAACAGTCAGTCAAAGCTTTTCCTTGAAAACCATCCTAATGTGAATTGCGCTACTCCAGCGTTGTTTCCCGTGAACTCGTGCGTGATACCGAAAAGTCTGAGTTCGGCGCCATCTGAAGTTCTCTTTCCCTTCGAAATCATTGTTCCGGCATTCCATTGACGGCCCGGCGAAGCTCCGGCAAACACAGCCGAACAACAAATTCTAAATTTGCCTGCCGTTTTCGAGCTTCTGTGTTTGCCCTACCAGGCAGAGTCGCTTCGGAGAAGTTAGAACCAGCTCCACATGGCTGGCTGGCTGGGCCGGGCGGGAACATTTTCAAGGTTTCGCACAGTCTCGTCTCTGAACTCATGAACTCGCATTGAAGGTACGAGGGCAGAGCCTCGCCGAGGGACTTCGGTTTGGCGCGGAACCCGGGCGAGGGGAGGATTTAGAATGGTAAATATTGAATAGATGTGTATTTATGAGAAAACGTAAATAGCATGAAATTAGCCTTGGCGAAGCTTATTTGCCAACATTTGTTCCAACAATGAGGACGACTATGGTGGAATCCGATATGCGCCTGTTTCAAAGGTTTCCGCAGGAGGCTGTATATAACATTGCAGGACGGTGCGGTCGTTGTTTTTAGGGAATTTGAAATAAATTTCATGCAACATCGAATAAGCGGTTTAAACCTATTGAGAAATTATTAAGTGGCAATGTTTTTGTGTCATGACAATAATGTCATTCTTCCATTCCAATTCCATTCCAATTCCATTCCAATTCCATTCCAATTCCATTCCAATTCCATTCCAATTCCATTCCAATTCCATTCCAATTCCATTCCAATTCCATTCCAATTCCATTTCAATTCCATTCCAATTCCATTCCAATTCCATTCCAATTCCATTCCAATTCCATTCCAATTCCATTCCAATTTCATTTCAACAGTGCTATTGGAAATCATGCAGAAAGCGTAGTTCAAACTTTAAACTACGATGGAAAATAATGAAAGAACTGAACATGTAACCGGTAATGACCAAAATCAAAACCGAAAAAGAAACCCGTAAAAATTGGAAATAGCACTGGAAATTGCATCACTAATTCAGCTTGCTCCAATATTCTCACAAAAACAGGTATCAAACATTAGATTCGATGATCAACATCCAACTGTTAGACCATTTCTGATGGCCTACCAATATGCTCTCGAATCGCTCTGAAGCTCCACTCAGCGTTGGTAATCAACCTAATGTGCCTCTATCATTCAACTCGCATCAACATGGTAGGTTCCACAAAAAAAAAACACGTGCCCTTCATCGGTTGTCACTCCTTCCACCACACTCGTCGCGATGTTCCTGTCGCGCCGCGCCGTCAAACACGTGCTGATGCCGCTTACGGTAGCCGTTTCCATTATTTACATTACATCAAATTGCACGTTGTCCTTCCCGTCGTCGGTGGCAGCCGCCGCCACCGCCACCGGTGGTGCCGCTTCCACCCACAACTTCCGGTGTATCCGCCCTCTGATGCCACTGATTGTGCCTTCCCATATGCACCACATTCCGACGACCAGCGCCGCGTCGCGTCGGTCGCCGGCAACCGGCAATCAGCAATTCCTGATCGTGTGCTGCTCTAGACTGGCGCGGCTGTGGGCCTGGGAAATGCGTCCGCACTTATGTGTGCGCGTGTGTGTTTGTCGTGCTCAACAGGACGACGACGTGGGAGAGCCACCAGCAGACCAGACTGACCTGAAGGATGGATTGCGTGCATGTTTTGACTTTTTGAATTACAACTCTTTTGTGGGCATGAGGGCCTATCTATTTATATGTATTTCATGAGTGACCTGTTGGGAGGAATGAACGGTGCTCCGAGGTGAGCGGTATTTGGTCGGTGGTACGGGCCACTTCGCCCATGCATAACTGATAGGAAAATAATCGCTCAGTAATTGTGCCTTTCCCAGGCTATGTTGAGAGGCACACAGGATAAATCGCATCGTCGCAAATCGTGAACAAAATATGGTAAAAATTTCAAAAAATAAAAATATTTGTTTGGATGCTAGTCTTATGTTGGATCACTGTTGACGGGCTTGGTGGCCTAAATAGGAGCTACCGCTTCTGATTCGTATGCAGAAGGTTCTGGGTTCAATCCCTGACCCTTCCCTTTCCTCCTAGTAGAAGTAGGAGGCTCCTACTTTATATCTTTCTATTTACTATTTATATCAACTACTTCCCGACCAGAAGCACCTAACAAGATAATAACAAAATTATAACAACCCTTGTTAAAAATAACAGAATTTGATATAATTTTGTTGTAAGGATTCTTGTATATGAATGACCATAACAAAATTGTAACAAAATTTGTTATTATTTTAGAAACAAAACTATAACAAATCTTGTATTATTTATTCAAACAGGTATATAACAAAATTTGTTAGATTATGCATAGTTAAATAATTGCCTATAACATGATTTCGTAACAGATTTATTATAATATTTGCTATGATTGTTGCAACAAAATAATTTCAAAATTTGTTGGTTTTTTGTATCGACGCGAAAAAGTTTGATCATTTTTGTGGTCAATATTACATAATATTCGAGCCAAAAGATTAAAAACAAAACGTATAACATTGGTAACATTCATTTATAACGCAACGCAAGGCTAAAATCGTCAAGTTTTAACTTCCCGTTCCTCTTCCGGTACACTCTAGAGTATGAAATTCCTAAAGTTTTTGTATTGACCGTATCGCTTGATTGTACTTCACCCTCTCCCTTGAGCGATACGTAATTTGTGGACGACGTCACATTTCTTATTGAAAAAGTAACAGAACTTGTTATCATTTAGTTTAATCTACCAAATTCACATACAAGTAATGTTTTGAAGCTATCGTTATGCGATATCATTATAGCTAGAAGCTGTAGTAAAAAAACTCTTGGGATATCAACATGGCTTTTTATCAAAATAAACTGTAAGCTGGATATATAGCTGCAAATCAAATAATTCACAGGTATCTGTTTTCTAATTTTTTGAGATTCTTTTATTGCACTCTAATCCAAATCCGGAATAGTTGCTGGATGATATGCCAATCGAATAAGAATCCAACCAACAAAACCGTTGCTTTCATATAGTTTATTTTGTAATGTGGCAGCTTTTGTAGCGTTCTCTAGTAGAAATTGGAGTAGAATGGAGGGCCGGTGGAGAATAAGGCTAACAGGAAAGAAAAATCTTCTCTAATGAACTTCGCGTAACTTCGAAACTGGAAAAGCAGCTAGATAAAGTCGTGTAGAAGTGAATCCACTATATAGCAAATCTGCGCGAAATGCTGAAATCGGTAAACGACAAAACTTTAATACCTTGGCTTCAGGCGAAACGTAGCTAACGTATTCAGCAATAACAGTATAGGTGTTTTTACGTGAGAAAAGATCGTTTGGTTTCGAGAGTAACTTTTGAGAAGAGCGAATGTTTTTGACATGAATGTTCTTGAAAAACTGTTATACGGAGACCATTCGTATTAGAGAAAAGTGTCTGAACAAATATAAGGAAGCAAATGGGCTTTGTGATAAAATAAACACAGAAAAAACTTGTTTTACTCATAAAAAACATATTTTAACACAAAAACTCCAATTCCCAAAATACGTATTTTTTAACAGCGTATAATTTTGAAGAAAACTCGGGTATTTTGTTGACAAAATGAAACATGAAGCAAACATTATTAAAAAAAAAGCTTTTCTAATAGCAATTTTGATGAGTTTTTTGAAAAATCTCTTTCGGTTAACTCTGAGTAAGAACAAAGAAATATAGTTTTGGAATGATCAAATTCTCAGTTTGATAATCAACTATACTGCCGGTGGACGCATAAATGTCCCATGTGCAAAAACAGACAATCGAGAAAATCGCGTCCAAAGTTCGAAAAAAGTAAATTGTCTCAACTATGAAGTATAAGTGCTGAATCGTGTTCTAACATCAACCAATTTTTAATTTGAGCACTATTTTTTGTTTTAGAGCGATTTTATAGTTCCATATGATTTCTAATGAAACGTGACGCTTATGCGTCCACTTTTAAGAATGTTACAAATCGGCCATGCATTTTTTCAACAATTTCCGGAACAAACTACCTATTTTTATTTCCCCATATGGTAGTACCCCACGATATATGGTCATGGGCTGCAAAAACTCAATATTGCCAAAAATGCACATGGGACAATTATGCTTCCACCGGCAGTATACGTTTCATGGTTTTAAACAAGCGTCATTTTTTCTGCGTGAGCAAGTTTAAGGCAATGCGGCCGACAATACCCTTATGACGAAAATAACAAACCTGCTGATAATACCCAAAGTCACCCTGTCTAAAACGATGGATATTGCATGTGCTGTAATTTCCGACCAGATGAACAATTCTTCCGTTACATGTAACTTGTAATACTTTTGACTTGAATTTTACGCAAATGACGTATCTCTCTCTACACACGAAAACATGAGATCGATTACAGAAAATACCAAAACAGTACTACTGCTCTCTGACGAAATTAATACGAGTAGTGAATGTTATTGAACGTGGAGAACAAAAGTGGAATTAAATAATAATTATCATTAAAAAAATGCCCGCTATGCTACTAATTCTGCTCAGTTAATCATGGAATTTATTCAGCCTATTTTGTTTCGACCTTAGGGAGCATCCATTAGTCTTTCTGGACGCGCGCCAGTTTGATCCTGAAACTGCACCGAGCGGCTTTTTTGGTGGTGTTATACTTTTTCCACAGACAAACAGACGTCTCGTTATCCTTTTTAACGGTTAGTTCAAATATTTTGTAGTTCGGAAATCGCTTGGTCACGGCGCTCGCATCGTTTTGTTTTTGCTACTATTTGACGTTTGTTCACTACCGCCACCTACTGAGTGGTTTGCGTAGCACAGCTTAGTTGGCATTGGGCGATTATGTCTTCGTGACGATGATTTTTATCGCAATTTGTTCCATGTGATACGTCTGTTTGTCTGTGCTTTTTCCAACGGCGCGCCTCCTGAAGGGCTAAGTACGTCACGGTAAAATTGGAAATTTTCAACCCTTCCTGGCTCCTCTAAACGTGACGATATACTTAATGGATGACCACTTATGTGATGGATTTCATTGCATTGCTCAAATAAAAATAAAACTTAAAATATAACTAAATTATATCTAAAGTTGTTATCATATATGCCTATGATATAATTGTGATCGATTAAAACAAGATCTCTATCGACAAATCAAGTCTATTATGTGTCAACGAGCTCAATGTGACGTCATACTTCTCCTCTCGTGTACGTCTGACAAACAAGCATTTGAATGACGGAGCTGGCAATACGTAGAACTAGTAGAGCTTTTATCACCGCTCTCCTCAAGAGCCGTGATGGCCTCATTGGCAGAGGCGCTAGATTTCTACCGATGGTAGGTGTCTTGGTTCAAATCCCGTTCGGACCCAAAAATTTTATAAAGTTCTGGAAACTATTTTTTATGTTACTTACTTTTTTCTAAAAATAGAATAACACACTTAAAATTATTTACCCAAAAAATGAGTATAAAATTAGTTTTTACCCTAATTGGTGTCAAAGGAATTATAACACAATTTGTTATAATTTTGTTATATTCTATCATATTTCACGGAACAAGTTTTGTAATATTTTTGTTATGATCATAACACAAGTTATTACATTTTTGTTCTTTTTAGAGGGAATTTTGTTAGAATTTTTGTTATTTTAACTACTAACGGTACATGTTTTGTAACAACCCTTGTTATAAAAAATTATTGTAACAAAATAACACAGTTTGTTATAATTTTGTAATGTCCATCTAGTCGGGTTTCTATCTACTATCTAGAAACGGGTTGATAAAGCCCTGTACGCGCCCAACGCGTGCAAGCGAGAATGACACGGGCACCTTTTTTTTACCTTTAAATTCATGTTTATTCAATATTTTGTTTGTTTTACATATTTTCTTATTCAAGTGTTACAGAGTTCAATCTTTTCATCCTTTGGTTTTGTTTGTTTATGTGTATAAAATGTGTTTTGTGTGTTTTCGTTGTGAATTGTTTCGTTTTGATATTAGAAATATCGTGTTTGTTTTCAATTTTATAACCTACTTAACCTAACTTAATCTAAATTTGAAAAACTATGTAGCCAACGCTCGGATGAGCGGGTGTTCAGAGACCTCGGCTTTAGCTATAAAGCTGTCGATTGCTTCCTCGATGCGGTCACTGACGGGCTTGATTTCTGCACTTCGGTGTAGTTCGCTGATCCTTGTGTCGAAGGGAGCGTCGAGGATTTGGCGCAGGATACGGTTTTGCACCACCTGCAGCTTTTGCTTGTGCGTTTCTGCACACGTACCCCACACCGGCATGGCGTAGTTGATCACCGGAGCGATGATCGCCTTCAGTACTGCCAGTTTGTTCCTCCTTGACAGTTTGGACCGCCGACAAATCAGCGGGTATAGCGATTTTTGGAGCCCGATGCACTTGTTGCGAAGCTTGTCGGTGTGGGTACGGTAGATCCGCTTGTTGTCCATCGTGACGCCCAAGTAGTCTACCTCGTCCAGCCAGTCGATTGGTCGGCCATTGATACGGATGTAGCAGTCCGGTGGTGGGAGAAGCTTCGGAGAAGGTCGATGCCGGAACACAATCGCTTGGGTTTTGGCCTCGTTTACCTTGATTTTCCAGCTGGACAGGTAGTCTACGTAGGCGGTGACCCCTCGTTGCAGCCGGGAGCGATAGGCCTGTGGGGTGCGGCCGTTGGCCACTATTGCACTGTCGTCCGCATACAGTGCCAGGAAGCAGTCACCCGGGAGCTGCGGGATGTCGGAGGTGTACAGATTGTACAGGATCGGACCGAGGAGGCTGCCTTGGGGAACGCCTGCTGGAACAGCTTGGACTCCGGACGATGTACCTGCTAGGGAAACCTGGAAAGACCGGTTGGTTAGGTATTCTCTTACCATCCTCGTCAGGTAGCTGGGGAACTCCGCCTGGGCCAGCTTGTGGATGAGGCCATCGTGCCAGACGTTGTCGAAGGCCTTTTCAACATCTAGCACTACCATGGCCGTGTTCTTCGAGACGGCCTTGTTCCGGTGGATTATGTTCTCCACACGCACTAGCTGGTGGACGGTGGAGTGCCCCCTTCGGAATCCAAACTGCTCAGGCACGATGAGGTTCCTTTCGTCGATGTGTTCCATTAAACGTCGGAGGATCAGGCGCTCGAACACTTTACTCACTGCCGATAGCAAAGTGATGGGCCGGTAACTTGATGCAGCCGTTGGGTCCTTCCCAGGTTTCAGAATGGGGATGACTTTCCCCATCTTCCACCTGGTTGGGAAGTGGTTCAGCTGGAAGCACCTGGTGAAGATCGCCGCCAGGAAGCGGCACGATTTGCCCGAGAGCTTCTTCAGAACCAGGTTGAATATTCCGTCGTTGCCGGGGGCCTTCATATTTTTGGTTCGCTTGATCGCCGACCTGACCTCGTCTTCGGTGACCTGTCCATCGAAAGGGGCTTCATCGTTGTCTTCGAGTTGGTTGATGGTTCGTTGGACCGCTTCTTCATGGGGGCTTGACATACTGGCTCCGAGGTTGTGCGCCTCTACCAGCTTGATGGCGATGGCGTTTGCCTTCTCCGACGGGGAGACCAAGAGGCCACCGACTTCGTCCTTCAGTGGGGGGACAGCTTGTGGCCGTTTCTTCAGGATTTTGGCCACTTTCCAGAAGGGCCTGGAATGGTCATCGAGCCGCCTGATGTCTTCCGAGAATTGCTTGTTCCGTATCTCGTCCATCCGGATCTTGATTTGGTTGTTGAGGAGAGAAAGTTCCTGCTTTTTCAACAGACACCCGGTCCGTTGGAATTGTCTTCGGACGGCGTTGCGTTGTTGGATGATCTGGCGAGTTTGGTCATCAATGGCTGCGAAACGGCGTGTCACCGGTACCCAGCGGACGTAGGTGTCTTCGGCTGTACGGATGGCTTGTTCGAACACGTCCAGATTTCGTTCGATGGCTTCAACGGTTGGTAGTTCCGGGCCTTCCGGAAGTTTAGAGTCCACCAGGCGGCTGAAAGCCACCCAGTCCACCCGGTGGTAGTCCCGTCTCATCGCCGGTGGGATTTGTGTTGGGACGCATTCAAGCTCGCATGTCACCGGGAGGTGATCCGAGCTCAAGTCCTGGTGGGTAGTCGGTTTCGATAGGGCCAGATCCGATAGGAAAACGTCCAGCGTCGAAGTTATTCCCGCCGGAGAGACGAACGTGGGTTCATCGGGGTGGTGCAGGACACACGTGCCTGTGTTGAGATGATCTGCAAGGAGTCTACCGTTTTTATTACTTACGTGGTTTCGCCACAGGGAGTGGCGAGCGTTGAGGTCGCCGGCCACCACGAAATTCTTCTGGTGGTTTGTCAGCCTCTGCAGATCCTCCGTGAACAGGTCCGATGTCCCATTGCTATCCACGCATTGCCGGGGTGCGTAGACGGCGAAGATGTTGATGCCCCCTCGGAGGGTGCTGATTTGGACACCGATGGCTTCGATGACTCTCGTGCGTGGGTGCGGAAGGACATTGTACCGGATGCCCTTTCTGATGAAGATTGCCACACCACCGCCACTGGAGTGCTGGCGATCCAGTCGGACCATGACGTAGTTGGGCAGCGAAAAGTTGGTTGCTGGGTTGAGCCGGGTTTCGGTGACGACTCCGATGTCAATCTTGTGCTGGTCGAGGAAGGTAACCAGCTCGAGTTTTTTCGCTCTTACAGAGCGAGCGTTCCAATTAGCGATTCGTAGTCCTTCCTCAGGGCCCATACTTTGCAAGGAAGGATTGAACCGTCATCGTGACAGCGTTGATTTGCTCTCGTTTTGACCGGCATGATCCAAGCCGTTCGAACAAGCTCATGGTGAGCTCAGTTACTACCTCCGGGGGGTAGAGAGAGCCGTCGTCCATCGGGTGGGCAGTTGGGACGTCTTGGTCTAAATTCCCCCAGCCAGGTGGAGGGATTCTGTTTCGCTCAGGCGGTGCGGTGGCGGCTGCCACGAGGCGATGCTGGACTGAAGAGGTCGGCTGAGTCTCACGATGACGGTTCACATTGACCGGTGGGAGATTCGGTACCTTGTAGGGGAGCCGGGGGAAGTGTTCCTCCGTCGCCGGGGGCGGTGGTGGCCGTTCTCGGCCGCGCTGCTGCTTCGTGGAGGCTTTCCTTCGAATCTCCAGGAATTCCGCGCGTTTTGGGCATGCGCGGTTGTTGCCTTCGTGCTTGTCCCCACAGTTCGCACACTTTGGGTCCGTTCCTTCCTCCATCGAGTCGCACGTTTGTGTTGTGTGTGGTCCGGCGCACTTGCCACACCGCGGTTGCATGTGGCAGTTTTTGGTGCCGTGTCCGTAGGCGAGGCAATTGTCGCACTGGGTCACCTGGCGTTTTCTCGGGCGGAACTTGTCCCACTCGACGATGATCTGGAACAGTGCCTTCACGTTCCGGAGTTCCTTCATGGTGATGGAGCCCTTCTCGAGATGGACCAGGTAGGGCCGGTCCCGTTGGTTGGTGCCTTCCCCACGCCGGATGGGAAAAACGTTCACAGGCTTCAGTTTGTGCACCTTCAGCTCCTGCATGATCGCCTCCGGGGTGTACTCTTCCAGGCCGCGGAGGAGTACTTTGAAGGGCTTGTTTCCGGGCACGTCGTGGGTGTAGAACTCGTGCCGCTTGTCCATCAGGTACTTGCCAACCTCCTGGTAGTCGGCGGTGGTGGAACAAATAATCTTCGTCCCGGTGCTGCAAATCTTGAAGAGCGGGTGGATTTGCTTTTTCGCCAACTCATTTCTGAGTGCGGCGACCTCCTTCGTATTAGCGAAGATCGGGGGAACCTTCTTGGGCTTGGGGGCTTGGTTGCTGTCCACCGGCAGGGTGGAGAACTTGTTCTTGGCCAGAATTCTGGCATTCAACTCGTTCTGGTCGGAATCGTCTTGGCGTGGCCGTTTGGAGCCACTCGGTTGCTGCCCGTTTGCTTGTGACGCCGCTTGCTGCGAGGCAGGGTCCGCCGGCGGGCGGGGGCGACCCATCGTCGCGACTGCTATGGGACGATGGTGATTTGCTGCTGGTTGACGCAGCACCTCAACTTTGTCTGCCACACCGAAAAGGTGGACAAGCGCAGGAGAGAGATCTCGGGGACGGAAAATCGCGGGAAAAATACTCTTGTTTGAGAGTGAAACCAAACTTACGTCTGCACCGTATGGGTCTGACACGGGCACCGGGTCGCCCCCCGTATAAATATCGACGACAGCGAGGCGCTTTCCAGCGGATTCGCCCGAATGGGCGGAGCTAACAGCGTTGCGTGGCAGGATCCGGCTGACGCATACTAGAGTATAAATTCAATCCCATTGTCATCATCAGTATCAGTATTGAATAAACATCCAACGCGAACAGATCGAAGCGAAAAGTTGAAAAGTGTTTTTCTTGTACTTAACCGAAGCGAATAGAAAGGTGAACGAGCCCGGTCAACCCGGCGATCGGCTCAACGTTGTCGTCCGTCCTGCTCCGAGTGTGAGGGTGTGTGTGCAGCGGTGGTGCAGCAGTGGTGCTTCTCCCGAGTCGAAGTTGGCGGACCGAAAGCGGACGTGTTGCGACCTGCTCAGCGTCGCATTGGAAGGAATTCCTGTGCTCGTTGTCGTGTTTGCTCGTCGTGAAACCGTGGAGTGGATGCCAAGAGTTATTCACTTGGTTATTCAGGAATAATTTTTCTGCGGAATAATTTTCCTTTTTTTTTGGCATCCCCCACGTGTGACCGTCGGCAAACGGGCGACAACGGGCAGCTTCTACGAGTTCGGCGCAAAGCCGTGGTCCTTCGAGAGTGAACCTACGCTGATAACCGTAACGAGTGCGGTTGTCGGCGTCATTGAGCTGGCAGTGGCGGTGTGCGCGGCTGCTGGCGGTGTGCTGTGAGAATCCTTCCATCGGTGGCTGTAGAGTACGGCTGCTGTTGGTCGACCCGATCGCTGGTAGCTATGACGAGGGGCTGTCCATAAACCACGTGGTGATTTTTTTGGGACTTTTCAACCCCCCCCCCTCCCCCGCGTGGTCATTTGTCCATACATTTTTTTTTATTTTTCTATACAAAATGGTCATTGGCCGAACCCCCCCCCCCTCATGACCACGTGGTTTATGGACAGCCCCCGAGCACGGCTGTCGGTGTTAGCGGCTTTCCCTGGCTTGTGGCTGTAACGTGTACAGCTGTCAGCTTTCCATCCCCGAACTGGTGGCCGTGAAGTGAACGGCCGTCGGAACGTCGATCGCGAGGTGAGCTTCCGTTGGTGCTGCTACAAGGTAAGTGCAACGATTCTCCCTCTTTGTGTGCAAAATTTCCTGAACAATCGAGTATCCAACGACCCCTTATTCAGTTGAATTTCAGTGCAATTCGTATTGTGGATTTACCGGCTACTTGTATTCCACCGGTCACTTATGTAGCCGTTTTTATATTAAAGTCAACTTCATTATCAAAAAGTAAATGTAATTGAGTAGCTGTTGGCAACAGTGAATCGCGCATTTACTAAAAGTGTTAAAACTCATTTCGAAGTTCCTCTTTTTATGAAACGGCTGCTTTGCAGGCCCTACTAAAGTGACCGTCGGAATACAAGTAGCCGGTAAATCCGCAATACCAGTTCAGGTCAATCACGGAGAAACTACCTTTGACATGTACAGTCAGTCTAAGCTAAGCTAGTCTTATGTTGGTTGACTGCCAAATCAAACTATTCGTTTTGATCTATTGTTAGATACGTCAAAACTAATTAAGACATTCTTCGTAGACATTTTTGAAAATATTATTAAGAAGTATCATTAGTACCAATCTTTGTTATATGGTACCGCTGCATCTTCGCCAAAGTTCGCCTGAAGGGTTATTTGTTGTTATTTATTTATTTATTTATTTATTCATTGAATTGATGTAACTTAAGACATTAATCTTATTTATCGTTACAATATGATGTTATTCTCAGAAACAAGAGAAGAATGTGTAATGGACCTTGTTAATAAATAACTAAACAAATGTGATGTGTTGAATTGGATACAATTCGTGCAAGAAAACCACCTGAAGAACGTCAGCCAACCCCGATGCTGTCCACCTCGATATATTCAAGGAATCACTCTCAGAGCCATCATCTACAGTCCACTCGTGGAAACAGGTCAGGACCAGCTCCCAAACATTGGTTGTTAGGGTGAAGATATGATGAAGCCACACCTTGAATTTTCGAAAGCACAAATCTGAAGAACCGATTGTTGGTTTGCGCTGAAAAAATGATCGATCGAAGTGATAGGTGATCACTCGATCAAATTTTCAGCGCAAACCGATATTCGGTTCTTCATATTTGTGCATTTGAAAATTCAAGGTGTGGCTTCAGCTGATTTTTCAAAGACCCAATTCACAGCCGCAAGGTGTCTTATCACCTTGCGGGTAACTTCATTATTGCACGTCATTAGAGTACCAAGGTAAAAAAATCGTCCATAACATCAAACATTTCCTTTCATCAATACTAGCATCACTGGTCATAAGCATATTAAACTCTTAATTAATGACTGTCAAACATAACCTTACCTTACCTTAACGATCAGGCTAAGGCCGGGGTGGCCTCTGCTGTGCATAGTAGCCGTCTCCATTCCACTCGGTCCATGGCTGTTTGTCTCCAGTTCCGCACTCTGCGTAGGGTCCGCAGATCGTCCTCCACTTGTCGACCCACCTAGCTCGCTGCGCTCCACGTCTTCTTGTACCGGTCGGATGACTCTCAAAAACCATTTTAGTCGGGTTGCTATCCGACATCCTGATGACGTGACCCGCCCACCGTAGCCTCCCGATTTTCGCGGTATGGACGATGGTTGGTTCTCTCAGCAGCTGATGCAGCTCGTGGTTCATTCGCCTTCTCCAAGTCCCGTCTTCCATCTGCACTCAGCCGTAGATGGTACGCAACACCTTCCGTTTGAAAACTCCAAGGGCGCGTTGGTTCTCTGCACGTAAGGTCCATGTTTCGTGCCCATAGAGGACGACCAGCGTTTAGTAGATAGTTAACTTCGTGTTACGCGAACTTTATTCGATCGTAGAGTTCTGCGGAGTCAAAAGTAAGCACGATTTCCTGCCACAATGCACCTCTGAATTTCTCTGCTGGTGTCGTTGTCGGTGGTCACCAGTGAGCCCAAGTACACGAATTCTTCAGCCGCCTCGATTTCATCACCATCGATGTAAATTATGGGTGGCGGGCGCGATGATTCCTGGAGCCCTTTGCCATCATGTACTTTGTCTTCGACACATTAATGACTAATCCGATTCACCTGGCTTCACTCTTTAGTCGGATGTACGTTTCCGCCATCGTCTCAAATTTACGAGCTATAATATATCATCAGCGAAACCAAGCAGCTGAACGGACTTCGTGAAAATCGTCCCACCCGTGTATATTCCCGCTCTCCTTATTATACTCTCTCACGCAATGTTGAACAGCATGCACAAAAGACCATCACCTTTCCGTAACCCTCTGCGAGATTCGAAGGGACTCGAGAGTGTCCCTGATACTCGAACTACGCACATCACTCGATCCATCGTCGCCTTGATCAATCGTATCAGTTTATCCGGAAATCCGTATTCGTGCATAATCTGCCATAGCTGTTCTCGATCTATTGTATCATACGCCGTTTTGAAATCGATGAACAAATGATGTGTGGGCACGTTGTATTTGCGCTTCTTCATCCGGAAGACTGAGTTCTGTCTGTTCAGCGCCTGTCTGTAACGTGCCTCGATCGCTCTCGTACGGTGTTGCAGCATTCTCGCCCATGCTGCATTCTTCTCGTTTTTCAACTGTTCACATTGGCCGTCGTACCAGTCGTTTCTGTGATTCGGAGTCGCGAAGCCTAGTGCTGTAGCCGAGGAACTGCCTATGGCGGATCGGATGTCTCTCCAGCCGTCTTCAAGTTTAGCTGCGCCAAGTTGCTCTTCCGTTGGTAGGGCCATTGCTAACTGCTGCGCGTAGTCTTGAGCCACTTCTACTTTACGCATCTGCTCGATGTTGAGCCGCGGCGTTCGGCTTCGACGCGTGGTGATAACTGTCGAATGTTTTGAGTGCATGCATACAGCGACTAAGTAGTGATCTGAATCTATATTCGCACTGCGGTATGTGCGGACATTGGTTATATCCAAGAAGAATTTACCGTCGATTAGAACGTGGTCGATTTGATTTTCTGTTTGTTGGTCGGGTGATCTCCAGGTGGCTTTGTGGATATCTTTGCGGGAAAAGAAGGTGCTTGGGATTACCATACCACGGGAGGCTGCAAAGTTCACACATCGCTGGCCGTTATCATTCGATACGGCGTGCAGGCTGTTTCGCCCGATTACCGGTCTGTACATTTCCTCCCTGCGCGTTCATGTCGCCGACAACGATTTTCACGTCACGCGGCTAGCAACCATCGTATGTTTGCTCTATCTGCGCGTAGAATGCTTCTTTCTCGTCATCAGGTCTCCCTTTGTGTGGGCAGTGGACGTTGATGATGCTGTAGTTGAAGAAACGGCCTTTAACTCTTAACATGCACATCCTAGCGTTGATCGGCTGCCACCCGATCACACGTTGTCGCATCTTGCCCAACACTATACATCCTGTTTCCAGTTCATTGGTAGTGCCACAGCTTGGACAGAAGGTAGCCGCTCGAAGCCCGCTTTCCACACTTTCTGTCCAGTCCAACAAAGTTCCTGCAACGCCACGATGTCGAAGTTGCGGGGATGTAGTCCGTCGCAAATTATCTTGTCACATCCTGCGAAATCTAGTGACTTTCAATTCCATGTTCCAAGTTTCCAATCGTAGTCCGTGGGTCTTTGCCGATTGTATCGAGTCATATTTTCTCCTATGTTATTCGCAATGGGTGTTTTTTAAGGGTGGCTTATTGGGCCCACGCCAACACTCCTGTCTCGCAGGAGGGCCATCGTGCCAGTTCTGTTGAACGTCCCAACCAACACTGGGACGACCACGGTAATGGGGTGCTGCTTTACAGCAAGATATCGAAGCGGTAGAGGACTGGTGCGTTTCTAATGGAATGACAATGAATGCGATGAAGTGCAAGGTGATCAGCTTTTGTAAAAAGTCATACACCACGGAGTTTCGCATATAAAGTAAATGGCATTACACTCGACCGCGTAGCATCAATCAACGACTTGGGAGTAACAATCGACAACAAACTGAACTTCGCGGAACACATTACCAAGACCACTGCTAAGGCTTTCGCCGTTTTGGGATTCATTCGCCGAAACGCAAATAAGTTCCGAGATATATATATGCGTTGAAGGTACTGTACTGTTCGTTGGTCCGTAGTATTCTTGAGTACGCCGTACAAATCTGGGCTCCACATCACGAAACACATATAGCTAGAATAGAAAGAGTGCAACGCTGCTTTGTACGTTTTGCAATCCGAAGATTGCCGTGGAACGATCAGCTAAGATTGCCGCCGTATGAACACCGTTGCCAACTGATACGACTGGAAACATTGCGGCAGCGGCGAGAATATCCGCGAAGGATGTTTGCTTTTGATATTCTTAGTAGACGTGTTGACTGCCCGGCCCTTCTGCAACAGGCGAACTTTTTGGCTCCGGTGTGTAGGTTACGACATCGTACGTTGTTCTGGACTGCATTTCATCGCACTGGATATGGGCAGAATAATCCACTGGAAAAGTGTTTCACACTTCTGAATAGTTTAGATTTTACGTTTGACTTTAAACAGAGTAGACATAGTTTTAAAAATAGTATAAGGCAATTAACTTAAGGTTGTTCAGTCTGTACAGTTATAAGCTGAAGATGGTGAAATAAAATATTACCACCTTGGATCTAACTGGGCGTGGTGCAGCGTTTCTTACTCAGCTGCTGGATGCCAGAACAGACGATGTTAAAGCCGAACCTCCTTGGTGAACAAACGCTCGAGACGTACCTCCTCAATCTAGCTGAAATCAGGAGGACAACAGTGCCCAGGTTGCACTACCAGCTAAGCACACAACTCTTAGCTGGCGGTCTTTGTCATTGATTGACCTGTGGAAGCATGAGGTAGGAACTTGTGAAGACCGGAGCTATGATGGACGCTCTCCTTTTCGACGCACCGTTTTGCACCATTTTTACATACCCTTGGATATATTTCCACGTCATCACGAAGCTCAAAGGGAATCTAAGATCTTTGAGATCTGGTCGAAGGTGAGCGGTCACTATAGAACACACTGGTCCGGAAGGTTACAGAACTGTTTTTGACCAACAAAATTTGTCGTTTGTTCCACAGTTCCACATCGCCGGACGACAACCGAAGCGACGACTAATGACAGGGAACGTGCGGTCCCGGCTGTTGAGGGCGGTTGCGGCGATCATATCGAGAGTGAGTGGTTGTTTAATTTTTCCTCTGTTTTTGCTGTCATCCTGACGGACCGGACCGGTCGGTGTCAGGCGGTTCGGTGCAAGGAGAGTACCTACCTACTGCAAACCTGGCCGCTAAACCGGTGCAACCGAAACCGGCATTTTCCGTAATTACATCATATCGTGTGGGTGGATTGTACACAGGAAATAACCTAGAGAGGGCGAAATTCATGATCATTAGTGATTTGGACGGACCGGCACGACCATTTGCGGTTCGAGGTGGGAATTCTATTGAAGTCCCAAAATAACACGCAATAACATGTTCTGGATAAGATTTTTGAGTTTGGAAATTTGAGTTGGAATTGGAGTTAAACTAAATTCAGAAGCTTTTGCCGGTGGATTAAATTTAAATCAGAACTGAGAACATCTATGGCACCTGTTTATTTCCATACTACCGATTTACAGTTGTGGTGAAAGAGGAAAGCGGGTGGGGTCAACCACCAAACCTGCGCCCAACTGCTCTGCAATTATCAAGAACTGATACTGCGACCAAGACTAAGGTCCTGTCTCCTAGCACACAGAAGGATTTGCTGACAATGCAGTCTCCACCTGCCGTAGCCCTTACTGGGGCGTCACCTATAGGTATACCAAAAGTGACTACGAGGTTCACACTTTACCCTACCATAGGAGCGGTTCATAAACCATGTAGACTAAATTTTAGTCATCTCAATATCCGTGCACATCGGCTACAGGGGCCCTTTTCAAACACATTCTTCATTTAAAGTCAGATGCCCAACATAGATCGAAAATTCGATAATAATTATCACAGTTCTTTTCATTCTTTGCCTTAGCATCACGCTGATGGCTCTGGACAATTTCAGACTGACAGACTGACAGAGCCAGACCGATGGATGAACTCATCGTCTGCTGAAGCATACCTTCACGAACAGATCCCTACCGGGTCCATCGTCGTTCGGTACTTACTTGTCTGGCAGACTGACTGCCCGAATGACTGACAGATCCTCACTCGCTGTGTATCTGATAGCCCGGCTAGTCGAGCATCCCGGGCGAGCGATTCTTTTGATTTCAACGCGTCCTCCAACAACGGTTGTTCCTGACAATGCCTCGCCGCTCCTGCCATTCAAAACGAAATTACAATGTACTTCGCTTTGCGCTTTATGGTTCTGGCGAATATAAAAGGTGTGTTTATGAAACTGTGAACGGTGAAACGTGAGGAGAGTTGGAAATTGAACACCTTTTTACCTTTGGTCGGATGGCGCAGCGTGCGGGTGGTGGTGCAGATTTTGGAAGTAGAAATCTTGAATGACAGCTGTCAGAATGGTACCTAATATGTGCTTGCAGATCGTTTTGTCATGCGGTGCTCTTCGAATTTCATCGATCCACAAACTTTTAACAATTTTCGATTGCAGAAGGACAACCGCTGTTAGAAAGGTGCACTCTTATCGATAGGTTCCGATCGGTACGGGTTGTTTGAGAAATTTATTATAATGGTTTCTCTCTATTTATGATGCTTCTTTGTAGGGTGAGGTTCACAACATACAAATTGAAAATTTGAAAATTAAATATTTAAAATTTTTACGGGTTTTCTACTGTGCCTTCAAATCATCTAAAAATGAAAAGACATCAAGAAAAAATGTGACCCGATACCTGGAATCTCCAATAAAATCTGTTAATTTTTGTTAGTATTTTCAATAGCATTTCGATAATGAATAGTAAATTTAAAAAGAAAGTTCGGATATTTTTTTTCCAATTCAATTCAACACTAGCAAAAGAGAATAAATCAAAGAACATTGACCCTGATTTAGATGAAGCTTTTACAAAAATATTTGTATGTAAACTCAACCTTAACTTGCAATATTTTCTAAAAATAATAAAATAAATTTACGGCAATGGCACTGGAAATTGCATCGACCAAAATTCAAGATTAGGGTGATAATATAATTTATTTTCTGTTAGCTTACAACTGATTATTAACGAACTTAGCTAAACAATTTATAAACAAAAATAAATAAAGTAAATCAACTCCCGATGTTATCGACCAAAAGATTGGGGTCACATGCAAAATTAATTTGGTGACATCTTCGTCATCTTTAGTTCAATTGTATAGCTTTTTAGTTCGTTTAATCCTCTAATACCCAAATTTTTGATTTTGATCTAAATATCATTTTTCGTCATCTAAATTCAATTTAAACATGTTTTGGAAGGTGATTCTTTGTAATTCTCGATTTCGTGAATTTCAGTTTTTGATTTTTCTAATTTTTATTTTTGAACATCCCCATACTTTTATATTTTTCCTGGAAGCCAATTTGGGGAACGGATTTTTCGAGATGAAAACATTTTGAGATTTTATGATTTTTGTTGAAATATTATTATTTTATTTTTTTTTACAGAAAATTTTATTTTCCGTGTAATTTTAAGGAAAATAATTTTAGAGTGTATTCGATTCCCTTAAACTATTGAACAATGATAGAATGATTTGGAAAAAATTTAAAATATGTTAATTGTAACGATTCAATACAAAATAAACAATGACTTCTAAAAGATGACTAAAACATCAATTTTTCAATGGTTTTTAAAAAATGTAAAAACGCTTTAAAATACACTAAAAATTATTTTGAGATATACAGAACAGTAATAAATATCAGCCAAGAATATAAAAAAATGATTTTCCATGAAACAAAAATTACAAAAATGCTCAAACTATACCCCGTCTAAAGGCGGGATTGGGTATTAGAGGGTTAAAGATAATAAACTAAACTTGCGTTAATTTAATGGATCCAACTATGTTAGAGTATAAAAATTTTATGAAACGTAAACACACTTTTCAGAAAATTAGGAAAATCTTCCACGCATTTTTCTTGGGACTTCTTCAGGAGTTTATTAAGAAATTCCTCATCAGATTTATCACGCAAGTATTCCACGGGTTTACTCGGAAATTACTTTGCCCACATTTCCTTCTTAAGAGATTCTTTAAGATTTTCTGTAGGAAATGTCTTCAAGGATTGCTGTATAAACTGATGCTTGTACTGCTTCATATATTTCTTTAAACATTTCTGAAGCAATTCATCCAGAAACATTTTCAAATTTTTTTCCAGGAGTTTGTTTTTGTGTTTTTTTTCTTTCGAACATTCTTCAAGAAAATTCTCAAAATATTATTCTTTGAATTTCTCCAAGCGTTGCTTCAAAAGATTTAATTCTAGGGGGATTTTGTTTTTACAAAAATTTGGAGATTCTTTCAGAAATTCATCTTTGGTTTTCTTGAAACTTTTCAGAAGTTGTTTATTGATTTTCCTCAGAGGTTCCTTCAGGTATTACTTTTTTTCAAGGATTTCCGCAGGCATCGATTTGAACATTCTTCTATGAAATTCACAAGCAAATTCTTCTGGAAGTTCATCCAGGAGTTTCTCAAATCTTGTTGTCCCTCCAGGGATTGTTTTGGATTTATTCGGAGCTTCCTTCAGGGATTTTTTTTGGTGTTTTTTCATGGATTCTCTCAATAATTCCTGCAGATATTACTCCTGATCCTACATCTTACCTTAGGTATTTTTCAAGAAGTGTTTTCTATGAATACATACCTGCAGATCTTGAATTTTTTTCCAGGTATTCGGTATTTCAAAGATTCGTACACAAAGATTTTTTTTATTTTTTTCAGTGACTCTCTAAAGCATACTTTTATGTTTTTTTTTGTATTTCTGCAGGATTTCCTCCAGACATTTCTTCAGGTAGTCATTTAGGGATTTTTGTATAAAATATACGGACACCGTCTTATGCCGAAACTGTACGGTCTGAACGAAATTTAACACTAGACAACGGACATGACACATATTACGAGCACCAAAGAATACGAGAAAGACACATTTCTTGCGAAATGTTTCATCACTCGGAGCGGGAATCGAACAAACTGATACAAATCCCTTCAGAAATAAGATAATGATTTTTTTTTCTGAGAATTGCTTCAGAGGTATCTCTAGGAGTTTTTTTTAAGGATACCTGCACAATTTAATGACGGATATTTTATATAATCCACCAGTGCCTATGTCTACGATTTCTGCAAAAGACATTTTTAATATATTTACATCAAACATTTTTGCTGTATAATGGATGTATAAACTGCTCTTAAGGCAAAACTGGAAGCATTTCCTCATTTTTTTTTTGGTTTTTGATTTTTTATTCAATAACGAAGCAATATTTTCAAAATCGGTTTTCGTACACATGTAAAGAATGGATCAAGGTATCTTCTGAATTTTTATGAGGTGGAAAATGTTTTTCGTTTTTGCAGAAACCATTTTTTGTGAAATTTCATTCAAAAATGGTTTCTGCGAAAACGAAAAACATTTTCCACCACAAAAAAAAAAATCAGAAGATACCTTGATCCATACTCTACATGTGTACGAAAACCGATTGTAAAATTATTGCTTCGAAATTTAATAAAAAATCAAAAACCAAAAAGTGAGGAAATGCTTCCAGTTTCGCCTTAAGTTTGCTTTCAAAAGTTTTAGCTGAATGAGCTGTTGTTCAGCTATCATTCAAACTAGGATCCCTTCAAAAACTCTTCAACGGATTTTTTCAGGAGTCCCTTGCAAAGTTTCTAAAATATTTTTTTTTACTTGGAATTACTTGCAGAGCTCCTTCAAAACTATCTCATGATTTCTTTTTTGAGTAATTAGGGGGTATCTTGAAATGTTTCTCTATCTAATCTCCTAAGAATTATCCGAGACATTCACCCACGAACTGCTCCAGAGATAACTTCACAAATTGCTACAGGAATTTTCAATTCAATTTTCTTCAAGAAAGTTTTCTAGAATTTCTTGTAGGAGTTTCCAAGGGTATCTCCAGGGGTTTCTCTCAGGAATTCTAAAGAGAATTCTTTGTTTATTTCTGAGTAATTTCTGAAAGAATTTCTGAAAAATTTCTAGAAGATTATGTGAAGAAATACATACATACATACATACATTTACATACATTTATTTGTTCAACATCATTATGACAAGACATAATCAACAATAGTACGCCACAATGCTCTGTTTGTGGCTGCCGCTCTCCATCCTCGGTCGCGCCCAATGCTCGCCAAGTCACGCTCCACCTGGTCCACCCATCGTGCTCTCTGCGCTCCACGCGTGGTGTTTTTGGCCCTGGTATCAGTAAGGCTTTACCAACCCGGGAGCTTCTTGACAGCTGCCGAACAACGTCAGCGTACCTAAAAATTTTGGTCCTGGTGGTACTGTCAGATTCAAAGCGGCAAGCGCTACTTTTGAAAAGGACGAAAACCAACAATAACAAACCGAACAAAAATATTAAAACATTAAACAGAAACCTTTATTTGTTGTTTTCGTTTTTTTTTGTGGAATATAAATGCAAATTAAGTGCGGCATAATTAATTAGTTTACCAGAAGCGAAAATTATATCTATAAAACAAGTAAAGGCAAAGTAATCGGCTTTCATAAAATTAATAAGAAACTCATGTTTTCTTGTAGTGCGGTTATTAAGCACCAGTAAGTAATAAATTAGGTTACTTATGCTAACATTTTACAGCTACATATCTGGTGGCCAAGTCAAAATGGAAGTTAAAAACAATCATTTGCAGATGTTTTTTTTTTCAAGTTTGATCTGCGGTTTGGTCTAGAATGCGCAGTCACCAATTAATATGGAAGACCGTTTAAACATGTGCTTTTATTACATTTCTTACAACAACAAAAAGAAAAATCAAAATAATTTCAATTTAATGAACATTAGTTTTTGCGCTTCTGTTGAATACGTCCTTTTGATACGAAACGCTAGCCTCTTATTGGCTTCCACTCACCACGAAACAAGAAGATGTTTTCGCATGGACAAAAATTGTTGCGTCAGTGAAGGATGGACCCGTTATTTACAAACAGTAGCGGGGGGGGTTGGGCTTTACCAATGGGATGCAGTCCCACTGTATTTCAAGCGGAAGTTCAAGCCATTCTAGAGTGTGCCAACATTTGTATGAAAAGAAATTATAGGTTTTCCAAGATCTGTATTTTTTCAGAAAGTCAGGCGGCTCTGAATGCGCTAAAAGCTTTCACTTGTCAATCAAAGCTAGTGTGGCAATGCATTATTTTTCTGAAGAAGTTGACCAGTAGGAACGAGGTAACTTTATACTGGGTGCCCGGACATTGTGGATTTCTGGGAAATGAAAACGCCGAAAATTTAGTCAGACAGGGTGCGGCATCAAACTTTGTAGGCCCTGAACCTTGCTGTGCAGTGTGCTCTTCGGATGAAACTAAAACCTTGAGAAATGTCACGGATACATCCAAGCAAGCAAAAAGGTTCATAAAACCCAGTGCAGAAAAAGCCAGGCCCATACTGAATCTAAACAAAAGAGATCTCAGGGTAATTACTGGTCTGATGACTGGCCACTAGGGTGCCAATGAAAATCGAATTTTCGAATTCCAAAAACGGGTAGTGCTCAAAAGTTTCGTCTCCTCAAAAAAAGTCCCCATGCAAAATTTCAGCTCAATCGGACTTCGCTAAGGGGTGGCCCAAAGCGGTCAAAGTTTGGCTGTTTTGAAACACGAAAAATATCCCAAGGTAGGGATACATGAAAATTACGAAATCGAAAATTTTTTTTTGATGCCAAATGCCTTAAAAGTGCATGAAACGTCGAGATCTAGTGTTATCTCAAAAAATTTTTTTTGGAAAAAAATTGACTTTTTGGACTTAGAAAATTTTTGAGTTGGGGGAGTGAAATTAATTTGAAATGGAGGAATTGAATTTAGTGGCTGAAATATTCATAGCAATAGTACTGGAACATGTCTTATATCATCGTTGGCAACTGCTAGCATATTATATATCATATATCGTGGTTCACTTATTTTGCATTAGGGTGACCCTTTTTGTAGAAAAATTTAAAAAATAAGATAATAGTATTAAAAAATCTCTTAGAAAACTGAAAGTCATTTTCAATGTTGAATATATGTAATATTTCATTAGAGTGGCTCATTTATTTTTAATTAGGGTGGTTCTGTTGAGATGAAAATTAAGAACAAAAAAATATTTCCAGAAAATATACCACTCATATTTTTGTATAGTTTAAAATCATGATCCTTTATTGGCATGTAACACTTTGTTAAGATATTCCTAGACCAACATGTGAAAAGGGCGTAACTACCATTGCCAGCTTCTGCTTCTCATGTCCCTGGATTCTTTTACCAGTAACAGATAGAGCTGACTCTCCTCTATATGTTAATGGGAAAAGTTTGCATAAAATATTGAGATACGCTCAGGATGGACGAGAAAAGTAAGCGTTTGCAATGGTTGTTCCGCAACACAAATGTTGGTCCAGATTGTTATTATGGTTTAAAATAAGGAATAATAAACTGATTTTAAACGTATCCAAATTATGACAGCTTGATAGGCGATGATGATGTGCAACAAAAGTTTCCTGTTTATCTTTTCTAAAAAGATTCTTGGTCTTGGGCAGCTTTATTTCCGAAAATACAGTTACGTTGCTGGAGAAAGAACAACAGTAGGTTGCTTTCTATCTATCTAAACAAAATATACCTTAGCTACAAGATTACCATATAGCATACCGAAGTGGTGAGTGAACCTAAACTCTAACGTGATACAAAAACATACAAAAACGTTCGTTGGAATTAAACACACGATGACAAAAGAAAGGAAGATCACTGCTTTCCATAATACGAGATAGATGGGAAAAAATATTTATTCACTAAAAATGTTCCTTTACCGACACACTTTTGCGTTACCTGAGCCAGCTTAACAAAAGTTAGCACGATTTATCGTATTCATTGTAAAAATATATTGAAAAACTGGTTTCTGTCTTCGTGTGCTGCAATTTCTGTAAACAATGACCTCAATTTGATAAAATCAACTCGAATGTTGATTTTTTTTATATATCTTTATTATCGAGATTTTCAGCCTATGGCTGGTTCATCTCCTCGAATTTTGATGTTTTTCGGATAACCAACCGAAATGGTATGTTCGACATACGTAATGTCTGAAGTTCATAGGCACAAACATGTTTGATAGGATCGCTCAAAATCTACAAGGCTGTTAACGAAGAAATTGCCAAAGCAGTACATAAAAGGTTCTTGAAACATCTGCAGTTTTTGGATAGTAATCGCAACATCTTTTCAGCCATATTTTGATATCATATAATCAAAAAGTGTGTCTGGTAAATCCATAATCGAATCAAACGACATTTCTACACTTGAACTGCACTCATTTGTACAAGGCAGTCAGCACACAAAAGAATTATTGCACAGCGAAACATTTTTTTTTCTTAGAAGCGAACTTATTAAAAACAAAATAAATTTTGGTCTGTCTCAAAAGCAAACTTATGTGTCTCTGACAGTTTTTGGGTCGCTGAATCCGAATCCGGGCTCAGATTTGCTCTAGCACGTCAGGATTTTGAGCTATACCTCAATTTATACGGCAAAATATGTGATTTTGGGCTTTTTTTTACTGCAATCCATTAAGTATGGAAATTATGTTTTAAAGCAAGTGTAAGTTCGTCGAATAACATCTAAACTAACGATTTATGCCATATATTTCGTTTAACCTAAGTTTGCGTTTGAGACAGACCAAAATTTAATTTTTGTTTCGCTGTGTTATGTGCTCTCTCTCTTCCGGAATGCTTGTTGGAAACTGATATTACGCAGAGGAATAGCAAAAAAGAAAATGGAAATAAAAGTTCAAAAAATCAGATGTAATTTAAGAACATATATTCGATGTAATGTACCAAAAACCTATCAGCATGAATTTAGTAAATATCACAAAACCGTTCCCACTCGTTCGTAACGTCCCTTTTACTACGACCAGGCTTGTTCACACTGAGCGTATGAAAATTATGCTCTATTGATTTGCACTACCGAAATCATCGTATTTATTAAATATTCCTATCTTAACTGATAGATGGATGTTGAAATAATTTAAATGTCTTTTCGAACTGTCAAAAAACCGCACCGCAGTACCACACTGAGCACACGGAGAGAATTTCACTCGGGTGAATTTTAACGCTCCTTGCGGAACTGCGAGCATAAATTTCATCCGCTCAGTACGAACATGCTTGGTCATGACCATTGCAAAAGTAAATTATATCTGCAAATACCGCATTAATGAAAAAACAAAAAACAGTTTACTCTTCAAACCAAACTCTTTTTCCTCATAGAAACAGCTGAATAAATGTTTAGTCGAATTTTTGAATTTAGTCTCACAAAACTTTTCAAAATCTTACAATGAGATGAACCTCTCTAGTAAATTAATCTCTTTAGTAGTCCGTACCACAATATTTAATTCTGTAGATAGAAATAGGTTTTAATCACTTTGTGCTTAATGAAATAGAACGAGAGGAGAGATAATAATTAGAGAATATCTCATTATAGATAAGTCACCGAAAGATTTGTAGGAAATCATGGCTTGAAGCTATACGAAAAATATTACCTGGTTGAATTTTCTGGAAGTATTTTTTGATCTTAATTTCCAAGAAAAATAAACAACCCTAACGGAAAATACAATTCAAATACAAATACTATTATCGTTTTTTTATTATTTATTTTTCTACAAAAAGGAGCACCCTTATGCAAAATAAGTGAAGCACCAAAAAAATAAACAGATTCAAAATTTAAAAAAGAAAATAAAATATTTCATGAACAATTGGGGATACGCCCGGGAGGGACAGGAGAAGCAGAAATTTGCAATGGTTGTTGCGTCCTTTCAACATGTTGCTCTAGGAATATCTTAACAAAGTGTTACATGCCAATAAAGGATCATGATATTAAACCAGCCCTGTCGTCGTAAAATTCGAGCTTCTTAGTCGTTTGATGGTGGGGTGGGCGCTGCTACACAACACAGTTGATAAGGGCGCCAGCGATTGCAAATCCGATAGAAATGTTGCTAAACACAATAATTACTATTTTAAGTGTATAGTATGCTGACAGGAAATATATAAAGCGATACAATATCTTAACAATATAGCAATTATTAAAATATTTTTTTGATAATAATATTGGGTATAGGGCGGAAGTGGTATACCTCGGTTCTTTGCTAACGGCTGACAACAGTCGAACAATATACGAAGGCGCATCATCAGTGGAAGTCGTTCCTACGAATGTCTTTGGAAGAAACTGCGTTCAACAAATATGCACCAAATGTACCATAAACGGTGCTAATAATATTAGTGGAGCTATACAGACATGAGACTTGGACCATGCTCGAGGACGAGGAGGTCCTGCAACCACTTGGGATCTTTGCGCAACAAGTGCTAAGGACGATCTTTGGCGGCATGCAGGAGAACGGTGTGTGGCGGCGAAAGATGAACCACGAGCTCGTTGCACTCTGAGAATGCCGAAAAAGCACGGCGAAATTAGTGTGCGCTACTGATTCGCTTGGTTCAAAAATCCTTGGAATACCGAGAGTACGATGGGCGGCTTGGGTGCTGACGGTGGATAGCTGCAACTGGGACATATGGTATTATGGCGGCAAATTATATAGATTTGAGTATGAGCGCCCTCGCAAATAAGAAAAAACAACTTGGGGAACTTACGTATTTTCGGCAGTTTTATTTTCTTCGTCTTAGGGTTTTTTGAAACCTGTTGAACTCAAAGATGACCTCGAATCCTTCCAAACCAAGCTGAGTTACATGCCCAAATTTCAGGCAATCTGACCGACAAATACGCCCCATGATGAAGAGAACAAACTTGCTGATAAAACCCTTCGTCACCTTATGTATAGACTGTTTAAGAAATTATAAATACTTTTTATTTATTGAATAAAATAAAGTATTCTAATGATTTTCGCCATATTCTTTCAGAATGCAACAAATTGTGCTCCTATTTTTAATGTCCTTCCAATTGACATGATATTTTGAAGAACAGTCGATTTCTCCAACAATGAACTTCATTCGCCCAATTTGCATTGGTGTTTTTGTAATGATTTCAACATAATGTATCACAAAATACCAGTAATTGTCTTACTTTTTATTATATTCGCTTTCATAATAAGTTGTCCAGGAAATGCGTTCGTCCTGGAAAAAATCAATAAAGACGTTTGCACAACATTTTTTTCTGACATAAAATTTCTTATTTTTTAAGGTCTAAGAAGGAACATCAGAACTACCATACAGTTTCTTATCTTTTCTGAACGCATTCAGTTTGAACTATTTTATTGTTTTGGCTCATTCGACCCTTCCGATGACAAAGCTTGTCATATCATAAAAACAAATGCAATAAGCAGTAATTAAGACATTCGTTTGCTTAACGTTTGTTGCTACCCGTGTTGTTGAGAAATTTCAAATAAAATTGTTTTCATTAAGAAGATTTGTAATGATGGTTCTTGATCAAATATTCCAGTGAAAATTTCTTTTACCAATCTATAAATATCTTTTCTTATCGATACAGTAACTTTCATTGTGTTTGGAAATTGAATATTTTTTTACGCGTTTTTTTTTTTCGTTTCCATTATGCTACATTTTTTGACCAGTTTGTGCAGCTTCACATTTTAATCATATAATTTACTTGTACAACAACATCAACAAAGTTGGTATTATTTGCTTCGTTAGAATGTTTACTATAATAAGAGCTAACTTTTTTGATTATTAAGCTCACATTGAAATGACAGTCTATCGTTTGTGTATTTATAATTTCTAAAACAGCTTTTGTGAAAATCGCCTTAGTGATTTTGAAAATTTTAGTGCTCAGAAAAGGCGGCAAAAGAGGATTTGTTTCGTATTTTCAATAAAATGCAGAGGGGCACCTACTATATGGAACTTGGGTAATATGACGGGTTAACCCCCAAAACCACTCCCTTGCGTAAAAGTTCGCTGCCCTGGTTTAGGTATGTAAGAAAAAATGTTTTTTTTATTGTTTTGCTCTCAAATAGTTGTATGAACTTTTGTGAAATTGGATTTTTTTTTCTTGCGCTCTGTCTAATATTGGAGAATTGCCTATGTGGTTTTAGATGATTTACGTCCTTTCAAATATCAGCAAAATTAACTTTGTCAATATTGCATTTTTTACACTTATAGACGCGTAAAAAAGTCTCATTTATGATATTGAAAAAGTCTCATTTATGATATTAAAATGTACTCTGAATAACCTGTATGGTTTTACACTTTTATATCTGTAAAAACTACTGTGATATCAAATAAAAAAAAGGTAAAAAAGTCTCATTTATGATATTAAAAAAGTCTCATTTATGATATTAAAATGTACTCTGAATAACCTGTATGGTTTTACACTTTTATGTCTGTAAAAACTACTGTGATATCAAATATTTTTCATCCACTCTCCCGAATATAAAAAATCACTTTATGTGGTTTTTCATGTGTAAAATTGCCTTTAGTAATAATCAAAGCTTTAGCGCCCCAGAGAAGGTGTGAAGAAACTCTTTTACGGAATTGGGAATTTGGAATTTTTCTTCCATTTTTAAGTATAAAAGTATCATTTCATTGATTTTTTTCGATATTGTTGCGCATACAAAAAAAAACTTCCTTCATGATATTTAAAATTTTGTTTATGCTCCAATACCTTGTCGTGAAGGAAAAAGGAGCTTTAATATTTTGGAAGGCGATAGAGTCTATTATACTGTCATTAGTGACAGCTTATGTGATTTTTTAACGAAATTGTGTACGGCTGAAGATATAAGAAAAGTTACCTGTGCCATTTTTTTTCGAAATGTTGTCCTTCCGCATTGATTCCTTCAAAAAATCTTAGTTTTCTTTAGAATTTTCTCCAAAGTTATCTGCAGGCTACCAGAAATAAATCTTCCCCGGAGTCCTTCCGATATTACTCCGTGGATTTCTATAAAAATCCACCAAGAATTACATTCGGAAAATCTTTCAAAGATTTCTTTTGAAAGTACTTTAGATCATCTTCCTTTTATCGCTTCAGAATTTCCCTTAGAAATTCCTTCGGAGTTGTCGTTAGAGGATCCTCTAGAAATTTCCCAAAAACTCCTCTAGAAAAATTTCCCATGGTTTTCTTTGAAAAATCCTCCATAGATTTTACCAGGAATCTGTACGATAAGAGATTCCTGCAGGAGTTCATACAGAGATTCCTTCAGGATTCCCTCCAGATATTGCATTACCTCAGACTTTTCTTTAAGGCATTTTCTTTAAGGATAACTCTTATGATCTCTGCACAAATATTTCTACATATTTTTTCAAAAAAAAAATATTTGCTAGGAATTTAAACATAAATTCCTTTATAAATAGCTCAAGAGTTTTTTCTAGAGATATTTGCAGATGCTTCACAATGCAGTTTCTTCAGGTATTTGATTTTTTTTTTCTGAAACTCGCTCACAGATTTCTTCAGGAATACAGTGGTTTTTCGGTTTTATCACGGTCAAAAAAAATTTTACCGTGATAAAAACGAAACCGTGAATTTAGCGAAACGAGACATAAATGTAATTTTTTTTATCCAAAATCGTTTAGCTGCAAAATATATAAGTCGTAGCTTATACTTTTTAACTATTTTGGTGGACTGGACAATGCTGTATTGATTTTATATTGATTTCGGAATGTTTTAAAACAAGTGTGATAAAAACGAAATGAAAATCGTGATATAATCGAACAGAAAACCGTGAATTTGGGCGAGTAGTGATTAAAACGACTAGTGATAAAACCAAAACGACACTGTACTTTCAGGAAATTCTCCAACAATTTCAATAAATGATTTCTCCAGGAATTTTCCTATAAATATAATTAAGAATTTACCTGGGATTTCTTCAAATGCTCTTCCGGAGAATGATTCAAAAGCATTTGTTATGGTTTCTGCAGGGATTCCACTGAAGATTTCTTCACTACTCTTGCCCCGAATGTGGAGTTTCGCTGAAGTGTACTAATACGTACTGACACTTCAGAGGAGAGTTCACGGAACTGCTCAGAATTACTTTCAGAAATTTCTGCTGGCTTTCCTTTTGAAATTCCTTTGGAAAGATATTTTTATCTCCAGAGACTTCTTCAGAATTTCAGAGATTTCTTCAGCAATTTCAGCAAGAGATTGTTTCAAAAGTTCTTCCAAAAAGTACTTCAGAAGTTCTTCTAAAAACTTCTTTACAAATCCTAAAGGGATTGCTTCAGAAATTCTTCCCAGGGTTTCTCCAAGATATCCTCAGTGATTTCTGCAAAAAATACTTAAAATGATTTTTTTCTGGAAATTGCTCTAGTGGTTCTATAAGAAAAATTTTCTGGGACGTCTTTAGAGATCCCTTGAGAATTTATTCAGACATTCCGCTAGTGATTATTCAGAAGTTCTTCCAGAAACATCACAAGAATTGCTGAAGAATTATTTGAAAATCAAGGAATTTTTAAGCAGTCCCTGTAGAATTGTCTCTAGAAATCCCATAAAAACTCCTGAAGATACCTTCTGAAATCCCTAAGAGAAATTTTTTAAATATTTTGGAGGAATTTCTGGACAAAAAATTCATGCAGCTATTTCTTAAGCTAATCTAGAAGAATATTGGAAGAAACAGGATACCTCTTTTATTTTCTAAGAAAAAAAAATCAATGAAAATTTATGAAAGAAATCAGCAAGGAAAAATGCTAGAGAAACCTCAGGTTTCTGAAAAAATCCGCAGGGAAATGCTGCAGGAATCTCTCTTAAAATAACTGCGAACATCGTAGGAAAATACAATTCAATAAATTTCTGAAGAATCCTTGGATTTCTGGATTTTCTGGAGGAATTCTGTAGATACCTCTGAAGGAGTTCTCAGAACAGATTCATATACATTTTCTTAAAGAATTTAATACAAAAATACCTAAACTAGGGTCTGCGACCATTTGGGCAGGGGTACCTATTTTGAGTACTTGCTGCTATAACTCAGTCAATTTTGAACCGATTGACTTGAATTTTGGAACATAGCTAGATACTGTAAGTGTCTGATCGTGTTCCAAAAATCAAGAAAACCGGTTTAAAATTGGCTGAGTTATAGCAGCAAGTGCTCAAAATAGGTCCCCCTGCCCAAATGGTCCTAGACCATACCTCCTGGAGCAATTTTCTAAAGAAATCCTGCAGAAACATTTTTAAAGTTCTTGAGGGATTCTTAGAGAACCGCTGAAGGCATCAATAAAATGAATTTGGACTCTTTGGAAAAATACCTGGAAGAACTGGAGAATCCTCTGCATGTACAGGGGATAGACAAAATGATCGGGACAGGCAAATTTTGAGCTTTTCAAAAAATGTTCAAGTAGCTGTTACTTTTCGAAAAGTGCATAAAATATTCTCAAATTTTTACTGTCAATAGATCAACTAGCTGTGGTCAAAATTTGGGAAAGATCGGACTATTCTTCACGAAGTTATAAAGATTCTAGAAAAAGGTATAATTATTCGATAGCTAACTTTGAGCTGTTATATCTCCGGAATCAATGAACCAAATGCAATGAAGTTTTGACCATTTATGACTTATATGATGAGCTTTGGAAAACGTTTTACTATACTTGAAAGTTTTAATAAGAGAAACAGTTATAGCGATTTAATTTATTTTATGTTTTTTTTAGTAAATTGGTCTATTTTTAATATGCATTCCATTACTTTTTTCAATTTATTGCCGGCTATGTTGTTAAATTTCTTCAAAACATATTTATATCCGAGTCATTTAAAGGGAATTTAAATGAACTATAATTAGTACCTTCAATTTTGAAATGATATTAAAGTTTTGGATAATTTGGTGTTATATTAGAAAAATAATCTAATCGTTTTAATTTTCATCCGTGTTAAAAAATTTAAGTTAATTTCATTGCATTCGGTTCAATGATTCCGGAGATATAACAGCTCAAAGTTAGCTATCGGATAATTATCACCTTTTTTAGAATATTTATTACTTCATGCAGAATAGTCCAATCCGTTCCAAATTTTGACCACTGATACACAGCTAGTTAATCAACTTACAGTAAAAACTTGAGAACATTTGATGCACTTTTCGAAAAGTTACAGCCACTTGAACATTTTTTGAAAAGTGAAAATTTTGCCTGTCCCGATCATTTTGTCTATCCCCTGTATTTATAGAAAAAATTTATGATAAACTAGCTGTCCCGGCAAACGTTGTTTTTCCAAGCTGTGGTAGTTTGACAACTGTTGAACTCTAACATCACCGCACTCTAGATTAATTTCATTTTAATCATGTGATTTTCTTCCCAGCTCATGAAAAATCAGTAATTGGTCAATTTTCTTACTTTTTCAGTTGATTTTCGCAACTTTTTGTACATATAAACACAGCCACCACGAATACGAACCGAACTGTGCAAGAGCCATGCTGATCGGTTCATCGGTTTTTGAGTTTTGTTGCCTCAAAGGAACTTCAAACTCATTTTTATATATATAGATTCCATAAAATGCTGAATTCTGAAGTTTTTTTCTGCAGGAATTGTTGATAGAATCTTTGAAAAAAAAACCCTGAAGGAAGGTCTGCATAAATCCAAAGCAATGCCTAGAGGGACACCTGCGTAAACCCTTGGGTGAACTTGCAGAAGAAACTCTTGGAAATTTTCTAGAAGAATTTCCACGCAAATGCCCGTGAAAATCTCTGAATATATGGAGTAATACCTGATGCAACCTACCTATAAAAAAATGTGATAATTTCTGATAAAGTGCCTGAAAACAAACTGAATTTCTAAAAGAAACCCCTAGATGAATTTCTCAAACAATGTGTGAATCTTTGTGAACAAAATTCTTCCAAAATTGCGGCAATGAATTTCTATTGAAATTTCTAAAAGAGTTTTCAGGAAGCATTCCTTCAGCAATGTTTTAAGAGATACTCGAAAGAATACAAGCATGTACTTATACAGTAATTTCGGAATAACTTCCTGGGGTAACCCGTGGACCAGTTTCAACATTTGTCTTTTGAGATTTTTTTTAGAAACTCCTGTAAAAGCCAAGGATAAGTTCTGTGAAAATTTAAAAAAAAATCTGGAAGAACCGTTCGAGAAATTTTCAAAGAAATTTTCTGACAGGGATGCTTTTTGAAGTTATAGTAGGAGGAACCTTTAGAAGATTTCTTGCTTAGGCGCCATTCACAAACTACGTAACGCTATAGAGGGAGAGGGGAGTATGTCCGAGCGTTACGGTCTTCACAAACATTTTCGGATTTTCATACAAAAAAGCGTTACGGAGTGGGGAGGGGGGCAGTGGCGCAGCATGGAGGGTGCGATGGGTGCGATCTGCACCGGGCCCCCGATTTCAGGGGGCCTCCAAATCAAGGAAGGTTTTTTAACACTAGTTTGAATAAAGTTCTTTAAATAGCGAAAGATTCCTATAAGTTCATCACTTCGCAGAACTTTTAATAGGTATGTGGGGCCCCTTCGTGTTTATCAAGAGTTTTTTGAAATATGGCACACAGATGGCCCCAAAATTAAAAGAAAAATGTGTTAGAATTTAAATTGAATTTTACGAAATTCAGTATCGATATGGAAGTAAAATTCATGAGCATTGTGAAAACGTCCCTGGTATCCTAATTACAGGACCAAACATAGTTGTGGACTTAGCCTCAGGTAGTAACTGAAATTCAGGGGCCGCAGTTATGAAAATTAAGATCTGAACACATGTCAGGTCAAAACCGTAATAATAATAGTTTGTCGAATGAGCACGAATGATAACAAAAATTACGTAATCAATCGGCGCGATAATCGCTTTGTTTTCGAATAGGATGAATTTGGGGTTGTAGGATTACTTAGACACGTTGACCCTACCAGGAATCCTCGAAGATTTTTTTGGACGAAATTTCAGAGGAACTTCTGGAGGAATCAATAATAAATCCTGGAGAAATGCTTGACTGAGATGCTTGAAGGTAACTTTGAATGTTTTTTTTTTTCGGAATGAGAATAAGTGTTTTTTCGAAAGAATTTCTAAGAAGTTTGATCAAAAGTCACAATAGAAATTTTTAGAAGAGTTCTTAGAGGAATGCTAGCAAAAATTCCTGAAGGAATCCTTAGGGAAACTCGTAGAATAGATGAATTCTAAAGAATTCGTTGGAAGAAATCCAGAAGGATTTTTGGAAAGAATTCCAACAGAAGTTCCTCTCAGAATTTTCTTAGAGGAACTTCTTTACGGATCCTTGGTAGATTTTTTAAAAATTATTATCCAATGGATTCTTTTGAAATTTCTTGGAGGATTTCTAGGATGAATCTCTTAATAAAACTTTAGAGAAACCCCTTGAAGAGCCCTTGCAGATTTTTTAGAAAAAAGCGTTGCAGTAATTTTTGAAGGAATCCTTGGAGAAATTTCCAAAAGAATCTTTGGAAAAATTCTTAAGAAATCTTCAAAGGAACGCCAAGATAAGTAATGAATACTTGAGGAAATGCCAAGATAATTTCTTGGATAAATCAATGGAGAAATGATTTACATCCGTGGAAAAATTATTTAGGGAATTCTAAAAGAACTTTGAAGTCTTTGCAAGAATGTTTTGAAGTACTCTGAAGTACTCTTGAAAACATCCTCGGAGACAGCACTGTAAGAATACATGAAAGAGTGTTTATAGAAATATTGAATGGCACCCATTCATGAATTACTTGAAACATTCTTGAAGACAAATTATTATTCAAGAAAGCTTTTTTCAAAGAAAATGATAAAGCAATCTTTGAAAGAATTCATAAAGGATTACTTGATGCAATTCATAAATAAATTGTTAAAAAATCGTCATAATTCTTGGAGAAAAAAATTACGTTCGTTGATGTATCCTTGCAGAAATCCGAATCCGAATCCGAAATTCGTTGGAAATTCGGTAGAAATTTGCTTATCCAATTTATTCGGATATGCCTTATGAATTTTTCACAAAAATTTCTAAAATGTTTCTGTTGGCAATCCATTTAATCATTCCATTGTCAATTTCATTGCGTGCAAGGATATTTAAACGAAAATTCTTTCGATAATTTCTGCGACAATTTAAAAGAAAACTACCTTTGAAATTTTCTATTGCAATCTATTTGGAAATTTGTTAGCGATATGCTTCGGCAAATAAATATGGAATTTCTATCAAAACTTGTAAGAGTTATTGTTCGTTTTTTTTTTTTCTAAAACTCATTAGAAATTTACCCAAGCAATTTATTTGTACATTCGTTTTAATTTTCTTTTTGAGGTAAAATCTTTTTAAAATTTCTTTGGCAATTTCATTGGTTGGGAATTCAATTTAAATTACCTGCGGCAAATTATTTGTAAGTTCTTTTGGGAGTTCGTTTGTAAACTTGTAAAAAATAATTTACAAGTTCTTTGATAATTGGGTTATTTAAAGATAAAAAATATTGCTATTGCCTACAGCTTAATCGAAAGAACAAATATTTATTTTTATGAGCATAAATCATTTCATTCGCACATTGTTTCGATAGTCAAATGAATGAAACAGTTTTAATTTTCGTGGATAGAATGACAGTTCATCGATAGAATGTCAACTCGTCTAAACAAAAAAAAACTATCAAACTTTGAAAAAAATGATTGATTTTTTTATTTCAAATAATTTCTAGGTGAAGATTCAGATTATGCGACAATATTCAAATCGTAGAAGAACCCATGGAATTTCATGCATGATTTCGCTTTACAACAAATTATGGATTTTTTTTTCCGGAATTTGGCATTTTATGTAAATATATTTATTTATTTATTTATTTGCCGTCTTTAGCTAGAAAAACTACACAGACCGATACTTAATCCTATTTTTAAACTCTATTCTACTAACATTAAAATCAAATTCGTCATAAACAGTATTAAATAATTCACAAGACCTGTTCAGAGGATTATTACGTCCATAATCAGTTCTATGTCCGGGAATCCACAAAAGGCTAGCAACGCGGAGTTGTCAGTTGGGTGCACGGAAACTGATTCTTTGGAGCAAGCAGCTACAGTCGATGCGGTTGGTCAGCATGTCAAAAATAAACATTCTCCGCAGGAAAGTTTGTCGTTCCGTTAGAGTCTGCAGTCCAATTAGAGCGCACCTGTGTTCATACGGTGGTATGTTTCGGGCATCAATCCAGGGCAGTCGGCGTAATGCAAATCGGACGAACCGTTTCTGAACATTTTCGATTCGTAGTTCGTGAACACCGCGATACGGGGCCCAGATTTGAACTCCATATTCAAGGCCGCTGCGAACCAGCGAACAATACAATGCTTTTAGGGCGTAGATGTCATCGAAATCAGCGGTATTACGGCGCAAGAATCCAAGCATTGAATTGGCCTTGGCAATGGTCTTGGAAATGTGCTTATTAAAATTCAGTTTGCTATCTAGAGTTATTCCAAGGTCCTTAATGGAGTAAACTCTCTGCAGCATCGCAGAGTCCATCGAGTACTCAAACCGTATCGGTTCATGCTTTCGGGTGTAGGTGATGACTTTGCATTTTGATGGATTTGTCTGCATTCCATTCATTCGACACCACGATGTCAATCTGTCAATATCAGACTGAAGAGCACAGCAATCCAGCACTGATTTGACTATGCGATAAATTTTTAGGTCATCAGCATACAACAGCTTGCAGGAACACAAATGGTCACACACGTCATTTATAAATAGAATGAAAATTAGAGGCCCTAAGAGGCTTCCTTGTGGTACACCCGAAGGAATATCAAAAACGTCGGATCTGGTATTGCGGATCTTACAAAGGTCTTTCTGGAGGATAAATACGAATCAATCCAGGTGACTATCCATGAAGGAAGCCCTAGTTTGCTCAGCTTTGCGACGGCGAGATCGTGTGGAACCTTGTCAAAAGCCTTGGAGAAGTCAACATAAATAGTATCAACTTGATGCCGCTTCTCGATGGTGTTGGTAGCGCTGCTGGTGAATGCCATTAAGTTCGATATGGTCGAGCGTTTTTTCACGAATCCATGCTGAAATTTCGATATCGCAGGTTGAACTACTGGGTACACCAAGTCATGTAGTAGACCTTCCAAAACTTTGGCCAAGCAGTTCAGAATTGAGAGTAGAAATTTAAGCCATTAACTTTGGTAATTGGTAGTTAAGTATTTCTTAAATAATTCTGGCGCTGAAAAGGTGCTGTTATTTCTGTGCAGATTCGACCTATTCAAATCGAATGCCAAAATTGTTTTAGGCACATGCGGGCAAAGCCACAACTTTATCCAAAACAGCCCAAATTTGCGTACTATTTACCCGAATAAATATTACGAACTTTGACACTGCCCAATTACACAAGTTTACAAAATAAAACGAAAGTCGTGAACTTCTGTCAACGACCAAAATTTTTGAAGCACAATTTAGTGCTGATTTCGAAACCGACCTTCAAAAAATTTAAAGTAGAACAGTTTTTGAGTTTTAGCTCAATATCGAGTTTTGTAACTTTTCAAAATATGTAATTTACTAAAATTCAAATATATTGCGTTTTGTTCAACCAATTTTAAATCTTTTTCTATAAATTAAAAGCTGAATACAATACCATTCGATCATCTGAATACAGGATTTGCATCAGATTGATGAAATTCAAGATATTGGCGAGTTTAAGGGACGATCTTCTTAAATTTTAGCAAAATTCCCAAAAAATTTTCAAGAAATGTATTTTTTTCAATAAGAAAAAACCAACTGAAAAATTCTTTCTCGACGTTTATTTGACATATCATATGTAGGCGAGTTACAGTAAAAAATTCAGCTCAATCGGAGCATTGATTACGGAGAATGAGATGTTTGAAGTGAGCGACTTTGCTTAAAAATGGAACAAAAATCGATTTCAAATCATCAACCTTGTATGGAAAGTCGAAAAAATTTCCGCTCTACTGTAATTTTTTTCCTTCGCGTTTTCGAACTCGGGGCATGATTCTACACCAAAAATGATCATCAGCATACCGAGTTCAAAAATGCTGTAAACTAGTGTAATTGTCAATTAGTGTAACATTTCTTGAATAAATGATCAAGAAATATGTGCACTGTGCTTGGGGGCATCTGGGGTAATATGCACTGTCGAGGCAAACGCACCTCCTTGATTTTTCAGGAATTATCGGTTTTGGAGCTTTGAAACCTTGTCAGTCTAATAGAACGCCCTTATAAAAGAGCACCTGGAAAATTTTACATATATGCGTTACGTAAGGCCGATGCAAATATTTAATTTGTTTTATGTCACCCCCCCCCCCCCCCCCTTCAAAAATCTCAAAATATTGAAGGGGCGAAAAAAAACATGGTGTCTCATGACTCCATTTTCAATAGACATTTTTTTTACAAGCAACTATTTTTCAATAGTTGAAAAATATTTGTTTCAATAGTTGGTAAAAATTCCAATTTTTCAATAGTTTTTTTTTCTTTACAGTCGAGCACTTGACACTGAAGAAGTCTGTAAGTCACAGACGAAATAGGCCTATCTGTCCGAAGATAAGCACAGTAGTAGAATTAAAAGGAATTTGCTCGTCCTTTCTAGTTTTTCTTTAAAAGAGTTATTCATTTTTTATTTTCTTTTGCAAAAGTGAAGTATTAGTGAAGTGTTTTTAAATTAAACTAGAGTCTGAAGTTTTTTTTCGTTTGTTCCTTATTTATTTTTGTCCCATCCCCCCCCCCCCCCCCCCGCGAACCTTATGAGAGGTCTCGGACATAAAAGAAAAATAATATTTGAATCGGCCTAATTAGTGAGAAAAATGAATAAAATCAAAAAGCAGGTTTCTGATGTAATTTTCCCGATCGTTTGTCGGACGATTTGATGGTGAAAACAGACCAAATACCTTAAGCTGTTGTATTTATTAAGTTAATTGATGGTAATACTAAGCGTAAGAAGAAAAACTTAAACAGTAATGTACGTGAATTATAAATTTTAAACAATTTTATTTTTTACTCTTGGTTGTGGCAATATGCACTCCATGTGATGGGGCAAAACGCACCTATAGAAAACAAGCTGTAATAATATCTATGATTGCTTTGTAAGTAATCGCAAACGAAATTGAGCTATTATTCGTCTTAAAACCCCAGAAAACATGCATTTTCTCTAAAAAGGGAAAAGATTTATAAACTCGACAGTGCATTTTGCCCAATGTTGTGGTGCATTTTACCCCGAGCATGGGTGCATACTGCCCGCATACATATACGAAGCCGTAATGGTGGTCTTCACAAAAAACGTCATTTTCCAAAGCTGAGCTATATTAAGGCTGAAGTTTTGTTTGAGATCGCTTAGAATGCAAGTTTTTGCAATAAATGCAATAAAACAATAAATTAATGCCCTTTTATATGCATTTGGACGCATCTTCCTTAACTGGTGCGTATTACCCAAGAATAAGTGTGTGCTGCAGTTTCCAACTGTTTTTTTTATTTGTCACGGACTTGTATAAACTGGAACAATGCAAATGTGCACATTTTTTCTGATTGGAAATTACGACCACGAAGAAACAAACACCGAGAAAAAATTCTACTCAGTGGTGATTTCAGAGTAAGACCAACTCAGTCACTGAGTAGACAATTTTCTCGGTGAATTTAAAACGCCAAAATGTATGCACAAGAAATCAACCGTATACATGTTATAAGATAAAGAGAAATATATCCAATCAAGCGACAGTATCGCAAACGTAACATGAGCATGTATGGGGAGTACGCAGGGTGTGATTTTACTATATATAATATACTTATGTTTCAGTTCAGTTCAGTGAAGTGAAGTGATTTTTTTTGAAAGATGTGCACCACGTGGATGGTGGTAAAATCACATTAACCATTTTACATGGTTATTTTGAGAAAAATCTTTTTTGACTTAAAAATAAAGCCCCTTAGTCGTCGACTAACCGTGACTAAGGAGGACGACAGGGCTGATCAAATTTTTTTGTCAATTTGAATTGCCTAAAATGCTCTCAAATGACGTTTTATTAAATTTTGCTACCTGAGGGGGTGGTCGTGGGTACCGACTATTGCCAAATCCCATTTACACTCAATCTGGTACGGTCAGGGCGTCAACAGTGTACAACCAAAATGGTCAAAAATAACGTTTTATTAAATTTTGCTACCTGAGGGGGTGGTCGTGGGTACCGACTATTGCCAAATCCCATTTACACTCAATCTGATACGGTCAGGGCGTTAACACTGAACACCCAAAATGGTCAAAAATAACGTTTTATTAAATTTTGCTACCTGAGGGGGTGGTCGTGGGTACCGACTATTGCCAAATCCCATTTACACTCAATCTGGTACGGTCAGGGCGTTAACACTGAACACCCAAAATGGTCAAAAATAACGTTTTATTAAATTTTGCTACCTGAGGGGGTGGTCGTGGGTACCGACTATTGCCAAATCCCATTTACACTCAATCTGATACGGTCAGGGCGTTAACACTGAACACCCAAAATGGTCAAAAATAACGTTTTATTAAATTTTGCTACCTGAGGGGGTGGTCGTGGGTACCGACTATTGCCAAATCCCATTTACACTCAATCTGGTACGGTCAGGGCGTCAACAGTGTACAACCAAAATGGTCAAAAATAACGTTTTATTAAATTTTGCTTCCTGAGGGGGTGGTCGTGAAGTGAAGTGAAGTGATTTTTTTTGAAAGATGTGCACCACGTGGATGGTGGTAAAATCACATTAACCATTTTACATGGTTATTTTGAGAAAAATCTTTTTTGACTTAAAAATAAAGCCCCTTAGTCGTCGACTAACCGTGACTAAGGAGGACGACAGGGCTGATCAAATTTTTTTGTCAATTTGAATTGCCCAAAATGCTCTCAAATGACGTTTTATTAAATTTTGCTACCTGAGGGGGTGGTCGTGGGTACCGACTATTGCCAAATCCCATTTACACTCAATCTGGTACGGTCAGGGCGTCAACAGTGTACAACCAAAATGGTCAAAAATAACGTTTTATTAAATTTTGCTACCTGAGGGGGTGGTCGTGGGTACCGACTATTGCCAAATCCCATTTACACTCAATCTGGTACGGTCAGGGCGTCAACAGTGTACAACCAAAATGGTCAAAAATAACGTTTTATTAAATTTTGCTACCTGAGGGGGTGGTCGTGGGTACCGACTATTGCCAAATCCCATTTACACTCAATCTGATACGGTCAGGGCGTTAACACTGAACACCCAAAATGGTCAAAAATAACGTTTTATTAAATTTTGCTACCTGAGGGGGTGGTCGTGGGTACCGACTATTGCCAAATCCCATTTACACTCAATCTGATACGGTCAGGGCGTTAACACTGAACACCCAAAATGGTCAAAAATAACGTTTTATTAAATTTTGCTACCTGAGGGGGTGGTCGTGGGTACCGACTATTGCCAAATCCCATTTACACTCAATCTGGTACGGTCAGGGCGTCAACAGTGTACAACCAAAATGGTCAAAAATAACGTTTTATTAAATTTTGCTTCCTGAGGGGGTGGTCGTGAAGTAAAGTGAAGTGATTTTTTTTGAAAGATGTGCACCACGTGGATGGTGGTAAAATCACATTAACCATTTTACATGGTTATTTTGAGAAAAATCTTTTTTGACTTAAAAATAAAGCCCCTTAGTCGTCGACTAACCGTGACTAAGGAGGACGACAGGGCTGATCAAATTTTTTTGTCAATTTGAATTGCCCAAAATGCTCTCAAATGACGTTTTATTAAATTTTGCTACCTGAGGGGGTGGTCGTGGGTACCGACTATTGCCAAATCCCATTTACACTCAATCTGGTACGGTCAGGGCGTCAACAGTGTACAACCAAAATGGTCAAAAATAACGTTTTATTAAATTTTGCTACCTGAGGGGGTGGTCGTGGGTACCGACTATTGCCAAATCCCATTTACACTCAATCTGGTACGGTCAGGGCGTCAACAGTGTACAACCAAAATGGTCAAAAATAACGTTTTATTAAATTTTGCTACCTGAGGGGGTGGTCGTGGGTACCGACTATTGCCAAATCCCATTTACACTCAATCTGATACGGTCAGGGCGTTAACACTGAACACCCAAAATGGTCAAAAATAACGTTTTATTAAATTTTGCTACCTGAGGGGGTGGTCGTGGGTACCGACTATTGCCAAATCCCATTTACACTCAATCTGATACGGTCAGGGCGTTAACACTGAACACCCAAAATGGTCAAAAATAACGTTTTATTAAATTTTGCTACCTGAGGGGGTGGTCGTGGGTACCGACTATTGCCAAATCCCATTTACACTCAATCTGGTACGGTCAGGGCGTCAACAGTGTACAACCAAAATGGTCAAAAATAACGTTTTATTAAATTTTGCTTCCTGAGGGGGTGGTCGTGAAGTAAAGTGAAGTGATTTTTTTTGAAAGATGTGCACCACGTGGATGGTGGTAAAATCACATTAACCATTTTACATGGTTATTTTGAGAAAAATCTTTTTTGACTTAAAAATAAAGCCCCTTAGTCGTCGACTAACCGTGACTAAGGAGGACGACAGGGCTGATCAAATTTTTTTGTCAATTTGAATTGCCCAAAATGCTCTCAAATGACGTTTTATTAAATTTTGCTACCTGAGGGGGTGGTCGTGGGTACCGACTATTGCCAAATCCCATTTACACTCAATCTGGTACGGTCAGGGCGTCAACAGTGTACAACCAAAATGGTCAAAAATAACGTTTTATTAAATTTTGCTTCCTGAGGGGGTGGTCGTGGGTACCGACTATTGCCAAATCCCATTTACACTCAATCTGGTACGGTCAGGGCGTCAACAGTGTACAACCAAAATGGTCAAAAATAACGTTTTATTAAATTTTGCTACCTGAGGGGGTGGTCGTGGGTACCGACTATTGCCAAATCCCATTTACACTCAATCTGGTACGGTCAGGGCGTTAACACTGAACACCCAAAATGGTCAAAAATAACGTTTTATTAAATTTTGCTACCTGAGGGGGTGGTCGTGGGTACCGACTATTGCCAAATCCCATTTACACTCAATCTGATACGGTCAGGGCGTTAACACTGAACACCCAAAATGGTCAAAAATAACGTTTTATTAAATTTTGCTACCTGAGGGGGTGGTCGTGGGTACCGACTATTGCCAAATCCCATTTACACTCAATCTGGTACGGTCAGGGCGTTAACACTGAACACCCAAAATGGTCAAAAATAACGTTTTATTAAATTTTGCTACCTGAGGGGGTGGTCGTGGGTACCGACTATTGCCAAATCCCATTTACACTCAATCTGATACGGTCAGGGCGTTAACACTGAACACCCAAAATGGTCAAAAATAACGTTTTATTAAATTTTGCTACCTGAGGGGGTGGTCGTGGGTACCGACTATTGCCAAATCCCATTTACACTCAATCTGGTACGGTCAGGGCGTCAACAGTGTACAACCAAAATGGTCAAAAATAACGTTTTATTAAATTTTGCTTCCTGAGGGGGTGGTCGTGGGTACCGACTATTGCCAAATCCCATTTACACTCAATCTGATACGGTCAGGGCGTTAACACTGAACACCCAAAATGGTCAAAAATAACGTTTTATTAAATTTTGCTACCTGAGGGGGTGGTCGTGGGTACCGACTATTGCCAAATCCCATTTACACTCAATCTGGTACGGTCAGGGCGTTAACACTGAACACCCAAAATGGTCAAAAATAACGTTTTATTAAATTTTGCTACCTGAGGGGGTGGTCGTGGGTACCGACTATTGCCAAATCCCATTTACACTCAATCTGATACGGTCAGGGCGTTAACACTGAACACCCAAAATGGTCAAAAATAACGTTTTATTAAATTTTGCTACCTGAGGGGGTGGTCGTGGGTACCGACTATTGCCAAATCCCATTTACACTCAATCTGGTACGGTCAGGGCGTCAACAGTGTACAACCAAAATGGTCAAAAATAACGTTTTATTAAATTTTGCTTCCTGAGGGGGTGGTCGTGAAGTGAAGTGAAGTGATTTTTTTTGAAAGATGTGCACCACGTGGATGGTGGTAAAATCACATTAACCATTTTACATGGTTATTTTGAGAAAAATCTTTTTTGACTTAAAAATAAAGCCCCTTAGTCGTCGACTAACCGTGACTAAGGAGGACGACAGGGCTGATCAAATTTTTTTGTCAATTTGAATTGCCTAAAATGCTCTCAAATGACGTTTTATTAAATTTTGCTACCTGAGGGGGTGGTCGTGGGTACCGACTATTGCCAAATCCCATTTACACTCAATCTGGTACGGTCAGGGCGTCAACAGTGTACAACCAAAATGGTCAAAAATAACGTTTTATTAAATTTTGCTACCTGAGGGGGTGGTCGTGGGTACCGACTATTGCCAAATCCCATTTACACTCAATCTGATACGGTCAGGGCGTTAACACTGAACACCCAAAATGGTCAAAAATAACGTTTTATTAAATTTTGCTACCTGAGGGGGTGGTCGTGGGTACCGACTATTGCCAAATCCCATTTACACTCAATCTGGTACGGTCAGGGCGTTAACACTGAACACCCAAAATGGTCAAAAATAACGTTTTATTAAATTTTGCTACCTGAGGGGGTGGTCGTGGGTACCGACTATTGCCAAATCCCATTTACACTCAATCTGATACGGTCAGGGCGTTAACACTGAACACCCAAAATGGTCAAAAATAACGTTTTATTAAATTTTGCTACCTGAGGGGGTGGTCGTGGGTACCGACTATTGCCAAATCCCATTTACACTCAATCTGGTACGGTCAGGGCGTCAACAGTGTACAACCAAAATGGTCAAAAATAACGTTTTATTAAATTTTGCTTCCTGAGGGGGTGGTCGTGAAGTGAAGTGAAGTGATTTTTTTTGAAAGATGTGCACCACGTGGATGGTGGTAAAATCACATTAACCATTTTACATGGTTATTTTGAGAAAAATCTTTTTTGACTTAAAAATAAAGCCCCTTAGTCGTCGACTAACCGTGACTAAGGAGGACGACAGGGCTGATCAAATTTTTTTGTCAATTTGAATTGCCCAAAATGCTCTCAAATGACGTTTTATTAAATTTTGCTACCTGAGGGGGTGGTCGTGGGTACCGACTATTGCCAAATCCCATTTACACTCAATCTGGTACGGTCAGGGCGTCAACAGTGTACAACCAAAATGGTCAAAAATAACGTTTTATTAAATTTTGCTACCTGAGGGGGTGGTCGTGGGTACCGACTATTGCCAAATCCCATTTACACTCAATCTGGTACGGTCAGGGCGTCAACAGTGTACAACCAAAATGGTCAAAAATAACGTTTTATTAAATTTTGCTACCTGAGGGGGTGGTCGTGGGTACCGACTATTGCCAAATCCCATTTACACTCAATCTGATACGGTCAGGGCGTTAACACTGAACACCCAAAATGGTCAAAAATAACGTTTTATTAAATTTTGCTACCTGAGGGGGTGGTCGTGGGTACCGACTATTGCCAAATCCCATTTACACTCAATCTGATACGGTCAGGGCGTTAACACTGAACACCCAAAATGGTCAAAAATAACGTTTTATTAAATTTTGCTACCTGAGGGGGTGGTCGTGGGTACCGACTATTGCCAAATCCCATTTACACTCAATCTGGTACGGTCAGGGCGTCAACAGTGTACAACCAAAATGGTCAAAAATAACGTTTTATTAAATTTTGCTTCCTGAGGGGGTGGTCGTGAAGTAAAGTGAAGTGATTTTTTTTGAAAGATGTGCACCACGTGGATGGTGGTAAAATCACATTAACCATTTTACATGGTTATTTTGAGAAAAATCTTTTTTGACTTAAAAATAAAGCCCCTTAGTCGTCGACTAACCGTGACTAAGGAGGACGACAGGGCTGATCAAATTTTTTTGTCAATTTGAATTGCCCAAAATGCTCTCAAATGACGTTTTATTAAATTTTGCTACCTGAGGGGGTGGTCGTGGGTACCGACTATTGCCAAATCCCATTTACACTCAATCTGGTACGGTCAGGGCGTCAACAGTGTACAACCAAAATGGTCAAAAATAACGTTTTATTAAATTTTGCTACCTGAGGGGGTGGTCGTGGGTACCGACTATTGCCAAATCCCATTTACACTCAATCTGGTACGGTCAGGGCGTCAACAGTGTACAACCAAAATGGTCAAAAATAACGTTTTATTAAATTTTGCTACCTGAGGGGGTGGTCGTGGGTACCGACTATTGCCAAATCCCATTTACACTCAATCTGATACGGTCAGGGCGTTAACACTGAACACCCAAAATGGTCAAAAATAACGTTTTATTAAATTTTGCTACCTGAGGGGGTGGTCGTGGGTACCGACTATTGCCAAATCCCATTTACACTCAATCTGATACGGTCAGGGCGTTAACACTGAACACCCAAAATGGTCAAAAATAACGTTTTATTAAATTTTGCTACCTGAGGGGGTGGTCGTGGGTACCGACTATTGCCAAATCCCATTTACACTCAATCTGGTACGGTCAGGGCGTCAACAGTGTACAACCAAAATGGTCAAAAATAACGTTTTATTAAATTTTGCTTCCTGAGGGGGTGGTCGTGAAGTAAAGTGAAGTGATTTTTTTTGAAAGATGTGCACCACGTGGATGGTGGTAAAATCACATTAACCATTTTACATGGTTATTTTGAGAAAAATCTTTTTTGACTTAAAAATAAAGCCCCTTAGTCGTCGACTAACCGTGACTAAGGAGGACGACAGGGCTGATCAAATTTTTTTGTCAATTTGAATTGCCCAAAATGCTCTCAAATGACGTTTTATTAAATTTTGCTACCTGAGGGGGTGGTCGTGGGTACCGACTATTGCCAAATCCCATTTACACTCAATCTGGTACGGTCAGGGCGTCAACAGTGTACAACCAAAATGGTCAAAAATAACGTTTTATTAAATTTTGCTTCCTGAGGGGGTGGTCGTGGGTACCGACTATTGCCAAATCCCATTTACACTCAATCTGGTACGGTCAGGGCGTCAACAGTGTACAACCAAAATGGTCAAAAATAACGTTTTATTAAATTTTGCTACCTGAGGGGGTGGTCGTGGGTACCGACTATTGCCAAATCCCATTTACACTCAATCTGGTACGGTCAGGGCGTTAACACTGAACACCCAAAATGGTCAAAAATAACGTTTTATTAAATTTTGCTACCTGAGGGGGTGGTCGTGGGTACCGACTATTGCCAAATCCCATTTACACTCAATCTGATACGGTCAGGGCGTTAACACTGAACACCCAAAATGGTCAAAAATAACGTTTTATTAAATTTTGCTACCTGAGGGGGTGGTCGTGGGTACCGACTATTGCCAAATCCCATTTACACTCAATCTGGTACGGTCAGGGCGTTAACACTGAACACCCAAAATGGTCAAAAATAACGTTTTATTAAATTTTGCTACCTGAGGGGGTGGTCGTGGGTACCGACTATTGCCAAATCCCATTTACACTCAATCTGATACGGTCAGGGCGTTAACACTGAACACCCAAAATGGTCAAAAATAACGTTTTATTAAATTTTGCTACCTGAGGGGGTGGTCGTGGGTACCGACTATTGCCAAATCCCATTTACACTCAATCTGGTACGGTCAGGGCGTCAACAGTGTACAACCAAAATGGTCAAAAATAACGTTTTATTAAATTTTGCTTCCTGAGGGGGTGGTCGTGAAGTGAAGTGAAGTGATTTTTTTTGAAAGATGTGCACCACGTGGATGGTGGTAAAATCACATTAACCATTTTACATGGTTATTTTGAGAAAAATCTTTTTTGACTTAAAAATAAAGCCCCTTAGTCGTCGACTAACCGTGACTAAGGAGGACGACAGGGCTGATCAAATTTTTTTGTCAATTTGAATTGCCTAAAATGCTCTCAAATGACGTTTTATTAAATTTTGCTACCTGAGGGGGTGGTCGTGGGTACCGACTATTGCCAAATCCCATTTACACTCAATCTGGTACGGTCAGGGCGTCAACAGTGTACAACCAAAATGGTCAAAAATAACGTTTTATTAAATTTTGCTACCTGAGGGGGTGGTCGTGGGTACCGACTATTGCCAAATCCCATTTACACTCAATCTGATACGGTCAGGGCGTTAACACTGAACACCCAAAATGGTCAAAAATAACGTTTTATTAAATTTTGCTACCTGAGGGGGTGGTCGTGGGTACCGACTATTGCCAAATCCCATTTACACTCAATCTGGTACGGTCAGGGCGTTAACACTGAACACCCAAAATGGTCAAAAATAACGTTTTATTAAATTTTGCTACCTGAGGGGGTGGTCGTGGGTACCGACTATTGCCAAATCCCATTTACACTCAATCTGGTACGGTCAGGGCGTTAACACTGAACACCCAAAATGGTCAAAAATAACGTTTTATTAAATTTTGCTACCTGAGGGGGTGGTCGTGGGTACCGACTATTGCCAAATCCCATTTACACTCAATCTGATACGGTCAGGGCGTTAACACTGAACACCCAAAATGGTCAAAAATAACGTTTTATTAAATTTTGCTACCTGAGGGGGTGGTCGTGGGTACCGACTATTGCCAAATCCCATTTACACTCAATCTGGTACGGTCAGGGCGTCAACAGTGTACAACCAAAATGGTCAAAAATAACGTTTTATTAAATTTTGCTTCCTGAGGGGGTGGTCGTGAAGTGAAGTGAAGTGATTTTTTTTGAAAGATGTGCACCACGTGGATGGTGGTAAAATCACATTAACCATTTTACATGGTTATTTTGAGAAAAATCTTTTTTGACTTAAAAATAAAGCCCCTTAGTCGTCGACTAACCGTGACTAAGGAGGACGACAGGGCTGATCAAATTTTTTTGTCAATTTGAATTGCCTAAAATGCTCTCAAATGACGTTTTATTAAATTTTGCTACCTGAGGGGGTGGTCGTGGGTACCGACTATTGCCAAATCCCATTTACACTCAATCTGGTACGGTCAGGGCGTCAACAGTGTACAACCAAAATGGTCAAAAATAACGTTTTATTAAATTTTGCTACCTGAGGGGGTGGTCGTGGGTACCGACTATTGCCAAATCCCATTTACACTCAATCTGATACGGTCAGGGCGTTAACACTGAACACCCAAAATGGTCAAAAATAACGTTTTATTAAATTTTGCTACCTGAGGGGGTGGTCGTGGGTACCGACTATTGCCAAATCCCATTTACACTCAATCTGGTACGGTCAGGGCGTCAACAGTGTACAACCAAAATGGTCAAAAATAACGTTTTATTAAATTTTGCTTCCTGAGGGGGTGGTCGTGAAGTGAAGTGAAGTGATTTTTTTTGAAAGATGTGCACCACGTGGATGGTGGTAAAATCACATTAACCATTTTACATGGTTATTTTGAGAAAAATCTTTTTTGACTTAAAAATAAAGCCCCTTAGTCGTCGACTAACCGTGACTAAGGAGGACGACAGGGCTGATCAAATTTTTTTGTCAATTTGAATTGCCTAAAATGCTCTCAAATGACGTTTTATTAAATTTTGCTACCTGAGGGGGTGGTCGTGGGTACCGACTATTGCCAAATCCCATTTACACTCAATCTGGTACGGTCAGGGCGTCAACAGTGTACAACCAAAATGGTCAAAAATAACGTTTTATTAAATTTTGCTACCTGAGGGGGTGGTCGTGGGTACCGACTATTGCCAAATCCCATTTACACTCAATCTGATACGGTCAGGGCGTTAACACTGAACACCCAAAATGGTCAAAAATAACGTTTTATTAAATTTTGCTACCTGAGGGGGTGGTCGTGGGTACCGACTATTGCCAAATCCCATTTACACTCAATCTGGTACGGTCAGGGCGTCAACAGTGTACAACCAAAATGGTCAAAAATAACGTTTTATTAAATTTTGCTTCCTGAGGGGGTGGTCGTGAAGTGAAGTGAAGTGATTTTTTTTGAAAGATGTGCACCACGTGGATGGTGGTAAAATCACATTAACCATTTTACATGGTTATTTTGAGAAAAATCTTTTTTGACTTAAAAATAAAGCCCCTTAGTCGTCGACTAACCGTGACTAAGGAGGACGACAGGGCTGTATTAAACTATACAAAAATATGAGTGGTAAATTTTCGGGAACTAACTTTTCAAAAGGGTGTATGTGAAAATGGTTCAAAAATATTCAAAAATATGCACAGCAAAAACGGATTGTTCGATTGTTATGAATTTTTCAGCAAAGTTAGATAGCTAAATGGTGATTTCTAAGAAAATATACACTGTGAAAAAAAATCTATTTTATCATTGAAAAACATCATTTTTGTCACAAAAACTCAAATATCTCAAAACCCTATCTTTTTACCAACTTGAATTTTTTAGGGAAAACGGTCCATTGTATTAGCAATCTACCATAAAAATTTGGTGATGGTAAACTAATAAACAAAAAAGTTATAACATTTCAAAAATTTCACAATTTTTACATTTAGTAAAAAAAATTTTTCTGTGTAAATTATTTCGGCCGGGAATCGCGATTTGATGCTGATTTTATTGTTCAGCAAAGTTAGATAACTAAATGGTGATTCCTAAGAAAATATACACTGTGAAAAAAATCTTTTTTAACATTAAGAAATATCATTTTTGTCACAAAAACTCAAATATCTCAAAACCCTATCTTTTTACCAACGTAATTTTTTAGAGAAAACGGTCCATTGTATTAGCAATCTACCATGAAAATAAACAAAAAAATTATGACAATTCAAACATTTCACAATTTTCACATTTAGTAATAATTTTTTTTAGTGTAAATTATTTCGGCCGGAAATTGAAGTTTGATGCTGATTTTATTGTTAATGGCCTTGCGTGAGTAAAACAAGTTGTTTTTATTATATACACTGGAACCTCTTTTTATGCACATGGCTGGGACTGCATAAATTAAAAATGTGCATAAATTAAAAAAGGCATAAAAAGAGGGAAATTTATGCATAAATTAAGTTTGGGCTTTAATTAGAAAATCTAGTTTGCGAGAACAGATCTTGCTCCTGGGCAGATGAGGTGGGGCTAAGGGGGTTTCCAGAATGTTCCCAGAGAGCCCAAAAAGGGGGTTCCAAGGGGCTTCAGGGGCGTTTTAAGGGGTTGTCTCGGGGGGTTTTAGGAGCCTTACAAGGGTGTTCTGTCAAGATTTTTTGGTGTTTTCATGGGCTTACGGAGAATTCTGGGGTATTTCAATAGTATTAAGTGGGTTTCAGGGGCGTTCCAAGGGGCTTTAGGGGCAATTCAAGGGATCTCAGGAGACTTTAAAGGGCGTTGCATGAGGTTTGAGGGGCGATTTAAAGTATTTCAGAGTCTGTTCTAAAACTTCCTGAAATGCCTCAAAAATCCCCCTTGAACCCCCCGGGGACCCCATGTAACGCACCTGAGAGGCTTCGAAACCCCTGCTGCGAACTTCTCCGTAACGCCTCTGAATCCCCCAAAAATGCTCTGAACGTCTTGAAATGCCTCCAAAATCCCGCTTAAACCCCCTCGATCCCCATGTTACGCTCCTGAGAGGCTCCGAACAACCCGAAAACTCCTCCGTAACGCTTCCGTAACGCCTCTGAATCACGCCGAAAATGGTCTGAAACATTTTGAAATGCCTCCAAAATCCCCCTTAAACCCCATCGGACCCCATGTAACGCACCTGAGAGGCTCCGAACCCCACGAAAACTCCTCGTAACGCTTAAGTAACGCCTCTGCATTCCAAAGAAATGCTCTGAAAAGTCTTGAAATGCCTCCAAAATCCCCCTTAAACCCCCTCTGACCTCATGTAACGCACCTGAGAGGCTCCGAACCCCACGAAAACTCCTCGTAACGCTTAAGTAACGCCTCTGCATCCCGCCGAAAATGCTCTGAAAAGTCTTGAAATGCCTCCAAAATCCCCCTTAAACCCCCTCGGACCCTATGTAACGCACCTGAGAAGCTCCGAACACCCCAAAAACTCCTCCGTAACGCATACGTAACGCCTCTGCATCCCGCCGAAAATGCTCTGAAACGTCTTGAAATGCCTCCAAAATCCCCCTTAAACCCCCTTGGACCCCATGTAACGCACCTGAGAGGCTCCGAACACCCCGAAAACTCCTCCGTAACGCTTCCGTAACGCCTCTGAATCACGCCAAAAATGGTCTGAAACATTTTGAAATGCCTCCAAAATCCCCCTTAAACCCCCTCGGACCCCATGTAACGCACCTGAGAGGCTCCGAACACCACGAAAACTCCTCCGTAACGCCTCTGAATCACGCCGAAAATGGTCTGAAACATTTTGAAATGCCTCCAAAATCCCCCTTAAACCTCCTCGGACCCCATGTAACGCACCTGAGAAGCTCCGAACACCCTGAAAACTCCTCCGTAACGAATAAGTAACGCCTCTGCATTTCGCCGAAAATGCTCTGAAACGTCTTGAAATACCTCCAAAATCCCCCTTAAACCCCCTCGGACCCCATGTAACGCACCTGAGAGGCTCCAAACACTCCGAAAACTCCTCCGTAACGCTTCCGTAACGCCTCTGAATCACACCGAAAATTATCTGAAACATCTTGAAATGTCTAAAAAAATCCTAAACCAAAACCCCTAAAAACGCCTCCGTAACGGCTTTGAAACCAGCCTAAAATGCTCTGAGACTCCTGAAATGACTCCGAAATCCTCTTAAGACCCACTCGGAGCCCATGTAACGCACATGAGACCTTCGGAAACACCCAAACACGAACCTGTAACCTTCCTTTGCTCTCATCTGTAAACTCCCCCCGGTCGCCATTGCAATTGTTCCTGTCATTATTAAATATTCTTATGCACAATATTGGTTCTGAGTAGCTTTTCCTCTTTTTATGCAGGGCATAAAAAAAGGTGCATAAATTAAATGTGCATAAAAAAAACATGCATAAAAAGAGGTTTTAGTGTATTATATATACATATAATATACTATGTACCGTAATGTTCCGATTTTATCACGCCCTCCGCGCATTAGTCGTTTATTCATTAATTTGCTGTTACATTTGAGGACAAGTGTTTTCCCTCTTCTTCAAGATGAATGTTGAAAGCGTGTTTTGCAACGTTAAAAATATTGAAATGGGTATAGATGTTGAAGAATATTACAGGGCATTTTTGAAAAGGGGCGTAATTAAATTGTTTAAACAGATGTCGCTGATGGCAATTTCTCAGTTGTTGTCGTTTTCGAACTTCCTGCGCCCTGCTTTACCGATGATATACAGATGGCTCGTTTGTCAAATTTTAGACGGCAGGACGTGCAAATGCGTAATTTTGTACACAATGTGGACATTTGGGCATAACCAGTCTCTTTCAGTTTATCTATGGTGCTTTCGGTGAGATTTCGTAACTCTTTTGAACATTTTTTTTCATCAAACGGTCTACAAGAGAGCGTTGAGTTGAAGACCTTTGAGAAAGCGACTGTTCATCTTGTTCGTTAGATTATAATAAACAAAATCACTTATTAATTTTAACTTACTTGGTGGCTGAAGAAAAAAAAATACTATACAATTTTTAATATTCATAGCGGTAGTATTTTTTTGTTTTTTTTCGTGAGCATTGTCAGGTATGTATACAGACAAACAAACGTAACACTGGCGAAATTTTCATTGACCACGCCTTCAACGATCATTTTGAATCTTGGTTGTGGCTTTCATAACAAGAAGAGCGCCCATCGTTTTTCTTTGCGTTTGACGTTTCACACTAGCGCCTTCTGATGACGATATTGCACAACGCAGTGTTTCGTGAAACATTTCCACCAGGTGGTGATAGTGTGAACTGGGCGATGAATTTTCACTAAAATTGTTCTAGGCGTTTCGTCTGTTTGTCTGTGGTATGTACCTCTTATGCATTTGTTGTTGTTGAAGTTACTCGCATTCTTCCGATCATAAAGTCTGTTCTCTACACACTTAATTTTGATTACCGAGTTCGGTAATTTTTTGACGAGATTAAAACTGCTGAGCACCGAACTCGTTCAGCAAAAATGCATTGTTTACCTTTTCCATACGATTTTGACAGTTGTTTTACTGAGCCTCAGTAAAATCGATTACCGAAACTACCGAGATCGTACTGCTGTTATAATCTCGTCAAAAAAGTACCGAACAGGCAATTCAGAAATAAGTGTGTAAGAGGGATTTTTTTTGCGGATAAACTAGACGTATACGCGTATAAAAAACTTTTATTATACAGCTTTTGTCTTAAAAATAAATTCAATTCAATTTTTCTTATAATCAACAGCTTTTCAACACTATCAAGGGATTTTTTCACCAGTCACGTACAATAAAAAGTATGACAATCTCAATATTTTTGATCACAACACTGGATCGCGTCTAAGTTTCAAATAGATACTATAGTAATTACGAATAATCAAACTAAAGTATCATGAAAACAACTTGTTTAATTCAGGCGGTAGCCTTTACAATAAAATCAGCATCAAAATATAATTCTCGAAATAATTTACACAGAAAAAAAATTTTTTTTGTTACTAAATGTAAAAATTGTGAAATGTTTGAAATGTCATAACTTTTTTGTTTATCAGTTTACCATCACCAAAATTTTATGGTAGATAGCTGATATAATGGGCCATTTCCCCTAAAAAATTGAAGTTGGTAAAAAGATAGGGTTTTGTGATATTTGAGTTTTTGTGACAAATATCATATTTTTTCAAAGTAGAAAAAGAAATTTTTTACAGTGTATATTTTCTAAGGAATCATCATTTAGTTATCTAACTTTGCTGAAAAATTTATAACAATCGAACAATCCGTTTTTGCTGTATAGCTTTTAGAATATTTTAGAACTATTTTCGCATACACCCTTTTGAAAAGTTAGTCGTGAGTGAATATGAAGGTTTAATATCAAAAAATGGCGATTTATATGAAATTGAAAAACTGTGCAAAGTTTCAGATATTTTTGAAATGGTCGCTCAGGATCGACTGACATGACTCCGTGGAATTCCTCTATTATCTTATTTTTTAAATTTTTCTACAAAAAGGGTCACCCTAATGCAAAATAAGTGAACCACCCTAACGATATATGATATATAATATGCTAGCAGTTGCCATCGATGATATAAGACATGTTCCAGTACTATTGCTATGAATATTTCAGCAACTAAATTCAATTCCTCCATTTCAAATTAATTTCACTCCCCCAACTCAAAAATTTTCTAAGTCCAAAAAGTCAATTTTTTTCAAAAAAAAATTTTTTGAGATAACACCAGATCTCGACGTTTCATGCACTTTTAAGGCATTTGGCATCAAAAAAAATTTTTCGATTTCGTAATTTTCATGTATCCCTACCTTGGGATATTTTTCGTGTTTCAAAACAGCCAAAATTTGACCGCTTTGGGCCACCCCTTAGCGAAGTCCGATTGAGCTGAAATTTTGCATAGGGACTTTTTTTGAGGAGACGAAACTTTTGAGCACTACCCGTTTTTGAAATTCGATGGTCAAATTTTTCCCATACGTTCCATTGGCACCCTACTGGCCACTGCCCGAGTAAATATCATCTAAGTAAGATTGGAAAAATCTAATCCTCCGAATGTCGTCAAACGGAAAACTGCCGAGCATTTACTCTGCAACTGCGGAGTGCTGTCCCATCTCAGATTGGCGATATTTGGTAAAGGGTTTCTAGAGCCCTTGGAAATTTAGAGAAGTAATCACAAACAGGGTAATAAACTTTATAAAACGAGTTGTGCCTAGTTGGGATCAGGTGTTACATCAACCATTGTCCATCATAGCTCAATTGTGACAGGATATTTAACTAGCACCAAATTAAATATGGGTCATACCACAATATTCCTAAATAATGGACGCAGTGGTTAAAAGGCTCTACAGATAAAGGAAAAAAGATTAAATTCCTGGAATAATTTCTGTAGAAACGTATGGATTTATTTTGGAAGAAATCCATAGACGGTTTCATTGGGCTTGGAATGTTCGGACAAATTTAAGGAATACATTGAATAATTTCTGAAGGAAACTTTGTAATAATTACGGTTTTGTACGAATTTTGTTAAAACATCTATGAAGGATTTTTTCAGGAAACCCATGGAAGCTTTTCTGGAGAAACTAACTATCCCAAGTAACAATTCCGCTGCTGATTGGTTTTGTTTGATTTTTATTAGGGTTTAATTACAGCAATAAATAAAACTCACAGTTTTATGACTACTTTTATGAAAACCATTGATTAAATGTTTTATAGTATACTTGAAGATATCAATAAAGCCAGATTTTAAGAGTAAACAAAACTCTCCAATATGTAAACTTTCTGGCATTCATTATTACCACAATAAAACTGTTCAAACTCTCACAGATGGCGATCCGTTCGTTTAGTAACAACATCTGTTAGTGGAAAAGCAGAAACTATGACACTGCTAGGTTTATTGCGGTCATCATAAAAGTAAAGTTGCTTTCGTTTTATTTTCGCTAATTATGGTCGTCGCCATATTGAAGAATCAGATACGTGAATGAAAATAGTTTATTTTGCTCAAATTAGCAACGAATTGATAGTTTGCCGTCATTTCCATAGTATGCTCACATAAATAAATTCTCTCAGCTGAGTTTTCTTGTAATTCGAGATAGTTTTACTAAATTAACAAATGGATTTATTTCATTCCAACATGATAATATGCATCATTTTCGAAGCGCATTAATTTTATGTTTCTGCAACCCTAACATTCACGATAAAATTGAATGCGCAAATTATTACTTTGAAATGATCGCTTTCTACTTACGAATGATATATCCTCCTGAACTTCACGTGCCATTGATGAAGCTTCTCTGTTTCTTGAGCTGTCATATTTTTTGTGAAAAAAACAACAACAATCATCATAACCTCTTTTCGAGTATGAAATTTTTTGACTAGGTTTTAAAACAGTTTTATTGCTACTCCTTATACGGATTGCAAAACCTCTCCGAGAGAGGTCCACTTAGCCAGATGATGCTCTTAAAGAGGTTATCAAGAGGTTTTGATGTATGAATCTGTTTTATTGCAAGTGTTATTAAATTGATCATGAAAACCTCTTATAGAGCCGAACAAAACTTAAAATGTTACTTGGGATTGTACATAAAAATGAGTTTGAAGTTCCTTTGAGGCAACAAAACTCAAGAACGGATGAACCGATCAGCATCACTCTTGCATGGTTCGATTCGTATTCGAGGTGGCTGTGTTTATATGCACAAAAAGCTATGAAAATCAACTAACAAAATAAGAAAATTGATAAAGTGTTGATTTTTCATGAGCTGGGAAGGAAATCAACACGATCGAAATGAAACAAATCTAGAGTGCAGTGATGTTATTAGCTCAACAGTTGTCAAACCACCACAGCTTGGCAAGACAACGTTTGCCGGGACAGCTAGTACATAAACATAAACAACCTGGACGCTCCTTCCAGGTTATCGATTCACCATCCCGTCGTGCTACAAGGATCAAAACTAGTGCAACGTGTACCGCAACTTGACCTCCACGCATGGAAACCCCAATCCGTTTACACTACAGAAGGACTTAATCACATGGGGCCTCCGTATTGCCCAGACTTTTCCGGGGATTCCAAAACCAAAAATAATCCATTTAAACTTGCGTTGTTAAGAGCTTTGAAAATAATCAAAGAATCAAACAATTTACAACACATTTCTAAACAGTACTGTCCAGCATAGTTGTCCCATATTCTATGGGCATCTCTTTTAACATGGGACAACTATGCTGCACACGACAGAATAGTCGGTGTTCCAATTTTATCAAAGCCGTACAACTTATATGACCCTCCAACATTCAAACAAAGCCAGGTGTGGCAGTTGATGTGAATAAAATGTGTATCGATTATTCCATTAATCGTTTCAACTGCGGACCATGGGGTTGGTCCCTCAATGGGTTGGGTATGTACAGTACATGAGTGTATGAACCTTTTGTCTCATCATCATCGTTTGAATGGTCCTTCCATGATGGTCCTGCTGTACTATGCGGTGAAGTAGATTGCACTTTTTGTCCGTCTGTCGTTGTTGAACCGGACCAGTATGGAAATTTATCCTGTGATTATCATCGTTTATTTTCCCATTGCGCAGGGGTATTGACTTCGAAATTCGTTAGAGTTGTTGTTGTTTGTCGTGCCATTGTAAATTTTCATTGGGAAGTTTGAACATTTAATTTCAAATAAATTTGATGTATCTGTTGACTTTGTGGTCTGACGATAACATCAAATGTTAAGTTTTCCCGCACAACTCTCAGTCCAACTCCTTCAATTATCGCGCCGAAAACTTTGCAGAAATCTTAATCAACTTCCTTGGGGTGGTGACCCTCATTAACCCATTACAAACAGCCACGCACAAATCGTTCTACAGCAAGCACCCGATTAGGCGAACAATTTTATTCACCCACTTCCACCTTCTCTTCGCAACATTGCCTTCGGACGCCCGAGGCAGTAAACTTGTTTGACGAAGGTTTTACAACTGGGGGAACATACTCGCCAGCCGTCGCCGTACTCTACGACCACCTTACTAATGTTTCTTCTGCGTCTCACCCTTTTCTAATTACAGATTGTGAACTTTGATTTGACCTTCGGCAGCATCAGCAACTCAAGCAGCAGTAGTAGTTGCAGGTATACCAGTGTACCAATGTACAAGTGGTAAGTGTTTTCCGGATTTACTTGCCTGTCGAAAGCTTAGGCGGATTATCCTGCCAGAATGAGTGCTCTCAAGTGGAAGGGTTGTACACTACACACAGCTATAATTGCATCCCTGCTGGGTTACCGTACCTATGTATGTGCGGTAGAAATTATACGGTTCTTTAAGTTCATGGTACGTGAATATGGAGATTTTCGTGTACTGATGTTAAGCTTACAGTGAAAGTATCGTGTTGGCTTTGTCGAGCAAGATAATTAGCAAACATTTTCTTCGGTGGGAAGGATCAAGTTCCAAAAGATGCTTGTTACAATTAGCAGAGTAGATAGTTTCATGTTATTCATTGCACTTTAGGGTCCAGCCCAAAACACGAAAAAATATGCCATATTTGACTAGATATTTTTCAAATTGAATGAGATTTTGTTTATGCGCTGGTTGTCGCTAATCATGAATGTTTGCATCAAAACATAAACATTTCTCTCACCTTAGAGGATAGCCAAAATTTTTATGATAGGCAACTTTTTTTCGCTCACAACAAGTTCAACAAGCTGTAACATTTCATAGAGTGCATAAAAATTCTCAAATTTTGACTGTTTGTCAACCTCTATTATATGTGCATCATTGGTACAAATATCGAGCCCAAATTTGTAGTTGATTTTTCGTGAAGTTAGAATGGTTGTCGTAAAACACTATTTTTTAGACAACTAATTTTTGTCTTATCTTATATTAATATATTTGGGAAATGCTGATTCTATTCGGTGATTGCAACAACTAAAACACGACTTATTATATTATAACTAATTAAAAAATATATATTTTAGATCTAATGATGGCTGAAAGTCAGTAGGCTTACTTACCTTACCGATCACGCTAATGCCGGGGTGGCCTCTGCTGTACTGTACATAGTAGCCGTCTCCATTCCACTCGGTCCATGGCTGTTTGTCTCCAGTTCCGCACTCTGCGTAGGGTCCGCAGATCGTCCTCCACTTGGTCGACCCACCTAGCTCGCTGCGCTCCACGTCTTCTTGTACCGGTCGGATGACTCTCGAGAACCATTTTAGTCGGGTTGCTATCCGACATCCTGATGACGTGACCCGCCCACTGTAGCCTCCCGATTTTCGCGGTATGGACGATGGTTGGTTCTCTTAGCAGCTGATGCAGCTCGTGGTTCATTCACCTTCTCCAAGTCCCGTCTTCCATCTGCACTCCGCCGTAGATGGTACGCAACACCTTCCGTTCGAAAACTCCAAGGGCGCGTTGGTCCTCTGCACGTAGGGTCCATGTTTCGTGCCCATAGAGGACGACCGGTCTAATCAGCTTTTTGTAGATAGTCAACTTCGTGTTACGGCGAACTTTATTCGATCGTAGAGTTCTGCGGAGTCCAAAGTAAGCACGATTTCCTGCCACAATGCGCCTCTGAATTTCTCTGCTGGTGCCGTTGGCGGCGGTCACCAGTGAGCCCAAGTACATGAATTTTTCAACCGCCTCGATTTCATCACCGTCGATATAAATTCGGGGTGGCGGGCGCGGTGATTCCTCCCTGGAGCCCTTTGCCATCATGTAGTTTGTCTTCGACACATTAATGACTTATCTAATTAATGACTTCACTCTTAAGTCGGATGTACGTTTCCACTATCGTTTCAAATTTACGAGCTATAATATCAATATCATCAGCAAAACCAAGCAGCTGAACGGACTTCGTGAAAATTGTCCCACTCGTGTTTATCCCCGCTCTCCTTATTACACCTTCTAACGCAATGTTGAACAGCAAGCACGAAAGACCATAAACTTGCCGTAACCCTCTGCGAGATTCGAAGGGACTCGAGAGTGTCCCTGATACTCGAACTACGCACATCACTCGATCCATCGTCGCCTTGATCAATCGTATCAGTTTATACGGGAATCCGTATTCGTGCATAATCTGCCATAGCTGTTCTCGATCGATTGTATCATACGCCGATTTGAAATCGATGAACAAGTGATGTGTGGGCACGTTGTTTTCGCGGCATTTCTGCAACACCTGGCGGACGGCGAACATCTGATCCGTTGTAGCGCGTTCACCCATAAATCCAGCCTGATATTGCCCCACGAACTCTCTTGCAATCGGTGATAGACGGTGGCATAAAATTTGAGAGAGTATCTTGTAGGCAGCGCTCAGTAGTCTGATCGCGCGGTAGTTCCCGCAATACAACTTGTCGCCCTTTTTGAAGATGGGACACACGATACCTTCCATCCATTCCTCCGGTAATACTTCCTCCTTCCAAATCTTGGTAATGACCCAGTGTAGTGCTCTCACTAGTGCTTCTCCACCGTATTTTAGTAGCTCGCTTGGTAGTTGATCTACCCCAGCGGCTTTGTTGTTTTTCAACCGGCTAACCTCCTCCTCAATATCTTGGAAGTCAGGGACCGGAAGTCTTTCGTCCTGTGCACATACTGCTAGATCTGTTACCACGCCACCTTCGGTACTTGCAACGTCGCCATTGAGGTCCTCATCGTAATGCTACTGCCACCTCTCGACCACCTCATACTCGCTCGTGAGAATTTTCCCGTGAATATCTCGGTATATGTTGGGTTGTGGCACAAAGCCTCTGCGCGAGCGGTTCAGCTTCTCGTAGAACTTTCGTGTGTCCTTAGCGCGGTACAGCTCTTCCATCGCTTCGCGATCTCGTTCTTCCTGCTGGCGCTTCTTCATCCGGAAGACTGAGTTCTGCCTGTTCCGCGCCTGTCTGTAACGTGCCTCATTTGCTCTCGTACGGTGTTGCAGCATTCTCGCCCATGCTGCAATCTTCTCGTTTTTGAACTGTACACATTCGCCGTCGTACCAGTCGTTTCTGTGATTTTGAGTCGCGAAGCCTAGTGCTGTAGCCGAGGTACTACCTATGGCGGATCGGATGTCCCTCCAGCCATCTTCAAGTGTAGCTGCGCCAAGCTGCTCCTGCGTTGGTAGGGCCACTGCTAACTGCTGCGCGTAGTCTTGAACCACTTCTACGTTATGCAGCGCTCGGTGTTGATCCGCGGCGTTCGACTTCGACGCGTGGTGATAACTGCCGAAAACTTTGAGCGCATGCATACAGCGACTAAGTAGTTGTTGGAAATAGGCAAACGATTTCCTTCCGTGTTTAGTGAGTCCCGAGTTCTCCGTTGAATAGTATTTGGATTTCGTTATATTTTGTCACAGACAGAACAGATGTAGAATGTTATGGGATGTCACATAGGAAAGTTACTTCGCTGAATATAGCTACGAGATAGTTACTAATGGTGCATAATTGAAGATGTTAGATGAATTGCGTTTTGGAAGACAGATAATGGAACTAAAATGTAAGTTGTAAAGCAAATATTTGTGCAATTCTAATTAATAAAATTGAACTATTTGCAGTCTTGAAGCTGCCAAAACAGTATGCTGCTTTCGAGAAGTTTTGCTCCTTCCAATAAATCGCGTTTCTAACAGTAGTGATCCGAATCTATATTCGCACTGCGGTATGTGCGGACATTGGTTATATCCGAGAAAAATTTACCGTCGATTAGAACGTAGTCGATTTGGTTTTCTGTTTGATGGTTGGGTGATCTCCACGTGGCTTTGTGGATATCTTTGCGAGGGAAGAAGGTGCTTCGGACAACCATACCACGGGAGGCCGCAAAGTTTACTTATCGCAGGCCGTTATTTCGTCGCGTGGATCTTTGCCGATTATACCGAGTCGTATTTTCTCCTATGTTATTCGCACTGGGGATTTTTACGGGTGGCTTATTGGGCCTGTCTCGCCGGAGGGCCATCGTGCCAGTTCTGTTTAACGTCCCAACCAACACTGGGACGACCACGCTGATGGGGCTACCATCTTGGATCTAGCTGGGCCAGCTGGGCGTGGTGCAGCGTTTCTTATTCAGCCGCTGGATGCCCGAACAGACGCTGTTTGAGCCGCACCTCCTTGGTGAGCAGACGCTCGGGTCGTACCTCCTCAATCTAGCTGAAGTCAGAAGGACAACAGTGCCCAGGCTGCACCACCAGCTAAACACACAACTCTTAGCTGGCGGTCTTCGTCATCGCTTGAGGTAGGAACTTGTGAGTACCAGAGCTATGTCCAGTCCGGTGGTCATAAATAGGTGGAGACTTCAACGCCTGGTCGATTAAGTGAGGTAGCCGCTCGACTAACGCGAGCGGCTGGGCTATACTTTAAGCTTTCGTTAGACTTTTAGTGGAAGTCGCGAACGTAGGTGACAAAAAACCTACTGTAGGAACGGTGCAGAATCCATCCATTGATGTGACCTTCTGAAGCCCGGATCTCAACCAAGCTCGGACTGGAGGGTCGACGATGGATATACGCACAGTGACCATCTGGCGAATCGGGCGGAACACGGAGGAAGACGGCCACAGCCGAACTGTCGTAATTATGCAAAATGACGTAAGCGTCCATCTTTGCACATCCTGCCTAAGAGCTTGGAGGAGGATGCAAAGAGCTTGCGCCGATGAGGATAGAATAGAGCGTAGCGAGGTCTACGGGGCGGCTTAACTGACACTGAACAAAGAGATTAAGGCGCGTAAGCGAGCATGCTTCGTAAGCCTCTGCCAGGCAGCCAACACGACCCGTTGGGATGATGCCTAAAGAGGTGTCGTGGCCAAAACGTAGCGGGGCACCACCCCCAGAACGCCCCCCAAGATGCTGCAGAAAATCGTGAAAACGTTGTTCCTGCGCCACGATACAAAACTATGGGCCCCGTTCCCTATGGTCAAACCGGCCATCCTCACAATAGCCATCATGACGGCCATCGCCCTGACATGTTTAGAATGGCTATGCAGATGTGCCTTGATAGAGACGAATTTCCGGAGCGATAGAAAAGGCACAGATTGGTTCAACAACCCAACCCCGGGAAGCCACCTAGCGACCCGTCGGCATACAGACCTTTCCGCCCTCTGGATACCGCCGGGAAACTGTTGGATGGTGCATGCCGAGAAACCCCAGGACTCTGGCCTCTCGGATAATCAGTTCAGCTTCTGCAGGGGTCAATCAACGGTGGATGCTATTAGGGCTGTAACAAAAACGGCCGAGATAGCGCATCAAAAGAAGTGAATGGGAACTCGACGCGCTGGACGTAAACAATAAGTTCAAAATCGTCAGTTGGGCTGCCATTGAGAGTGCCACATATCGCCTAAGAGTCCCGGATAGCCTATGCCGGATTCTGGGAAGCTGCTTCTAGAATAGGGCACAAATCTATGAGGAGGAAGGCGAGAGGAGCTACAACATCACCGTGGGGGTGCCTCAGGGCTCAATCTTGGGCCCGGTACTGTAAACGCAGCGTATGATGGCTATTGAGGCTCAAGTTTCCACCGGTCGTAAAGCTAATCGGCTTTGTCAATAACATGGGCCTCCTGGTATATGACGAGTCGACAAAGGAAGTGGAAGTGACAGCAACGCACGTAATTGGCATAATGGAGGACTGGATGAAGTCGAGACAATAATTGTTAGCACTCGCGCCCAACAACGGTGCATGGTCGAGTGCGCTAATAGAAATACACTAGAACTCTAATGGCGCTGTAGTCACTTTTCTCATATAATTATTTAAATAACTTTAATTGCAATAACTTACTATTTTTAAATGGCCATCTTGTAGAGGACCTTTTGTTTTGGTAAACAAATTTAACTTGACACTTCTAGTACCGCTGCTGACGCTGTAAGGGCGTGGCAAACTAGATGTTAGTCACAATAACAGTCGCGACCAAGGTAAGTAAAAGGAAGGTAATCCAATATGCTAAATCATACAATCCGCCATATTGGAATTTGGAATGACAGCTGGCAAGTTTGTTTTGATTTGGAAGTTTATCAATGATAGCAAGCCATGAACCAAAAGGTCATTTCATTGTGATTTCAACCAACGAGCTTGTGTCCTAATTTATTGCATCCAAATAATGCAATAACCCCAATGGTATGCTCTAGTCTAGAGAAATATTACCCGTCCCGTGCGAAACTTCTCTGAAACCCTGCGGAGTAATCTTGGCAATAGGCCTCCGGGTAGAATTCCCAACTGCTGCCCAAGGTACACCATCACGCCTTTCCTCAAGATTCTGATCTGTTGGTTTTTCTTTAAACTTTAGGCGGTAAAGATTCGGCATGCGTATGGCTAAGTTGAGCGTATGGCGTTGAATTTATCACAATAATTAACCTTCCGTAACTCGCGCGGTTGACTACCTGCGTCAGCACCACGCTAATGCTGAGTACATAAAGCGAGTTTTTTTCAACGTGTTGTACAAAATACAATAGCGCGATCGCTCGAGGGTTAACTTGCAATTCTACAAGCTCGGCAACAAGCACCTGCTCTGCCACTGCGGATTTTTTTTTCACTTGTTTGGAGGTCAATAACAACCCCTAGCAACCTCACAGAAACCGATAGAGTAGAGCGTAAACAAACTCGCCAGCAATCAACTCCAACACCCCCGCTATAAACTTCTCCCCGCGTCCACTTACTGCTTATATGCTAGTACCTTCCATTAAATTTACCTTGGTCGCGACATTGGACTTCTGTGGCTAGTTATTCTACTAGTGCGCTAGTGGTCAACCGATTCGTGAAGCGACTCGAGAGTACGCACAGGCCAATGTGATCTAAGTTAGGTGTAGAGATCGTTTTGTGTAATGCACAGATCTTTGCTGGTGTTAGTGCGCTGTTTTTTTAGTCAACATAGCAACCTTCAGCATCTTGACGACGACTGACGTCATACAGTCACTCGTTGTGAATTTAGGAAGCCCGCCTACATTTTCAGCTGGTTCACTGCTCATACTTCTACTGTTACCGTGGGTGGTCTGCTTTTTGTTATTTCATTCAAACACAAAACAAAGGTAAGTTGGCAGCGTTTGAAAAATTTGCAGGATTTGCAAAATTTTCAACATTTTCAACATTTTCAACATTTCTACCTATTTTAGGATCAAATGCAGATGGTGTATTGTTTTAACGTTTGACGAACACTTCAATCAAGAATATACTGCAATTGAGCAAACGAAATTATGTTTCATCTGTGACACTTCGATACTCGTGACCGCTGTTCGATAGGATGAGGCAAGCAGTAAGGGAATATATTATTTTCCCTAAATTTTGCACTCAAGCTCATCCAGATAAGAAAGGATTTGTCCATTAGAAACTCGTGAGAGTTTTCAACTAGTTTTGCTCCAGCTATTTTTTTTTGTATCGCATAAATCGGCAAGGTAGAATAGGCACGCGATTGTGTATGTGCCGGGCGGACAAAATGGATTTCGCTTCTTCCACGGTCTTCCGAATCGTTTTACAGAGCAAAAAGCGGGCAGACCAACAAGTCATCTCTAACGGACGTACCGCGAAGGTAAGGAATAAAGAGAATGAGTTTTTAGTGGGTCGATCCTCATTTAACCCGAGGAATTACCTCTTGGGTATCTGATCAGCCGATTTTCCCATTCTGTAAAAAAAACACAATCTATCGCCTAAATATATCTCCCGTACCCATGGATCACATCACCCACCAAAGGTGATTCCCAGATCACACATCCTACCCAACTAACTATTTATCCATGCTGGTTGTGGGGAAGCAGAGTGCTCTTGGTCTCTAGTAGCAACAACTAACACACTCTAACACTCCTTCGTATCTCAACTGACTCTAAGGATTTGGCATGCGCCGGTATTGATCTAAAATGTATGACCTGCTAAAGGACAAGGTATTTGGAGTACACAGTTCAAATTTTCTCGAGCACAAATCTAGAGAACCATCAAACGGATCTGGCTGAAAATGCTACTCAATGTTTACTGTGCGGAAGCAAGCATCAAGTTACATTATCAGCCAGATACGTTTGAGGTTCTCTAGATATGTGCTCGAGAAAATTGGAGCTATATTCTTAAAATAGGTTGTCCTTAAATCGCACTTTGAGAATAAGTGTGGCGTACTACGCATATCCTTATCCAGTTGAATCTCAGGGCAATTCATGCCAGTTCAGATCAATCATGGAGGAGCAACCATTTACATGTACAGTCAGTCTAAGCTTGAGTTATGCTAAGCTATATCAAGGCCAACAATTGAAAAGGCCACAACTACATTTTGTAAACAAACATGTTTCTATCGACTTGAGGCCTTTCGAACTCCATTCACACACCTGACCACCACTAACAGATAGCGCAAACATCAAGCTTTCTGTTAATGGTGGTAAGATGCGTGGATGGATCCCAGAAGGCCCTAAGTTGACAGAAACGTGTTTGTTTACGCAATGTTGATGTGGCCTTTTCAATTGTTGGTCTTGATATGAACAATATCGATGCACAGACACCATCAAAAAGTCCTGAGCTCATTATTGGCGTCTTACAGTTGCTGTGATGAAGTATTCGATGGAACTGCACTCCAGACACCATCAATCAATTTCAATCAAATTGACTTCAAACCAAAAACCAAACAAATCCGACAGCAAACCTGCAAACTCAACAACTTTTACAACGGACTGTTCCGTGCTGGGGTGAAAAGTTATCTCACAACTTTTCGTCAGCCAGTTCCCCATGTTTAATTTACCGTCGTCAGTCAGTTCATAATCACAGTCCGTGCGGTTGATTCCAAACCGGAAACAAAGAGGCAACCGATCCGAGCCCAGCCTTGGCATGACAAAGGTCACCATCGATTTCATCAAGATAAACTCCGGCACCGGCAGGCAGCCAAACAAAAGTGTTGCTTTCAATACCCAATAGCGAAGTGGGTAAGTCCCCGTTGTACAAACATTCCGACTTGGAAAACATTGAACCCGGCTTATCTGGCTTCGGTCGCCGGGGATGGCCGCCTTTTGCTGTTTTCCTCATTCGCAATTCTCAGTCCATATCCTACGAATCAATCAGTGATGACTATTTTGCGGATTGAGGACGGCGCGGCGCAGAGGTTGGTAAAATTGAAAGCAAAAGTTTGCCCTCATTCGTGGGTAATCCGGCCGGTAGCTATGGACTGGTGAAAGTAAGTTCAATGGGAAGTGGGGTTTTGATTCGAAGTTTTCTCTGTTTGTGGACATTTCATTCAATCTGGGAGGAACCAAAAACGGTGAAAATCTCTTATAACCAGCGACGAACATTTGTAATTAGTCTGTGGAATAGTTGAAATTGAAAACTTGAATGTGGCAAAATAGTACAGGCAGCACCAGAAACTGTTAGCTGGCAATACCGATGGGATAGCGTGTGTCATTTGAAAACGAGCCTCTATTCTTCCAATCACAACATGAACTTACATAGTGCAAAACTGTTGTCCACTCGAATGCTCATTGCGTTTCATTATTAAAGACCCAGTAATAGGATTACTTGTGAGTGCAGCAGAGTGGCCCAAAATTTTAAATCGTCCTCTGAAACAGAGAGCATGCTGAATATTTGCCATGCGATAGCTGAGTTGACAACGGCCAGTCAACCGCTTTGATCAGCATGCTGCAATTCTGCTTAAAGCCTGTATCCGCAATAATCGGGACACAGAAATACAGCTGTACCTCTGCAATATATAGATAAAAATTGCTCAAATTTGGCCTAATAACATCTTAGGATGTGTTCATTACACCCACAAAATTTCATGTGAATTGGGTCAGTAGTTTTTGTTGTAGCAATGAAAGAGTGGAATGTGCTCCATTGAATTTTGTACAGCCCCTAGTTTTGCTTGTCAGCGCTGTAACTTTTGAATTTGGCAAAGTAAATGGTTGAAATTTTGAACTCAAACCTCTCAATCTGCATTTGTGGCATGGGCAAAATTTCAAAAAAATCGATACACTACCAACAATTTTACAGTCGAATCATGTATTGGGACTGAACGTGATTTTAGCCCCTCAAACAGCAATTAGTCAGCACCCTTTATTGTTTCGATTGTACTATTGAAAGTACTATATCAATAATCATCAAATTTTGCAGGCATAATATACACATAATCAACTACCTTCTGTGAAAATTTTATGAAAATTGACAGAGAAATTCAAACGTTATGAATAGCAAAACATCGCACATGAAAAACACGAAAAATTTTCACTAACACTCACCTCTATCAACACCAGTAGCTTTCAAACCAATTGATCAACGTTGATGAAATTTTGCAAGAAAGTGTCTCTATAAGTATCAGAACTACTAACGAAATTTCATAATTATCATCACAGAACTTCGAACTGTACCGTGAAAGAACCATACATTATATGAATAAAAATTGGTCATGATTGTACAAAATTCTTAAAACCACGTCTGTTTGCTTATCATCCACAGTTAAAAGTAATGCATCGATTTTTATGAAATTTGGCACAAATAATAAACATACACCAAAGAGTTCTCAGTCAATTATTTAGCCAATTTTACCGATTCGTTATAGAGCTACAGCTGTACTTCTGTGTCCCGATTATTGCGGATACAGGCTTTAGATAGACCTCCAAACTATTCCAATATTGTTTATGTTGAGTGGCAGCCCAGGTTTGAATCTGAAGCTTCACCCAACACTTCGATTCCGGAATAGCTGGCTCAGGGCCAATGATGTCATGTGGTGCTCCAGTGCGAGCTAACTTATCAGCCAAATTCATTTCCAGCAATGGAAGAATGGCCAGGTACCCATCAAGGTGAACAGTATTTACTGAATTCAGCTCCTCGATTTGAGCTCGACAAGCAATAACTATCTTCGACCTGGGGTTGGTCGACGCTAGTGCTTTAATAGCAGCCTGGCTAACTGTACAGAAGTATATGACTTTGCCCATTTACGTGCTCCTAAAGTGCTGATTATACTCCACACATAAGAGCAAAGATTTCGGCCTGAAAACGGTGCAGTGTCTACCAAGTGAGCTCACTAGAGTGGACACCAGCACCAGCTCGACAGCTCGACCTTCGAGAAGGGAGCCAGCAGTGTAACATACGATGCCGTCTGAAATACTTCTCTGCAGATGTCCACTCTTCCCTGAAAGTGAATTTCGTGGAAAATTTCCTATATCGAAAACTACAAGCAATTGTACGCAAGGACAATTTTGTGCCATTTCACCAAAAATGGAAACAACGAGGTGTGTGTTGATCCGCGGTTCACAGGAGATCCGTCTAGAAGACCAAGTACCCATAAGCGGCAAGTGCAAGAAAGGGCTTCTTGTTTAAGATGAATGTGTGGTGGGACAACGTCAAAAATAACTTCAAGCACTATCATGGGAGCTGGAAAGAACGCTCCAGACATTAAGCCAATAAGCACATTTTGATTGGAGTGTTCTCTCTTCACCATTTTGCCATTACACAAGACATTCATAGGCCAATATTGGTCGAACAACAGTTGTGTAAATCCGTTGATGTGTTTGGGTTTTAGACCCCATGTTTTACCATTGGTTCGCCGGCATTACCCGAAGGCCATACAAGCTTTCTTGATTCTCAACTCAATTCAACGATTTCACCTTTCCGTGAAAAGAACAATATATGTTTTACTCGGGACTCGGGTTGACTGAAAGGCCATATTGGCAACATCAACCCTCAACCTGGGTGCTTTGCATCAGGTCGACAATTTTAGGTAGTCGTCGGCAAACCATAACCGCTATTATTGAGTTGCCTCAATAGCGTATCTGATACGAAATTCCACAAAAGTGGTGACAAGACTCCCCCTAGGGGGCATCTACAAACATTCAATTTCATAATAATCGCTGTTTGGCACAATGTCGAGAAGCGATGTCGACTTTTGAGCATTTGGTGAATCCAGCTGGAAATCATTGGAGTTATGGCATGACCTCGTGCGGCTTACAATATGGCATTGCATGACATGTTGTCAAAAGCACCCTCGATCGTAAGAAAACTCCCTTACAAGACTGATTTTGAGTGAATGTTTTCTCGATACTGTATACAACTTGGGTGAAAGTGTCATAGTGGACTTATCAGTTTAGTACGCATGTTGGTTCATATGAGGAGGCGTGTTAGCCAGATGAACATCACGGATCACGGATGTGATGATCGACAATGCGTTCTAATCATTTCAGAGGTAAAGAGGTCAAACTTATAGGTATGAAACTCTTTGCTTCTTCATACGACGTACGACCCTCCTTCGGAATAAACTTTACAGTAATATCCGCCAGGATTTGGGAATGTACCTTGCAGCAAAACTGCAAACAAGTAGTTGTTTCAAAACATGTTTGAAATGATCGAATCCCTTCTGAAGCAAAATAGGATAAATCCCATCTGCCCCAGGAGATTTGAAAGGAGCAAAGCTATTAAGTGCCCATTCAATCGATTCTAAAGTTATGATACTCCGAGCCGAAGCTAAAGAATCATAACTACACATATCCGGGGGATGTGTACTGAATAAACATTCCAAAACATCCTCATCAGAGGAAGTGAAATCACCATTTGGCAAACGAAGTTCGTTCACTTGAAAATCCTTAGATTTTGCAAGGATTTTGTTCAACCGACTGGCTTCACTCAGACTGGAAACATATGTACAAAGGTTTTTTTCCAGCCGGATCGTTCAGCAGACCAGAGAGCTTTCCTATAGGCCTTGCGAGCCGACCTGAAAGCCTCCGATCCAGCAGAACGTCGTCTGTTCCAACTCTTTCTACATTGTTTCCTGAGCTTCGCCAGATCAGAGTTCCACCAAGAGGTTCCTCTTGTGGTCTTCACAGACCGCAGAGGGCAATCTTCTTCAAAAGCTTCCATGATGAAGGCCGTTGTATTATCAACGGCATCATTTAAGTCACTTGGATTGTCAATGGATGGTGAATCCATGAAATTTTACTGTAACCAAATCGGTAAAGAGATCCCAGTTGGTTGACCGGGGGTTCCTGAAACGCAAAGTTTGCGAAGTAACATTCACATGTTTAAACAAAATGTAGCGATGGTCAAATAAAGATTCTTCATCTGACACATGCCAATTGGTCAGCTCGTGACTAATTCTGCTAGAGCAAAGCGTTATGTCTAACACTTCCTCTCTAGCAGATACCATGAAGGTTGGGCGGTTGCCTATGTTAAGTAATACAAGATCTGTACTACTTAAGTATTCCATCAAACTGGAGCCTCTCAAATTGAAGTCTGAGCTGCCCCAGATTATATGGTGAGCATTAGCAGCACTACCAACAATTAGCGGAAGGCCTTTTGAAGTGCAGTATGCAATGACTTGCTTGAAAGCATCCGTAGGAGATGATTCACCATGCGGTAAATAAACCGAACAATAAACGTATTTCCTTTTGAGGTTTCCAACAGATACATCAATTGTGATAGCACATACATCTCTGGTAGTTAGTTCACAGATGAGTATAGCAACGATTGAGTTGTTGACCAGCACATATGCTCGAGGCATGACACGTGAGTTTGCCATTTCATTTTTACTGAAAGTAGCAAACACCGGGTTCACAAGGTATCCTAGATAGAAATTCCCATTTACGAAAGTAAGGTTCTTGGACTAATGCCACTTGGGCTGTACCATCTTGCATAAGTCTACAAAGATTGATCGTTGCTGTTCTTTTGTGCTGAAGATTGATCTGAGCTATCCTAACCGTAGCCACTACCCAAACTAGGCAAGATTAAACTCATAACAATCACAGCACAAAAAAGAACAGCAACAATAAAGCCAGATCGGTATCGATTTGAGTGCGCCAAAGGCCAAAAGAATAATCTAGGAAAAACTCCTAAAAACTCCTATGGAAAGGAAGAATTCGCTTGAAGTCCCAAAAAGGAATCCTGGGAGGAGCTGGGATTCTCAAAAAGAATCCAAAAGGGAGCTTCTGAAGGAAACCCAAAAACTAATCTCAGATTGAGCTACCTGAGGAATTATCGAAGAAAATTATGGAGAAATTCTAGCAAAAAATTGTGGAGAAACCACGGAAGAAATTCCCGAAGGAATCTCAGGAAAAAAAATTGCTGGGATAATCCAAATAGGAATTACTTGAAGAATTAATTTCTTGAAAAACTTTAGATGGAATTTTGAAAGAATTCAGGATCACCTGAAATAATCTCAGAAGGCATTTCTAAAGAAATCGCAGAAAAGTTCTCTGGAAGAATCTCGGGAGTACTCCTGGCAAGAGCTATTGAAGCAATTCCAGACGGAACTTGTTTAGGAATCTCAGGAGAAACTCCTGGAAGAATCCCAGATGGAACCTGTGGAGGAATCCTAGATCAACCTCCGGAAGGATCTCATCAAAAACTCTTCTGGAATCCCACAAGAAGCCTCTAAATTAGCCCTAAAACAAATTTATGGAGAAACCACAAATCCCGGATGGAATTCCTATGAAATCCCACAAGAATTTACTGGAGGGGTGCCACCATGCCGACATCCATATTTTGAAATAAATCAAATTCTTCTAAGTCTCAGTCTAAGCCCTATGACTGCTCTAAGGTGATCTATATCTACGATACGGGATACTTAACAATGATAATGAGCACTGCATTCATTGTTTTCCAAATAAGTTTGATAATTTGGGTCACTCTGATGCTCACCGGTTTTGAATGTATTTTCCGTTGTTGTGCCGATTCCAGCGACCTCATTCTGCAGAATTTGCCACTCAACCATCCTAATATCCATAATTGATGTTGAAAGTTGGAAACACCATTCACCATTCGGTTTTTGTGTGTACCGCCCAGGGCGAACGTACACACTACTTACACACAAACTCACAGTCATCGACATTAAAGAACAATTTTATGGCTCTCGTGATTGTAGACAATTTTATCGGACGAGTCGGTTGTTGTCATTCGATGCAAACTATGTGTGTTTAGGACGCTCCCCAGTCCGTATAGTTGTTTGTTGTCGTCGTTGTCGTCGTCGTCGCCATCACCATCATCAGCATCAACGCTTGAACGAACAACCAACCATGTAACAACAGTTGGACAGTTTTTGCTCGGTCTCGCCAACTGGCAAAGCTCGAGGAGATGTCTGGACCATGAAAACGTCTCCGGTTGATATTATGACGTTCGGTATGGGTTCGAGCTCCCGCCCCGGGCCGGAACCTGTTTAGTTCAAACGATGTCATTGGCTTTCTCCGGATCAGTTTTACTGCTTTTGTAGGAGGACACCAGGACCAGGGTATCGACAACAACATGAGTTGAGGGTGGTGAGGGATCCGATGGACTTTTGATCCCTAATCCAGCATTAGCTCACTGGTGATAGCGTGTAATTATTTGCTGCCAGAGACGGCTTATGCTTGAGCTTGGGCAGGCAGCTTGTATGAATCCTATGTTTATGAACTCTAGGAGGGGCTTGTTTAAGTACAGGATTTGTAAACCTATGTATCAGAGCGAAGAGCTTTGCTGTATCGACGCATCGTTTTACAGCAATAATAGAGTTTGAAAATGGATGTTGTAACGACATACTCAGTTTTGCGACAACGTTGCATTTACCTTGAGTTTACGACTTTCAATCTGTTTGATTAAAAACTATGAAATTTGGTCAAACTTTTCAGGTCTCTGCCGTATTATTTTTCAGTTCTTCCAATGCATTGTTTTCCTCCTGGACTGTTTACAAATTTAGTATATCCAGCAGCAAATACCTATCTGCTTTTAATGCAAACCATCACAGAAGGCAGAGATTAATACTTGATCAAAAAAGGGTTTCGATAGGCCATAGTTCATCGTCGCCTCGAAATAATTTCCAAAATGTTCACCCTCAATCAAACAAATTTGCATTCCAATTGCTCCATCCTTTCCCAACATACATACACAAAACACATCATCCCACGTACGATTCTATCTTTGGCAACCATTTCGTCCGATTGATAAACGAAATCCAGTTAGCGCCCGTCCATGCGAATCCCAAATTGGAGGTCGTTTCTCTTATCCTGGCTCCGATCCGACCTTTCAAGAGGAACAAAATCTACGGCACAAAGTGACTCCATCCCAAATCGATTTATCATCGAGTCGACCCGATTTCAGCAGTCCGATTGTCTTACGGTTCGATTGCCCCAAATCCTCTTCTTCGTGATGATCGTGATTTATCAATTTCCTTCACCCCTATAGACAACCGGACGGCAAGGCGACGACGACACCCAACGGACGACGGCGATGCTTGGACCCATTGCGTTGGTTGTTGGTTCGCTCAGTCAGGAAGTGCTCCATCACGGATGGTGCCGGTCCGGTTCGTAGGCAGGCCCGGATTTAAGGGGGGGCAAAGGGGGCAAGTGCCCCGGGCCCCCCGATTAAGGGGGCCCCCCAAGAATCCATAAGCACTATATATTTTGTTCAACGAATCCATAAAAATGCACACCAAAGACGATTATATTTAATTGTATGTCCTAGAGTTGTTATAATTAGCTTCTTTAAGGGTATCCAGATTGGTTATAATCTGAAATCGAAATCCAAAATTTCATAATTTTGAAGCATTTGCAAGCTATTTGCAGATTGGATTCAAAGTTTTTGTGGGATTTCTTTTATTTTCGGTATGAGCTGCAATTCTAAAGTTATAAAACTGTTTTGTCAATTTATGTTTTGAAACAATTAAATTTTGAACTTTTGATCAAACTGAAAAACAATATTTCAATTGCTTAACAATTCAATTGTTTTTAGGCTGCTTGATTGCAGAAAATTAAGCTCTAGAGATATATTACAGTATTCAACGATTTAGTAAAACAAAGTTTTTGTTTTATTTTGGTATATGCGAGTTTTTCCAAAACCCCTTGAAAGTTCTTGTTGAGATCAGAAGAAAAACTTATTTTTGTTAAAATTACTGCACAAAAGCGTCTCTAAATAGAATGCGTTAA